>NW_027103638.1:167017-478542 GCF_902728285.1 Clytia hemisphaerica | reverse complement strand
GATGTTTGAAATGGTTTTATATGGATGAAATTGCTTGAGAATTATGTTTTTGATAATCCTTTGTGTTTTCCAAACATTTTCCTCTGCATTGACATTGATTAGAGTTAACCTGTCATCACTGACCTGTGACCTGTGACCTGCGACCTGTGACCTGTGACCTGCGTTTTACACTAACCGCAAAAACGAAGCATTTTTAAAGTCTTTTAAAACTTTGTTTTTACCTGCTTTTTGGTTGTTGTTGTGAGCGAAAATGAATATCTGAAATGATTTAACACCATTTAATTACTTCCTATTCTATTCAAAACATAAAAAACAATTTTAAGGATATATAAGGCCTATAAACTCAACTATAACTCATCTATATTTCTTGTTTGGGGGAAGCGGACATTGCTCCACATCAGTATCTATTTTTTTACCACAAGCGGTTAATTAGCGTAAAAAGGTACTCAAAACGTGAGACAGGCGTATTCGATGAGTAAAAATTTCTCATAATTTGCAAAGTAAGAGTGCGATACAACAAAAGTGGAATATTGTATAGAATAACTCAGATAGCGATGAAATGAAAAATGATAAACGCGAGATGCAAGGAAAATAAACTTTCCAAAATCCGGACTTGTAACAACTCGGCTTCAAATTTTTGACCTACTTGGCAAAATTCCTAAATACGCCACTGTTCTCCATAAATTCTGCTAAATTTCCCTCTACGTAAGTTATAAGTTTTGGAAAAATTACTAGAATTGAGTAAAACATAAGCATGGTGAAAAAATTTAATCATTTTCAAATCTTGTAACAAGATTTTTAATATTTCATTATTTGAAAGAAAATGTTTTTTGGAGAAATTTGTTGTTTGTCAGTGCTGCTTTACCATAACTTTATTTCTGCTCAAAACTGTAATTTTATCATAGGGATAACAAAGGGATAACCAGGTAGATATTCACAAAAGTTTGTTGCACATTTTGTTGCACTTCCAATACGTACAACATTGTGTCAGTGTCGTGTAGTAGTCTCTGGTAGTGCAACATCCATATATTTTTGATAAAGAACCTTTGACTTGTGAGTCCTGGAAAATTAAAAAGTCTTATGTTTGAATGTCAGTAAATAATTGTTAGGGTACTGTACCTGGGTTATCCCTTTGATTACCACATGTAAACCTAGGAAAAAGAAAGCTGAAATGAAAGAAAAAAAAACTCACAGTCCATAGTGTTTGCGATCTGAATACTCCATTCCTAAAATTGAATGAGTTATGAATAGGAAAAGATAACAAATCAACAAGTTCTGATAACTGATGTTACAAAGATTTTCCATCTTCTCTTGCCTCTCAAATCAAAACAAAAGACAACCAAAAATGAGCCAACGAATTTTACATATGCAGAGAACCATGAAGAAAAGCCACATATATATACACAAAGAAGAGACTCATCAAATAAGAAACAAGAAACAAAACATCTATTCAAATAAAAATTTCCACTAGAAGTCAGCCATTTTTCTTCCAATCACTCACTCCTCAAAAAATCAAAACAACACGATCTGCGACTTTGACGGAAGTTTTCATTTCTCATTTCACGAATTTCTCAAAGTTCATTCATTTCTACAACGCCGAAATCTGGAGTTGTAAGATTGGGGCTTCAGCTTAGCCGTTTTTTCCTTCCTGGGGTTTCGCTCCAGTCGGGCTTTCAGCCCTTGCCGACGACAAAATTTCTTCCTACGCTTACCTAACTCCTACGCTCACTTTTCCCGCGTGATATCGTTCCAGCCCGACTGGCGTGCCAGTCTATTAAAATGCTAGATCCTATCCATCGGCACGAACTTTAAAAAGTTAAAATTTTGCTTCACTTTTTTTAGCTGGAGAAAGCTTAAAGTTGCCTATCTAGCCCTTCGGGCTTTACAGATATCTGTGGTTCGAATCCCAAGCACTTCCAGGCAAGTTGTTAGGGAAAAATGGTGATAGACTCTCTACCATCTCTCATATATCATCCTCTCTCAATCCAACTGATAATCGAAGTATCGATTGACGTCAAATGAACTTGGTAAAGCTCAAATTGCAGATGTAGTACGATAAACTCAGTATACACTTTGAAGTACTTCACTGGAATTTAAAGTGGATTGAAAATGAGATTTGAAATCACAAATTTTCATCAATTTGTCATTAGCATCATGCTTTTTCAAGTCTCACTGTTTTTGAATGATTAAATTATTAAACATTACCTTAGATTAATGCAGATATCATCCATCTTTTCAGCAAGGGCATCAACTGACTTGAGTTCAGTATTGGCAGATGATTCAGTAGTAGTGGAAACAGGCAAGGGTAGATCTGATCGACGCTGAACCAAACCACGCTCAGGAATCCAGTCATATAAAAATCCCTCTCTTTCAAAATCTTCAATTGATTTTATAGCTTTCGAATTATCCAAATCGACATCTCTATTGAATTTGGCTAAAAATGGGCAATATTTGTTTGACAAGAAATGACGGTCCCTTGGTATTTCATGATCCTCCCAATTCGATTCCATGACGCCACATTTAAAACAAAATACAAGGTCTCTTTCTCCTGTATATACAAAACCAGCCTCAACTAAGTCTTTGATGTAAAAAACTGAATCAGCTGGCCATGGTTTCTCATTGAAAGAACGTAACCGTTCTTCATATTTCTCGTAATCAGGAAGTTTCTCCTCCATTGAAATCGAAGTTTTCTCTTGGCCATCCATTATAATTTTCCTCCCTGAATAACTTTACTGTTCTTTTAAGATTGTATTCTATTTTGGATGTTATATTGCGGTTTTCTGTAAATAAAAGAGGCCGATGATATATTATAATTGACAATACATCAAAATTATTAAACAGTAAGTTAAAAAAATCGAAATGGTTCATATTGAATTGCCATGAAAAAAAACATCAGAAGTTCAATAAAATGACTTACAATCTTAAATAATCTAGTACACCTCTATTATGTGAGATCATCCAAGCCCAACCCCGATACCTTTTTACACAGAGGTATTGAATTTATATAATCCTTAGAAAATTAATTATACGGATTTTTTAAAGCAAGTTTTCAGGACAGAAGATATAAAGTTCTGTATAAAAAGTGATCAGTTTTCAGTAAAATCGACATTTTTTGAAAGTTTTCTGCTATATACTATGTCTAACAGTCTTGGGCAAATTGAAGCTTTTATTTTTAAAAAACATGAAATTTGGACGAAAGCTGCAAATTTTTTTTTCAATTCTGCTGAAATAAGCTAAAAAATTAGTGTGCGAAAAAATATTTGATGACATAAAGCACTTTATCCCTTATTTCTCAAAAAATAAATTAACTTTGTTAACACGCATTTCTGAAATCTACATCCTTATACGCTTCTTTTGACGTATAAATGACCCTGCCAAAGGCTCCCAGTCTTTCGCACCAAACTTATGTCCTTTTTGAAAATGCCAAAAGTTACACCTGCATATAGTCACACAAGCATCGAAATGACGAGCATAGTTTTAGTTTTTGCATCTTAAAATTGATTAATTTTCAATTTTTAGCCTGTAATGTAAATAATCCAAAAATGCATCGCAAATTGCAAAAACCGATACACTAATTCGATGTCTGTCAAACAATTTGTGGTAATGTTTTTGTTGCTTATTTTTTGGAGTCAAAATGGTATCTTGATTAGCAAAAGAATTTGTTAAAATATTCAAAAAAGTATTGGACATTGTAGCGAGTATTGATTTTTTATTGGAGATCCATAAATTCCAGAAAAAATTCCACCTTGTAATTCCACTGTTGTGTAATCCCCACTCTTCCATAGTTATTGGGTAGAACGTGACAGTCTTTTGAATAAGAACCGTAGATTTGCCTATTATCAACACATAGTTCTACGCTGGTCTTCAAAACAAAAAGTCAAAGACAAAGAAATACTGTAGTTTCATGTAATGTCGACATACCTTGTCCAATTCCGCCATAGCAACTATCTGGTCTGCAAAGTAGTTACAAGTAGTTAGAGTGATTTTTTATAGTTAGTTGCTATGAAGGAATTAGACTAGGTATGTCGGCATTACACAAAGTTACGGTACATACCAAAGTTACCAACCAACAGTATAGACTTAAACTCGTATATCAAGATTACGGAATTTCGAGTATGGGCCGATTTTACTTTCGTTTTGAGTGGTTTCATTATCGATTTCAAGCCAACATCTTGGCAACGAGGTGCTCGCCAATGAAGTATAAGCCCGAAGGGCTAGAAGTCAATCTCTTTGGTAGAATTTGAAGCCAACAAATCCTACCAAAGTTGCGCGGCCTTGAGCGACCCGCCTGGTTTTTACACAAATGACAGATTGAAACTAAAATTTACCGCTTAATTTCGAAAAATATATCACTCGAAAACAAAGGAATTGCTAGATTCAATCCGTCATCAAAAATACGGCGCATATTTTAAGGCTTCAATTTTTCTTGCCTGAGAAAGGTTAGAGATTGACCTCTAGCCCTTCGGGCTTGAAACTCAATGTGCTCGCCCATAGTTACATATAGGGGTTCGTGCAAAAAACTAAACATAGAAAATTTTCCAAATCCCCCATTTCGATTAATGCAATGAAGAATGAAACTTTTTATGTTTCACTTTTTTGCACCTATTTTTCAAAATGAAAATATTTAAGATTTTAAGTTCTTCTTTTATTGAATGATTTTTTACGGCACTTTGTTGGCAATCTAACTCTCGCATCAAATTCCCACTTTCTTCAGTAAATTGAAGATGAGTAAAAACCTAAGCCACAGATCAGGGATTGAAGCAAATATATGAAGGGTGGGATTTTACAGCCGCCCCGTGCAAGGCACTGAAAGGCCACAGTCATTTGGCTAGTCTTACCTCTTTTAACTTTTCCTTCACAACAATACAATGCTGACAAGTTGACACAACACATGTGTACATGTACCGTCAACTGCTCCAACTTGGGACTATCTTACGAAACATGGGACGGCCATTCCACCACCATTTCACCGAACCTCCAAAGTCATTTGATTTGAGTTTAATGAACCGCGTATTGAAAAATACACGATTTCTCTTTCGCACCGAGTAGGCTTTTAAATCGAAATATGAAAAATTTCCGTAGTGAAACAACACACGCGAATGTGAGTGTTTGACGTCACTCGCGCGGCAAGTTACACACTCGCTATTTGTTAATCCCATTGGGCGGTAGGCGGTTAGGCAGCCGGCGTTCTCTAATTCTCCATTCGGCATCCGGTCATTTTGAATGAAAACAAAAGTTAAAAAGGGCGCGCTATCAGCGAAAGTTATCGTGACATGTTATGACCGAAAGTATGATTGATAAACTTGGTGGAGTTATCAAAGCAAATTTGTTGTCAAAGAGATTTACAGTAAGTGAAAATGCAGGCCAGATAGTCCCATGTTGCGTACACTCGTCCCAAGTTGGAGCAGTTGACGGTACATTGACAAGTAATCCCTGAGAGAAATTTTTATAGAAATCTGCAACAAAAACGAAAGTGGTCTCTTCTACTGATTGCTTCCCAGCGCTCCTTCGCAGCTGTTTATCAAATTTCCACCAATGAGGTTGCTGCATTTCAAACAGCCCTTCTTTTTGGCACCCGTGGCCTCTCAGTGCCTGTTATGTTCTAACTTGACTTGATTGGCAATTACTAGCTGGATTAAAATGAATGAAAACAGTAGTCAGCCATTAGGCTTTCATGGTGCTATTGCTGTAAGTCAAAAAGCCACCGATATAAAATTACGGCGCCGATATTAAAGTTCACAAAGTTTCCGGCGACCGACTGATCAAAACAAAGATGGTAGACAAGCTACCAGTGTGGACAGGACATCTCTCCTCAAGTGCTTTTTAAGGACTCATGCAAAATGAAAAAACTAAGTGTCCACGTAAACCAGGGGAGACAAAAATGACTCAAAGAAAACCCTGAGCAAAAATGAAAGAGAATGAACGCTCACTGAAAAATATATACAATGTCAAACAAATGCTAAAAATGCAAATCCGGTTCAAACCAGTAATTCAGTTCACGTTAAAGTTCATATTGTTCTAAATGTTTTGGGATTTTGATGTTCCGTCTCGGTCTACCCTCTTCTTCCTCAAGGTCATAAGGGACAGTGGATGCTTCGGAGTCATCGGATGAATCAGATTCAGTTTCAGAGTCTGTTTGTAGATCAGGTAGAAGGGTGAATGACGGAGTTGCTACTGAGGTGATGGGCGATTCCCTGACTTTGACTTCACTTGGTGGAGCGCTTTGGACAACAGATTTCTGACGTACGGCTTGACATGGGTGATGTGACGTGTGATGGTGCGCTTTTCGTTTTGTAGCTCGACACTGAACGGGAGTGCTCTTGTGACAGTTTATGGCATTGGTTCGAAATACGGTTCAGACTTGTTTGATCGGTTGAAGACTTTTACCAGAACTTGGTCTCCTTTGTTGTAGACGTGCTTGTTGGTGGTACGTTTGTTGTCTTACGATCTCATTTTAAGCTTGTATTCTTGATCTTTGCTTCGGGCTGCTTGATTTTGAGTAGATGAGGGTGTGATGCTTGGGATGTCGTTCTTCATTTTGTGCTTAAAGAGTAGATCGGCTGGTGATGTCTGTGTTCCGCAGTGTGGTCAAGCTCTTTTCTCCTATATTTACGTTCTGCTGATGCATAGCGAAGAATCTTTCCGGTGGAGGCGTTAAAACGTTCAACTTCACCATTTGCTTGGGGCCAGTATGGTGTGACGGCGTGATGGTCGATGCCGTGCTTCTTCAGGAACTGTTTGAATTCTGTGGAGATGAATTGGCTGCCATTGTCTGAGATGATGCGTTGCGGGTAGCCAAATAACGAAAAGGTTTTGGTCAACTTCTTGATGATTTCAGCGGTTGTGGCTGATCGATTTAGGTTGAGAACTACTGGGTATCTTGAATGGTAATCGAGAAGGACAAGAAGGTTTTCACCAGATGGTAATGGACCTTTGATGTCGATACCAATGGTTTCCCATGGTTGTTTTGGCATTTTGGTTGTTTGAATGGGAGTTGAGGATTTCTTGGGTGGTGCAATGATTTGGCATGCGTGGCAGGACGAAATGAACTTCTCAATGTCGGTTGGAGTAGGCTTTTGGTTTTAACGATACCAAGATGTTGTTTGTGAGCAAGTTGAAGGATGTCGTTCCTTATGGATGATGGTATGACAATGGTGTGATCCTTCAGTAGGATGTCCTGATGGAGTGATAGATTGTGGCGCAGTTGATGAAAGGGTTTCAGATTTTTGGTCCAACTGTTGGTTTGGATGCTTTTGATAACTTGAGCAAGAATAGGGTCGTCCTTGGTTGCTTTGGCGATTTCATCAAGGCGCCTTTGGGTATTGCGTGGTTGACTTTGTTGTTTCGTGGTCGACAACCATGTTGACATACTCTGGACGATCTTCTTCGGTTGGTGACAGAGGATTTCGAGATAGGGTGTCTGCAGCGTTGTTGCAGCCAAGTTGGTAGGTGATTGTATACCGGTAGGCTTGCATACGTAGGAGCCATCTTTGAATGCGTGGTGGTGAAGATGACTTGTTTGACAACATTGAGGTTAGAGGTTTGTGATCTGTTACGATTTCAACGTCCCGATCCGCAATGTAGTAGTGGAAGTGTTGAAGTGACCATGCACAGGCAAGTGCTTTTCTCTCGGTTTGGCTATAGCGGCTTTCCACTGGTGTTAAAGAGCGAGATCCATAAGCGACAACTTTGGATTCACCATCTGGTTGGGTTTGCGATAAGATTGCTCCAATACCGACTGGACTTGCATCGACTGTGATTTGGGTATGAGCGTACATGTTTTTGAAAAGTTTCGAAGGCGCTGCTTATACCAAAAAAAAGTCTCTTGTAGTGATAGACTCCTTTGTGAATTGCAAATGCAGTGACGTGACGACTACTCTTGTGCAACCTGAGAGATGGTATCCTTCTCCGAGGTCAATTTTGGAGAAGACCTTTGCATCGTGAAGTTCGGGAAGTATTTCTTCGAATTTGGGTATGACGTGTCTTTCACGGATTATGGCTTTGTTTGCTTGCCGCATGTCTAGACATAATCTGATTTGAGATGGATCTTTCTTCGGGACAACAACATAGGGATTGAGCCAGGATGTAGGTTCATTGGTAGGTACTTCCTCGATAATGTCAGAGTCTAATAGACGTTGGATCTCTTCATCAACTCGTTGACGTGTATGCCATGGGACTCGCCGGATTGGTTGCTGCACTGGTGTCATATCTTGGTTCATATGGAGCTTGACCTGAACGTTGGTCATACATCCAAATCCTTTAAAGATATCTGAATGCTTATCAAGAATGTTTGTAGTGGGAGTGACAGGTTTGTCTACTTTATTTACTACTTCTGATGGCGGTTGCATGTGTGGAGGTGGTCCAACCCGGAGAAGGTCAAGTTGCTCTGCGGTTTGGCCGCTTAGAAGTGATCCACCACGACCTTTGACAACTACGAACATTGCTTTGACTGATGAGTTCTGACTGGGTGTTGATGCGTTTGCAGTAAACTTTCCAACTGTGTTGAGTGGGTTGCTGGCTTGAAATGTGAAGATACGAATGTTCGTCTGATCAAGATGCGACTCGGAACGCATTGCCTTGAAGGTGGGTTCATCTAGGATGTTGACTGAGGCTCCTGAGTCGATTAGGATATTTACTGTGTGTCCATCGATGTTGATTGGAAATAGTGGTGGTTTCAGTTTTGGTGGATTATCGATATGAAACACATAATCGTCATCTGAGTTGGAATCTTCCTCGTCTGGCTTGGTTGATTTTTCTCTTGGTTCGACACATCTTTTCGAAATGTCCAATCTTTCCACATGTGCTACATTTGACGTTTTTCGATCTCCTGCATTCCGACGATTTATGGTTCTTGTATCCACAACGACCACATTTGACTTGTTAATTTTTGTTGTCTTGCTGCTGACGTTGTTGTTGATTTTTTTGAGGTGGTTGTTGACTTTTGTTGAATCGAGGAGCGTTTTTCTTAGGACAGACGTAATTTGCGCTGGCGGTACCATCTTGATGCATTGTCGTTTCGATTTGTTTTGACTGGTGTGAGGCTAACTCGATTGATTGCCCAATAACTTTCTGAAGTGTGAGGTCTTTCTCTTGAAGAAACTTGGTTCGGTGTTTCGAGGATCTGCAGGATGCAATTACCTGGTTTCGGATTTGATTGTCTGTAGATTCCCCTATTCACAGTGAGTGGTAAGTTTTCTCAGTCTAGTAATATATTGTTCAATACTCTCTTGGGGCTCTTGTTTTGCATTGTGAAATACTGATCTCTCATATGGTACGTTTTTCTTTACAGAGAAATGAGAGTCAAGGGCTGCTATAGCCTGATCAAAAGTGTCACCTTGATTCGGTAGAGTTTCAAATATTTTCTGTGATGCGGTGCCCATTAGGTGGAGAAGAAGTGATTTTTTCGATTGTCGTCGTTGACTGCAGCAGCTGCTACGAAGAAGGTGAAGGATTTCTCCCATTTCTCCCATCTTGATGCAACGGTGTTCTGATTTCCCATTGGGTCGAACAGTTGAACTGCAGGAATGTTCAGACCAGCCATGTCGGAATGAACTATGAGGTTTATGATGAGTGTTTATAAAGTCAGTTTGTGTAGTTTTGGTCTTGTTTCACCATAAACTATTGATACTGTTGTGGCAGTGGAGCCTTTTTAAATTTTCGTCGCCATATGTTATGTTCAAGTTAGATACTTTTATACCGGTGGCTTTTTTACTTACAGCAATAGCACCATGAAAGCCTAATGGCTGACTACTGTTTTCATTCATTTTAATCCAGCTAGTACTTGCCAATCAAATCAAGTCAGAACATAACAGTGCCTCGCACGACAGGCAGCTGTAAAATCACACCCTTCATATATTTGTTTCAATTTGTGATCCGTGGCTTAGGTTTTTACTCATCTTCAATTTACTGAAGAAAGCGGGAATTTGATGCGAGAGTTAGATTGTCAACAAAGTGCCGTAAAAAATCATTGAACAAAAGAAGAACTTAAAATCTTAAATATTTTAATTTTGAAGAATAGGTGCAAAAAAGTGAAACAAAGAAAAGTTTCATTTTTCATTGCTTTAATCGAAATAGGGGATTTGGAAAATTTTCTATGTTTAGTTTTTTGCACAAAGCCCTGTTGCTAAGATGTTGGCTTGAAATCGAAAATGAAACCACTCAAAACAGAAGTAAAATCTGCCTGTACTCAAAATCCCGTAATCTTGATATACGAGTTTAAGTCTATACTGACGGTACATTTTCCTCTCTCGTCTTGGAAATTTTGAATTTTGTTGAAAACTTTTTCCCTTGGAAAATCCATGTCATTCGCCCCCTGTTACAGACAATTTTGGAATGGCCTCCCTGGCCACTAACCAAAACATTTAGTTTCCATCAGTGATTCTGATCTTCTTATCAGGGGATGTCAATTGAAGCGATCGAAGCGATCGAAGCAATTGAAGTCAATCGAAGTTGATTGAAGTCGATCGAAGTGATTGGTCGAATCAATTGAAGTCGATTGAAGTGATTGGTCGAATCAATCGAAGTCAATCGAAGTGATTGTCGAATCGATCAAAGTCGGTCAAACCTTTAAAAAAATGTAAATCTTCGATCGATTTCGATTGACTTCGCTCGACTACGATTGACTTCGATCGATTTCGATTGACTTCGCTTGACTACGATTGACTACGATCGACTTCGATTGACTTTGATCGACTACGATTGACTTCGATCGACTTCGATTGACTTTGATCGACTACGAATGACTTCGAGCGATCGACTGCATCGATATTAAACGATCACTTTCGATCAGAGAGAATCAAACCCACAAAAACTAAGCACTTCACGGTGCGAGGGTATGAGATTGGCGTTATTTGCAGAACTAACTTTTGCGGTTATTCCGCAAAATTCTTTCTTTTTCCCTGTTTTTCCTGGGATTTTTAAGCATTTTTAACTAACAAACACTGGTGTAAAATCCAAGAATATGACCGCAATTATTGACTGCAAACCTCTTTTCTTAGGATGCTTAGGGCTGATGGATTTAAGAAAAAATTTAAAATGAAATTTTTCCGCACCTATTTTCCTACATTCATCTCCACACTTCCACACTTTCATGAAAAGTAAATATTAATAAAAACAATCTAACAAAGATCGAAATTACAAATAAGTGAATGAATAAAATGAGTGAAATCAAAGGAAATCAATATTGAAAAATATTTTTTGGAAACATTGTGATTGTGAAAGAACTTTTCATCAATCAACTGTTACTTTGTAATCCAAGATTCAGTTTTGTGAATAAGAAAATATAATTAAAAGTTATTTTTTCTAAAGATTTTTAACAAGTTCTATCAATTCTCTTTTTCGTGCACTTTTCCTGTATTTTACGTTGTTTTCATCAAGAAAATCCTGTAGCATTTTCACAGTCATTCCACCGCCTGGACCAGCTCTCTTCGGTGCAACATATTTCTTTGGAAGTTCCCAAATTTTCCTTTCCTCTACGTTACGAGATGCTTTTTCAGAAGATAATTTTAACAACACAGATGATATCGGTACAGTATCATATTTCCTTTGTGATGTCTCATCACGATGTCGAAATATGACGATGTACGATGATTTTTTATCTTCCTTGTATGTCAATACAGCAAATGTTGATTTGATTCCATATTTCTTCATGATCCGTTCAACCTTGCCATACACGTATGGCTGTTGATCATGTTGTGCCATTGGTGGAACATATGCACAAAAATCTCTGATGGTGAAAAGCTATTGGGCTATTTTTCGCTATTTTTTGTGTGATGACAAATTTTAGCGATTTTCGTGATGCGTGATGGAGAAAATTTTTTTGCGTGATGGCGTGATTAGGGATGCTGCTGGGGGGGGGCCTCCTAAAGGTTGGTCTCCACTAGCGCGCACTGCTATCTCAACTTTGGCTTCAATCATTTTTGCTTTGAGAAAAATGCAGCGTGCGCTTGCTTTTCAAGCGAGTGATCGTTACGTCAGATCACGCCAATGGAATTGCTTCATATTTCTTTTGATCAATAGCGTGGAAGCTTTGCTCAAAGAAGAGCTATCGCAGCGCGCGCAAGTGGAGACCAACCTTAAGGCACAAAGACACAATGTGGGTGAAATTATTTGCCACATGCAAGTTACAAGTTACAAGTTAAATTTGATTGTCGAATCGATCGAAGTCAATCAAAGTCGATCATAACCAGACGGTGTCAATCTAACGAATCGAACGCCGAATCAATCGAACGCAATTGAACGCAATCGAATAATTGCAATTCGATTGTCGAACGCAATCGAATGGCAATCGAATATTACCCAGGATTTGCTGTTCGATTGCTTCGATTACGTTCGATTGTATTCGATTACGTTCGATTGATTCAATTGTATTAGATTTTATTCGCTTTAGTATGGTACTTAAGCGCTCGGCCGCCCATGCTAAGAAGCTCTAACAGAGTGATCCAATTTAATTTAATCACAATCAAACTCATCGTACATAATCGTAGTCGAACGATATCGAAGATTAATCCAATTTAATTGACAATCAATCGAACCAATCGAACATAGACAACAATCAATCGAACCAATCTAACCTTACTCGAACGCAATCGAATATTACCCAGGAATCGGCCGTTCGATTGAGATTCAATTACGTTCGACAATCGAATCGCAATTATTCGATCGCATTCGATTGCGTTCGATTGGTTCGATTGCGATTTTTGTTCGAAGTTGTTCGATTGACACCCTCTGGTCATAAAGAGGAAAAAGAATGTAAATCTTCGATCGACTTCGATCGACAATTACTTCGATCGACAATCACTTCGATCGACTTCGATTGATTCGACCGATCACTTCGATCGACTTCGATTGACTTCGATCGATTCGACAATCGAATTTTTCGTTTGACATCCCCTGGTCTTTTATTTTCCAATCTTAAAAGAGTGTATAGCAGAAATTAGAGATGAGATGAGGGATGTCGACATTCAACATTACTAATGTCATTAGACCAACTTACGGTAAACAAATTATTAGACTAAATACATTGGCATTGAAAATACTTACCTAAAATCCCTGAGATCAAAACTGGAAAAATTCTTACTTTGCTTAGATCCGAAACAGGAACTCAAAACTAAAAACGTCATCTAACCCATTTTCACGTTGTCTTTCAAAACCGAAAGTACATAAACTTGTTTTTCGATTCCGTTTTCCCCGCTTTCGAACGCGGTAAAAATCGGGAAATAACCCGGACACTAGAATAAAAATTTAGAAAAGTAGCCTGGTAACAAATGAAATGAATAAATGAATAACAAATGACAGAATGAATAAATTTAGCAGAATTAGCAGAATTAGCAAACATGGTAGAGAGAAAACAAGTTGTTATCTATTTGGCCTTGCTGATGGTTGATGTTATCTGGTTTGTATAGTAACAAAAGACGACCCTGCCGGTGCACCCGACAGTCGGGTGCTGTCGGGTGTTTTGTCGGGTGCTGAAATTTCTAAATTTGCGAAAACACCCGAAAATTAGTGCACCCGACAGTCGGGTGCTTAAATTCTTAACTTAGTGAGAACACCCGACGATCAACACCCGACACCGCCTTATTTACATTTGGCGGCTTTAACGCCCGATACTGTTTACCGCCATCTTCGGATGCCGTGGTGGGCGTCAGTCAAATTATATGTATCTGATCGGCCCTTATAGGCGCTATTTTTTCGTCACTGCTGGTGTAAATCGGATCAGTGATCAGAACTATCTGGGGTTTTGACTTTAGCAGACGATTTATGATTCTGATGGAGCTCTCTCATCCATGAAGCAATTGTATCGCGTCCATCAGTAAAGTTAAATAGTGCGAATGCATGTGACTCTGGGGACGAGTTTGGGCGCAACCTCTCGTCCCGTGTATCCTAGGTTTTTTTACGTTACTGATCGATAGAAACGCCATTTACCTGACATTAACCCTTTACCCTCGGGAGCCAACCTCTCATGTCAACTAAATATCTATCATCATTCTTTTTATTTAGAGTCACAAACAGAGAATGAATCAAATATAGCGAAACAGGTAATCAATTAGATATTTACATTTTAGTGTGGTGAACTGTAATTAGCCGTTATCGTAAAAGATTTGTCGTGTCTTTGTTTCGATTCTGTACATTGATCATATCAATGTTTCGATATTCTTAAGTTCGAGGCTGCACTCGATGGTCAATCTATTTCTCCGTGTTTAGGTTTGAGGCATGACATTCCACTCGCTTTTTCTCTCTTTCGTTTTAGTCTTACATTCTGATTACAAAACACGCTGACGTGTTCTGGTTTATCCAGGTAAGACGTATATTACCTTTAATATCATAATATAAATGGCTCGATCTCATCTGATATTTAGTTTCATGATGACGTAATTTCTATGGCGTTCTAAATGGTCTTTGTAGATACGTGATTCCGCATTAAAAGCTAGTTGTAAGTTTACTAACGACGTACGTAAGTGCGTGGAGAGAGGAATGACTTTTTTCAAATTGGTTAATCTAAGGATACTTCTAAGAATATTTTATCGGGCTTTTATAATCTCAAACATGATGGATACTAAAGCTGTGGATAGACAAGAGATTTAAAATAGAGGGCGGTAGTCTATTAGTTAATCTTTCTACTTTCTATCTCCTTCAGGAAGAAAACAGAGGAAATGCATTGTTGGATCTATTGATGATCAAATGGCCTTATAATTTATAATTTTACATATTTTTAATTGTATGTATTTCAAAGATTGTTTGTAAGACCATGTTCAGACGTTACGGTTCCGTATTGTTCCGAAAAGAAACGGTTCTGTGAGAACGTGTGAACGCCAAAATTTGAAAACGTTACATACCAAGCAAAACAGATCAAAACGGTTTTGTTCAACTGTTTTCATCGGAACGGAACTGCTCCGTTTTCTTGCTCCGAAACGTTTCGAAACCAATATGAACACTCTCAATCCGTAACGGAAACTAACTATACCGGAACGATATGACATGAAACTGTAACGTCTGAACTGGTTTGAACATGGTCTAAATTATTGTTAATCAATAAAAAAAGGTTGTTCCAGTTTCTTCTTTTGAGCAACACGCACGTTGTCCCCAGCCATCCAAACATTTTGTATGTACGCAATGGTTACTTGTACAAGAATGGTGGTGGTACACTAAATAGATTGAACAAAAAATTCGGCATATAGTGTGTCGTTACAAAACGAAAACCCAGGCAATATATAGCGTCCAGTTGACAAAGTTACTCACTCAGCTCAGACAAATTGAACGTTACTTAAAAATTTAAAGACACACGATTTTCAGGTAGGTAAAAGTGGGAAAACCTACCTAGATAACTTTAATACCCCAGAGCAGAATAGTTTTCTACTGGGCACTTTGAAAGCCTACCTTAGTGAAGTTTGCGTTGATAATGACTCATTGATGAAACATCTCTATTTGTCTTCGTCGTTTCGTCGTTTTTTACCGTCGTTTATCACCCATAAATAAAAAGAGAAAAAAGAAAAAAGCGTTAATCCGTTAACTTCTCCCAAGAACATCAAAGCCCGAGAACCGGAACTCACATTGTTTGACCCACCAAAGAATTGGTCTGACGAGAAAGGTCGGTCTCCACTTGCATGCGCATGAGTAATTAGAGTATTTCGTCAAAAATGCCGCGCACCCAACTACAGGCGGGGCGTCGGGCGGTAGCAAAAAGAACCCGTTTTTTCGCCCTCGGGAAATCGCTACCCGCCCGTTACATGTCGGGTGTTGTTAAAAGCGCCCAAGATGTAGCACCCGACAAAGTGCACCCGACTGTCGGGTGTTGAAATTTCTAACTTCGAACACCCGACAAAAGCACCCGACTGTCGGGTGCACCGGCAGGGTCGTAACAAAAGAGGAAGTGTTTTTAATGGCAGACAAATTACTCTCAAAGGAAATTTGAATGCTGTTGCAAGTTAAGTCCGTGTTGCAAGTTATGGCCGTTTACGGTACTATTCTTTTGATAGAATTATGCTACAAGTGGCAATACAGACAAATTTTGTAGGACACGTTTTTGTTGGAATACTCCTGATTTTGTGAACCTGTTCATCAAAGATCAACCGATGGGACATGATACGATGCTGTTACAAAGCTTGGCCAATTTTTGAATATAAACTAAATCTTAGACTGTGTTGTGTATAATCATCAAGATTTCGTGAATGGGCTATCCGTTGAAAAAAACATATTTTATAGACAGTCAACGATGAAAAATTATGGATTATGTACGGATAAATTTGCTCTCACAACAGCTGCGTTAAGACTTTATAAAACAAATAATTGTGGTTTTTTCTTACAATAATTTACTTCTGAATAGCATTACTCAAACTTATTCTTCCTTTTAGTTGAATTTCAAATTAATTTCAAATATATCATCAAATTTTTTACACCATTGTTCTCCTAATAAAATAGATCTTATTTTTTATATTTTTTAATGAGCTAAAAGCAGTATTTAGCAATTCATGTTAATAAAACTCTGTCCATCTACAGTAACAAAACAATAACATACTGATGTATAATTAGCAAAAATGTTCTGATATTATTTATCTTTGCTTTGATGCATGGAAATTTCCAATGGAAAATACCTAGAAAAAAGGGAATCAGAACAATTCTTTAGGAGACTCCTTTTGTTTGATTCGATCCTGTTTTCTTTGATATGATTATATAGAAAGACCCCAGTCACAGCATTGTTTTTTTAGATGTGAACAATCAGGCGATGAAGAATGGAGGACTTTTGATAAGCTAAAAAAGAGAAATATTTAGGTTTTGTGTAGTAACATCCATGATAGATTTAGTTCTAAGTGGAAAATTATATTTTGACTGTTTGAGGATGAGTTTCAATCGAATTTTTAAAGGTTTGTTTACTTTTTGTGTAGACACGACGAGGGAGTGCTGGAGGAATCACCCTAGGGGGCTTGTTTTGCTCAGTCTCAGTCGGGTACAACTCGATAAAAGTCCGAGATCGTAGCTTACGGCTTTCCGAAATGATTCTCTAGTTGAGGCCGACTGCACCCCCGCCATTAGATATGCTCCGCTTACAAAATGGCGTCGTGAACTCCGAAATGGCGTATGCTTTGCCTATTTCCAAGAATTTCCTAGATAAGTGATACCGAATTGTCAATCAAGCGGACTGCTGAAAATCCGTATAGAGTGTAAACGATGTTCTTTTTTTTTATTCAGCCCTGAAAACCTGGAAAAACTGGCCGAACATTGTACTCTAGGCGCTGGGGAAACTTTCGTATGCAAATCACTGCGTACAGTTGGAACCTTTTGATTCGTGTTATGTATGGTCTAAAGTTTCTAAAAATGTTGGTCCCGTTCCCGAGGGCGGTGGCACCAACCCTGGAAACGCCCTTTTGGGCGTAAAAATCGTTGCTTGGGTGGTTCCGCCAAAAGTGGTCATATTATATACCAATCGACGCGAAATTTTATACTAATTTAAAAAAAGGTTAACCTTATGGGCAAAAAGATCAAGTGTTCAAAAGTTATAAGCATTTGAAATATCAAAGGTAAACGTGTCAGGCAAACATGTTGTGAAAAAATATTTTATTAAAATAATAATTAAATAAGTGTTTACAAATTTTTTTCTATATACAACTTTGTTCGAACTATATACTTACTTATGTCTAATTACGTGTAGGCATATCATAGAATTCTTTTTATTAGGTCAATTTCAGTTCAAGTTAAAGCTTTTATTGGCTTTTTAGATATCCTCATTCGTGGAATTGAAAATTTCAAAATTTTGCAGTTATTAAAGAATTACATTACGAAGTTCTTATCTTAGCCTTTGAAATATTTTGTAAAAATGTTTTGAAATACTCAAAGTACTCAGTTAAGTCAATAAATAAACAAGGTAATTTTTAAATAAAGAATAATATTGGTTGACTAGTTTTCAAAAGTAAAATCACCTGACATAAGGATTTTTGCAAGAGTCAGACTTACAGTTACAGTATTTGCAACACGACAATTGATGTTTTCGGCAGGAGCAGACTGTTTCCTTTGCACACTTAACACATTTACATGGCATAGGAAAGTCTTTTGGTAAAATATCAGTGACTATTTGAGGAATAATATCCTCACAATCAACATCTTCCTCCTCCATCTTGTACCAAAAGTTTAACGGGTCGATATCCATCTCTGCCAAAAAAGGAGCATGCAACCTGATAAATGCTTGCAGGAACGTCAATTTGATGTGACAGTAGATACTGGAAGATGTTGAGGGCAGCCTTTCAAGGTTTATCTCAGTAGCCTTTTTGTAGTAAACAAAATTTCGAAGGCTATCGAACGTCTTGAAGTTAACATCTTTGGAGACACACCGAATCAGAAAATCCTCCGCGTCTTCGAGCACACGTTGATTAATAATCTCAGACTGACCGAAGGCAATTAAACCAGAGAAGTTTCCCGTTGAAGCCATGTTTAATGCAGACGTCTTAGTGCCAACTTTGCTTTGCTCTCGCAACCTGAAATCAATGAATAAAATGTTTAATAAACGTTTCATTTAGATTAGAAGACTTAAGTTTTGACGGAGAATAGCAACAAATTCAATACGAAAAAAAAACAAATTATAGTTTGCAAAATTCAAGCTAGACATACTCATTCTTTGTTGTCTGTTGTTATCATCCTCTGGTGAATGTGAAACATCATTCGGTCATCAGCTTCTTCATGATTGCACTTTAAGGACTCGATATCAAGTGACGAGTTGACGGAGATACTTTTATGTAAGCGGTGACGTTTTCTTCGCCGGCTCCACCTAAATAAACAGGTGTGTCGTTTATATAATTTTCTTGCACCCACTTGATAAAAGCTTGTTGGAACCGCATCTTATTCTCGGAAGATGACCAAAATCGATCCATGTCAACAGGGAGGTGTTGTTTCACGTTTATTATGTGGTCTTTGGAATTTTGTCAAATAGCTTCACAACTTTTTTCTGTAAACGTTCTTTGACAAATTTGCAGTATGCTGCCTCCTCGCCCTTTAATAAAAAATAAATAATGTCGTACCTGAAGGTATTATGATAGACGAAGGGTACTAGGGTATTTAAAATATTCTATAAGAGTATTTTATATGAAATGAGGCGAGGTAAAACGATTTAAAGAATAATTGATACCTTTTTGACACATGTCAACAGAAATGAAGATAACTCGGCTTCAAGAGTAGCACCGGTTGCAAGGTTTCTTATTGATTTCAACTCGAGATCAAAAGGATTGCCACGACTGTTTCACTTTTCTTGGTGGAGAACTCGTGATGTAATGAATATTCATCTTCCTCATTAACGCCGGAAAATTTTCGAAGCAAATTGGAGTGGTTGGACTTTTCGTGCTTTATCAGATCCCATTTACATACTTCATTTCGTCTCTTTATACCAATTATTCCGGATGAACTTTTGGCTTGTTTGTTGTATTGTGATTCCAACGCTTGATCCATGGGTACTGCACTGGCTTTGCGGTTTGATAGTTTTGCAACAAAACCACCCTGAACGAAATCTTCATGAATTAGTGGAACTTTGGTGGCATGAGTTAGACTGTCTTCGAAATAAATAGGCAAACAACGTTTGTAATTTGTGCGGTCGAATGCAAACACAAGTGGTATTGCACGTTATACGGCGGAAAGTTCTTCTTCCAGTGCTTTATCAGATCCCATTTACATACTTCATTTCGTCTCTTTATACCAATTATTCCGGATGAACTTTTGGCTTGTTTGTTGTATTGTGATTCCAACGCTTGATCCATGGGTACTGCACTGGCTTTGAGGTTTGATAGTTTTGCAACAAAACCACCCTGAACGAAATCTTCATGAATTAGTGGAACTTTGGTGGCATGAGTTAGACTGTCTTCGAAATAGATAGGCAAACAACGTTTGTAATTTGAACGGTCGAATGCAAACACAAGTATGGTATTGCACGTTATACGGCGGAAAGTTCTTCTTCCAGTTTCCTTCTCGATGGGATCGCTTAAGGTCACGTAAAGCTGGGTAGATGGTGCTGAGAAAGGTATTCCAAAGAGCAAACTGATGGCTACTTTGTGTACCATTGGATTGGAAGGTTTCAAACTCTTTCGAGGATGCTTCAACTTCAACTTTCCATCTTTCTTGCAAAACTAAAGTCTGTCCAGATATAATTGGCAGTGGAAACAAGAATGCCTGTAACTTTTGATAGTCAAATATAATTATGGAATTTTTATTTGCTTGTTTCAGAGAATCAAAAGCGCTATATTTGAATGTATTTTTGGTTGAAAAATTCGCGATTTTTAGCGGTTAAATTTGCGATTGTAAAAATTGAGCTTTTTTTCTACTAATGCTATAAGGTTCATTTTTACACCAGTGGTAGTTCAGCCTTAGGTTAAGAATTTTTTTAAATTTCAAGGCGAACAGAAAAGTCCTTCGGAAGATATGGGACCCGAAATACCCCTTGGTAACACTTTTCTGTGAAATATCGTATCTCCAACTTGTTACTAAAAACGGGGGTTATGTTATCTTTTTTGAACAGTGCAATTAAAAGTTGGAAAGTGTTGGTGCATTGGTATTATTGGTATCATTGATTATTTCGAAACTAAGTGAAATCACAGTATAATTGTTTTTATTGAAAAGATAAGCATGAACTTATATTGCCTTTGCTATTTTTAAGGTATTAAAGAACTTTGCTAATTCCCAAAACACTAAACACAGTTTGGCTATGAGGTCAATAAAGAGATCGTAAAATGTGTTATGATCGAACAATTGTTTTATCATGTCACTACCCCCGTATTAGTAATAAGTTGGAGATTTGATATTTCACAGAAAAGTGCTACCAAGGGGTATTTCGGGTCCCATATCTTCTGAAGGACTTTTTTGTTCGCCTTGAAATTTAACAAACTTCTAAACCTAAGGTTGAACTACCACTGGTGTAAAAATGAACGTTATAGCATAGGTAGAAAAAAAGCTTAATTTTTGCAATCGCAAATTTAACCGCTAAAAATCGCAAATTTTTCAACCAAAAATACATTCAAATATAGCGCTTTTGATTCTATGAAACAAGCAAAAAAAATTTCCATAATTATATTTGACTATCAAAAGTTACAGGCATTCTTGTTTCCACTGCCAATTATATCTGGACAGACTAGTTAATACTACACAAAATTCAAATTCCTCTTCAGCGTAAAGAGACATTTCCATTCATTAAGAAAAAGAAAATTTTAGATAAAAAGATCAATGGTTCAATTATGATTCAAATAAATAATTCAATTGTCGTGAAATAAATAGAAACAAAAAAGTGTTAAGAAAAAGGTGTTAATCTATAATATCTGCTCTTTTGAGTCATTAATGACGTTTAAATGGCTAATACGAGTAGATAATGCTATAAACTACCCTTCCACATTCAAACGTTAATAACTTTTGAGAACTTGATTTTTTTGCCCATAACGTTAACCTTTTTTTAAATCAGTATAAAATTTTGCGTCGATTGGTATATAATATGACCACTTTTGGTGGAACCACCCAAGCAACGATTCTTTACGCCCAAAAGGGCGTTTCCAGGGTTGGTGCCACCGCCCTCGGGAACGGGACCAAAATTTTTAGAAACTTTAGACCATACATAACACGAATCAAAAGGTTTCAACTGTACGCAATGATTTGCATACGAAAGTTTCCCCAGCGCCTGGAGTATTGCAAAAAACGTCTACAAATTTGATTCTGTGTAGTTGATGATGTGTTACCTTTACTGTTTCATCTCATAAATCACAAGAAAACTAAGTTAGTTTATTATCATATTAGCTACATTGATTGTATTGAAAGAGAAGTCATTTTGGAAAAATGTGATACATGATAATTGGAAATTTTGCAAGGAAAAATCAAAAATGAGTAAGTATGGATTATTTTTAAACATTTTAGACTGAAAATAATCAGAAATATAAGGAATTGCTATAAGCCATATAAGGAACTGTTCAGGCTGAGAATAAGAAACAAGTTATGAAACAGTAAGAGAGGGCCCCAAGCGGTTTTCGTGATGATATGATAGGGACTTTTTTACAGCGTGATTAGGCGGCAATCACAAATATCTTCGTTTCATGTCACCTGACCAACTTTCGAAAATTGAGTAGAATTGAGTCGATGAGTCGGTAAATTTGTCTGACTTTTTCTGTCAATGACCTTTTCTTCGTTCAAAAATTTTATTATTGCCGATTTTTTGCGAGCGACTTCTAGCGCATTCGCAGCATTTTGACTTTGTTTATCATTACATGCGCCATAGACCTTTTTTCAAAGAGGCCACCCTGTTGAATAATTATGTAGTCCAGCAGAAAAACAATGATAAAACCATGCATATTTATTACAATATGCATGATACAGTAATTATGCATGGCTCTATCATTGTTTTTATGGCTGGACTACATAATTATTCAACAGGACGTCCTCTTTGAAAAAAGGTCTATTTTGGGGTCGGAGGTCACAGTGTTCAAATGTCATAATTTTAAACCACCCATTACACGCGGTTGTTTTGGCTGCTGGCTGGCTGGCAGTTTCGTTCAAGAATGCACTCCAAAAATGGATGGAAAAATGGAAACGACCGACTGACCAACCGACCGACCTTTTTAGACCCAACAAGGACGCGAAATGAAGATATTTGTGATTGCCGCCTTATGTGATTTGGTAATTTTTTCTTCAGGATTGTGTGATGAGAGGTCAAAACGTGATTGTGATTTGAAAGATTTTTGAGCCGTGATACGCGATTTGGACTTTTTCAGAAGGATGCGTAATTGATTGTCAATTTGTTTTGCTGATTTGGGTGATCATGATTGAAGACATAGAATTGTGTCATATCGTGATCAGAGCTACCACTAGGGGGGGCTCATAAGGAACTCCAAGCTCAGAGCCAAGTTAACGCTCCTAAAATAAGGATCTAGTTTTTTTGAAAATTTCAAAATTTAATGTTTGCGAAAATCTGAAAGTAAAACCCTTGCATAAAATTTGGATTTATGTTTTTTTTGTCAAAACCACTACACGTTTTTTTTTTATATAAGGAACACGTTTATAAGGAACTCGAGGCTGAAAATGGTCCAAGAAATAAGGAATTGTTAAGGAACTGCTCAGGCTGAGAATAAGAGAACAGGTTTTAAGGAATAGTAAGAGATGTTTATCCAAACTTAGCAGCTATGTAAATAAGGAACTCTATAAGAGACTTTGAGGCTGAAATTCTCTGTTAAAATAAAGAACTCCAGGCTCAGCAGGGCTCAGAGCAAAGTTTTAAAAAAAACGTGTACTAGGAAAATGAAAGAAACTTGCTCAAAAAGAGCCTGATTTGCAAAATTTTATCCTTGCAGTTTAATTTTAATATTCTTGCAGATTCTTGTGCTCTCAAAATCAAGTCCCACAAAATTACTGTAAAGTATTTTTGAAAAATTGTAAAATAAATCAGGTGCTTCTTCGAAAATGATGAACTTATTTTTTTTTAAATGAACACCCAGCTTAAAAGGCCTTTTGCAAAAGTTTATGCTTACAATATATTCTTAACAAAATAGATATATAAATATATTTCTTCGGCTGGTTCCGTGGTTTTTACGTTTTAGTTTATTTTATATTATTGCGCGCGTTTTATACTTTCAATAAACACATCTTTTTACTATCTTTTATCTGTGGTGGTGTCTAATTAACACTGCTTGGTCTACTTCATGACTTCTTGTAAGCAAATTTTTCGTTTGTCTTGAAATTATCTTTCTTTTGATATATAATACTTGTATATTTGAACAACTTCTTTTTCGGATTGATTTTCTGTGAATGTTCATTCTAGATTTTTGTTGTATTTGTATTGTCTTTTTGTTTTGTGGGTTTTTGTCTTTATTGTTTCCATTTTGAGTAGTTGAAGGTTTTATACTTCTAGACTATATATATGTAAAACTTCTAACCTAAAAATAAAATGTAAGGTTTATGGCACTTTTTAGTCTGTAAAAGCCTTGTAACTCCTAGCTCTTACCTAAAACACTTATTTTAAGGCAAAAAGAAGTGATTGCCCCATTTGCCGCCAAAATTAGTTGCTTGAGATAATTTTACAAAATTAATGAAAATCTTAACTATTGTGGTTCACAACTATTTTTCAATTTACAATTAAAGTGAGTCTTTCAAAATGCAAAAGTTAACTTTCTTTTAATTTTCTTTTAGGTTTTATCAAGTCTTTTGAGAAACTTAGTGTCAAATCCTCAAGCAATGTTGGTACTTTTGATTTTATGAAAGTGAAAAGCACATCAAAGAACCTACTTACAAACAAAAATGAAGAAATTGTTCAGGTTAAACAGAAAATTGAGGACATCAAGGATGAAGCATTTGGAATTTCTGTACCTGTTTATAAAGCCAATGAATTGATGCAAGAAATTGAAGCTGAGAAGGCCTTGTTGAAAGAATTGCAGTCTCAATATGATGTTTATGAAAAATTCGTGGATAAAGTGTTAGATGATTGTCTGTTAACTGGAGATTTGACTGAACTTCAACAATCCTTTAAACTTGAGAGCAAACGTTTTGAAGCTTCCCTTCCAATATATGCAAAGAAAAACGAGATAATAGAAACAGTGGATAAATGGCCTGTCACAATCTTAACAGCTGAGACAGGGTCAGGCAAGAGCACTCAAGTTGTGCAGTATCTTCAACAAAGTCATCCAGATGCAACTATTGTTTGTACACAGCCAAGAAAAGTTGCTGCAATGAGTTTAGCCAATCGTGTTTCTGAAGAGCTAGAAACTGACGTAGGAGACTTGGTTGGTTATTGTGTTGGTGCAAGAGCTGATTGTGGACCAGGAACCAGAATTGTTTATATGACTGATCACATGCTACTCAACGAATGTTTAAATGATCCCAACTTGTCCAAATATGAGTATGTCATTGTGGATGAGGCGCATGAAAGAAGTATCTCAACTGATCTACTCATGGCAATGATTAAAAAAGCAATTGTCAAACGTCGTGGAAATTTAAAATTGGTCATTTCATCTGCAACTATTGATCCAACTATCTTCAGCGACTACTTTCTTGGTAAGTTGGTCATCCTTTTAACAACATAAACAAATAACATGCTCATATGGTTTTTCACTAAAGAAAGTTCCACACAACAAATAAAATTTACATTTCCTTTATGTTTAAACAGGTTTTTCCAAGAGACTTCATGTATCAGGCCGTACATACCCAGTGGAAGCCCTATATGAGAAGGTGACAATCGGTATGAATTATCTGCAAGTATCTGTCACGAAAGCAAAAGAACTTCACAAGAATGAAGATTTAGATGGAGATGTTTTGGTGTTCTTGACAACTCCAGCTGAAACTGAACGTGCTCAAGAATTAATGAATGCTGATCCCATAATGTCAGGTAAACACAATGTAGCCAAGTTTAAAACTAATGGGCTATTTTATAATATTTTGAGAGCTCTGGCGTCGAAAAGGACACTTCCTTGAAGGAGTAACAAGGGAACTGTTACTTTCAATTCCTAGTATCGTTTTGTTAAACTTTTTTAGAATTTAGACTTTGTCTCAACTTACTTTTATGTTTAAGTAGGTAGTAAGTTTGCGACTGCAGTCGAGGGCGACCCGAAGACTCCCTTTTCGCTACCTTACCCGGTATGGGAGGATGCCACTCCTTTCCCTGGATTTTTCCACTTAGCCTTGATCCGTCTGGCATGAGAATCTTTGATATGACCCAAATGGGAGTTTATTTTCGGTTTAGTTCTTTAATGGTCAATATGACAAGAATTCTTTTATTGCAGCCGGTGTACAGTGTTTGGTTTTGCATGGTCGTTTACAACCCGAGGATCAACAACTTGTTTTCAAGCCAACCCGAAAAGGAAAAAGAAAAATTGTATTTGCAACAAACAGTGCTGAAACTTCTATAACAATCCCAAACATCAAATATGTTATCGATAGTGGAATGGTGAAAGAGAAGCATTACGATCGTGAGAAAAACGCAAGTCTCCTGACAGTTAGACCTGTTAATAAAAGCTCAGCTGAGCAACGTATGGGGCGAGCTGGTAGAACACAACCAGGAAAGTGCTACAGACTTTATACTGAGGAGGAATACCGTGAAATGCAAGATGAAATGTTACCAGAAATTCTTAGAGAAAACCTTGGTCTTGCAATGTTAAAGTTATATGAATTTGATATTGGAGATCCGTTCAAATACGATTTTGTTCAAGCACCGCCAGAGCAAGCTTTGATGCTAGCAAAACAAGAGTTGAAAGATCTTGGAGCTATCAAAGGTAATCGCCTGACAAATTTTGGCAAAATGATGGCCAAATTAGATATTGAGCCCAAACTTGGCAAGTTTGTTTCACTTTGCATTGAAGAAGGTTATGGGTACGATGCAATGGTGATCGCAGCTGTTTGCTCCATCGGTGGCAGTGTATTCTTTCGCGTCGGTACTGAAGATGTTAAACAGCTTTCTGATCGTTTGAAAACAAGATTCTGTGACATTGATGGTGACCTGTATACATATTTAGAGGTGTATAAGGAATGGTCTGAAGCTCCTGAGACTCAAAAGAACTCTTGGTGCGTAGCAAACAGTATGAATGCAAAATCCCTTCGTTTCACCAGAGATCTTATCAATGATATGGTGAAAAATGTGAAACCCCTTGGTCATGCCATTGTCAAACGTTTTCACGATCTTGAAGAAGTCAAAGAGATTGTACCAAAGTATCTAACCCAATGTTTTCCAGCTTCTCTGGCATACTATTCAGGTCATCCAAGAGGGGGTTATTATATTACTGGTTACGAGCCAGAACGTTTCTACATGCATCCATCAGCTGCATTATCCTTCTTGAATCGATATCCGAAATGGATTCTCTTTACAGAGATTCTAACCACCAGTAGAACCTACTTGATCAATACAATCGATATACCAGAATGGTTGGCCAACAGAGTTAACACTAAATCTGTTCAATGCTGTAAACAATGGATTGTCGGAAGAGAAATGTCTAAAGCTCTTGGCTTTGGAAAGGTACATTGCCATATCGAAAAGAAATTGCAATCAGATATCAGTCAAAACATCTACATTGATTTTGACTCCAACAATGGCAAAGTGTCTTTATTCTGCACACCTGAATTCAAGTATGAAGCAGTTTCTGTTTTATCCAAAGTTATTGATTTCGAACGAAAATGTCTGGCTAATCGACCACTGGAGATTCCTCTTTCTGACCATAATACAACTTGCGTCGTGATTGGTCAAGGTGGTGCTTGCTCAACTCTCTTGTATTCAGGCGAATTCTCTGGTTTGCTAATCAGAGGACTTGCAGAAGATGTCGAAAGAAATCACGTTGAGGATGCTTTAAAAGTCTTTGGTAAAGTTGTCGATGTTGTGAAAATTCTTCAAGTCCTATTGGTGGGGCAAGATTATATTCGCTGAACCTCAAAGTGCTGTTAATGCTTTGAGAATGTGGAAACAAAGGTTAAATCTAGATCCAGAGTTTGACAAAGCTTACTTCAAGGCTGCGTTTAACCAGAATATCTCTCAATCAGGCTCTGGTAATCAATCGTGTGGCTTGAAAGCCACTTGGACCAGACGACCAGCAAAGGGCGATTTCGCATTCGTTCAGTTCCAGAATCAAACAATGTTTGATGAAATACGTGGAACTTCCAAATACATCGCTGGCAAACATTACACTTTCAAAAGAAGCCCACGAGAACCTCTCAGTGTCAAAATGATAGGCATAAGTCAACATGCGAGTCAAGAGGAGCTCAAATTGAGCATTGAAAACCAATTTCCTCATATTGTTGTAACTAAATGCATCATTCCAAGGCAACCACCGGTACCTGTGGAAAATCAAGCTGAAATGGATATCAAGAAACGCCAACTGATCAACCTTATCCGAAGATCTGTGGATGATGCAAAGACTTTTCGAGTGGAAATGAAGCCTGTAGCCGCTGAACAGGAGGTCGACTACGAGGCTAAAATCTGGTTTACAAATGCACGCGATTGTCATGCTGTTTTGAATAGTAATGTAGCTATGGGTTTAGCTAATGTACGGTTTACACCAGAGCTGAAATCAACACCAATACATCTGCCTGTCACAGTCTATTTTTACGTCAAAACGGAGCTTGAGGATTACTTTAAACGAATGAGAAATGTGAAGATGAAAGAAAACAACTCCAAGAGAAATAACACTGTTGAGATTGTTATCGAAGCAAAGAAAATTGAAGATTTGAGAGATGCGAGCCGATTCCTCCATACTCTTGCGAAAGGTGAACAAGTCCAATGCAGCGAACGCCAGTTCCGTTACTTCATGACACCATTGGGACGTGAATTCATTCAAGGATTAAAATTAAGGTACACTTTCTTTTTATAATATAATTAACTCCAATTCTCGGGCTGTGGTTGCTTAGTATTCTAGCTCATTTTCTAAAAAATTACTTCGACCACCCCTGATATTATACCATATTTATGCTTATTGGGACAAGGGCTATTGTTGCCATGCTTAGATTATCTAAAAAGCTTTTACTTTACGAGAATTTTCAGGGCTCGAGCCTTAGCAGCCTGGTAACCTATAAAAAAATGTGTACGTTAGTTTGTTTTAAAATGTTGAATGCGACTGCTTGTCCATTGGTCAACCTCAGCATATATATTTGCAATGTTGTCGTTGTTTAACAATATTACTTATTGAAAAAAATTAATTTCATTTTTGTCAGATACACGTGTGATATCAGAATCGAACCACGTCAACGTGCCATCGTCATCTTTGGTTTGGCCAAAGAACGAAAACAGTTGAAAGAAGAGGTCGAAAAAGAGAAGCTAGCCCACGATACAAATGATGAAATATGGATTGAAAATTTCAATCAAAAACCCATTGGATTTATCAAACATCTGATTAAAAAATACGGAATCTCCTTGGATCGACTTTACAGAGAATCAAAGATCAGCTATATCAATATCAATTTTCTTCGCCATGCAGTCGAATTCCATGGCTCCAAAGAAAGTATTATAAAATGCCAAGAAGCTGTGAGAGAGCTAACTGACAAGATACAAAGCAGAACTGTAGACAGACAGAAAGTGGACGATTCTGGTCAGTGTCCAATTTGTTTTGACGTATTGGAAACAAAAAGTCACCAATTGGAGATTTGCTCTCATTCGTATTGTATTGAATGTTTTTCTGGTATGTGTCAACATGCAATCAAGAATAAAGATTTACCATTGAGCTGTGCACATGAGGATTGTGGTGAGTGTGTAATGTATTTATTCTTTACACTTATTGCAATGTTGCCGAGAAACTTTTGGCGAATAACATGGTAAATTTGTCCTTTTTTGCCCAAAAGTGGATTATTTTAGACGAAAAAAACTCGGATGTTTATGAAAAATTAATTTTGTCGAGAAGTTATTTTTGCGAGGCAATAGTCCTTTAATTCTGGGCAACCATAAAATAAGTTCTCTCAAATATTTATTACAAATTCGTTAGGTTGCATGACTCCGTCAATTGATAAGTGTGAAGATAATTCCTGTATGTGAATAAGGTTAGGCTAGGCTGAATTCTCAGCACTCATTTTCTAAATTGTGAAATGTTTTGTATCCTTTGTATGACCAATCTCGTGTCTCATTTGTAAATGTTATACATATTATACATGTTTTTTATAAGCATTACGCTTATAAGCACATATCTAGACTTAGATATGGCAAAAATTTAAGTACATGCTAAGCATCACCTGAGCCTACGTTCTCTGATTTTGGCCGTTTTTGGCTGGGATTCTACGATTTTTAGAATTCCCCCACTTTTCAGCCTTGTCAAGCCCTCAACCTAAGCATCTCCGAGCCTGTTTTCGAATTTGTGTATGCTTATATAAAAAAAAACATTGTTCATTTCAGACGAGAAGATCAGTATTCATGACATGACAGCTTATCTTGATGCTAAAGACATTGTTCCTGTTGCTATAGAACGGTTTGTTGCAGACAACCCAAAGAAATACAAATATTGTATCACTCCAGATTGTATCAACGTGTATCGAGTTAGTGAATTCGCTGATCCTGAGGACGCATTTCATTGTCTCATGTGTCAGGTTTGTTTCCGTATTTCAGACTTCTGCGTATTATTCTGACAGTGAAACAATCTCTTTTGTTAAATTCCTGAAAAAAAGATTGAAAGGTTTAAAGTTGTTGAAGCTTTCTTTAAGCGTTACAGAGTATGTTTTTAAGTCAAGGATGATCCTTTGATCTTTCCCCATCATACCTAACAGAATTTTAACTTTAGTATTGTTAGTTCGGCAAGCAAGTAGTCATTTCTCCTTTTCACACCAGTGCTATCATTATATTGTCTCATCGTATTCTATATGGATGCATTTTCTTTGATTATTCAGGTCCAGATTTGCACATACTGCCACAAAGAATACCACGCTGGTTTGACTTGTCGTTTTGAAAGCCGACGGAAAGACGACAATTTACGAGAATGGTTAGCCGAAGATAAACAAAAACGAGGATTGTGTCCGGGTTGCTCGGCACCTATCGAGCGTTTTGATGGATGCATGCATATCCAGTGTTTGAGTTGTCGTAAGCACGTTTGCTGGAGATGCAAAACAGCTGTTTTTGCTAGTTCTAATGAATGTTATGATCACATGTCGCGTTGTGGTGCTGGAGGATTTCATTAAAGACAAGGTTGTATCTGTCATCGATAAACAATTATGGTTTTGTTTTTGTAGTCAGGGCTTCCCCTGCTTTTAGTAGACATTCGCTTTAAGAGTGCACTAATGTTTGTTTTTCTTTTCATTTTCAAATCAATTCTTCAGATCTAACAAATCATATACCGTTGAAAAGATAATTCAGAGTACTTTAATTTTCTAAAACTTTTTATCCCTGTAATGCTAGAAACTCCATTTTTGGTATAGTTTACTTTAAAGCCTCCTGAATTTTAGATGTACAATAATTTTTAACATAGATTTAATACATAGAAAGTTATAGGTCTTAGAAAGTTTCCCAAAGGAGTGAAAAAACAATGTTTTCCGACTCCAACGATCTATTTTCTAGAGACTCTAGCCTTCGGTGCAAGAATTTTAAAGGAAAAATCGGAAGCCTTTAAAGTACCTCTTTACCAAAAATGAAGTTTTTATCACGAAAGGATAAACAGTTTTTTATTATCTAATTTCATATTCATTTTCTAAAATTATTTTATTCATTTTTGTCTGAAATTAAAGTGCTCTGAATAATCTTTACAACGGTATTTAATATGGTAGGAAAATGAAGTATTTGCTGAAAATTTGCAAGTAAAACAAAGATTAGTGCACACTTAAAGCAGATGGACTTTAGTAGACTTTTTCCATATAAATTTGGGTAATTTATCAGAACGATACTCTGAATTCCCAAACGTCTTGTTTTCAAGAAAACCTTTTCAGCCATTTTCCAAGGGGTAAAAAATCACCCCCTATTTTATGTATTTTTACTAGAATCTTAACACCCAACCCCTGCTTATTTTTCCCTGAATACAGTAACATATATGGTTTTTTGTTGTAGCTTTTATTGCATTTGAATTGTGATTTTAAGGGTAGTGACAGCAGCGTAGTGGCAGGGGGAGACTTCCCTGTAACATATTTTTAAGGGGATGCCGAAAGATAAATGAGACGCTCCTTTGCCATTTAAACCCTTAAACTAGCAGTTTTCAGTATTTTTCCCTAAGTTATTTTTCCTAAATATGGGGTTACCAAGATACTAACTTGCCTCTCTAGTTTGCCCAAATTTTGCTACTGGAAAGTGGCTGAATGGTTATTTTGTGTTGCCAAGTTTTTGTGTTAACTATTAAAGTGGACTGACTTTTCTTACGCAGTGTAAGGGTATGAAAGTGGCGTTTCTTACTGAACTTATTTCGGTTGACACCCACTTTTTGCCGAGATTTTTTCATTTTTCCAATGGTTTATAAGATTATGTTCAGACGTTACGGTTTCGTATAGCTAGTTTTTGGTTTAATGATTGGTTTCGAAACGTTTTAAATCAAGAAAAGGGAACAGTTCCCTTCAAATGAAAATAGAAGAGCGCATTGTTTTGATACATTTTTCTTCGTAACGTTTTCTTTTTCGACGTTTCAAATTTTTGGTGCCCGCACAGTGTTTTGAAACCGTTTCGTTTGGAACCTTAATGTCTGAGCTAATAAGTTAAAGATTTGAATTAAAGTTACTTTTAACCTTATTTGCTAATTGCCTCAAATTGAAGTCAAGTCAAGTGGCGAAATTAAGTTTTTCTGTTCGCTAAAGTATAAAAAAGCTGCTTTGAATTCTTGTAACGTTTTGTAAATTTTATGTATTTATCAGATTTCAATTTATTTTCTTGAGATGTTCTGTATGTTTTGATAAAGTACTTTTTTGAATCAAATTGTAGTTTGATAAGGATATAATATAATTTATAAATTTAAAATCTCGAGTCATTGATCGAAACAAATGAATTCCAGTCCGGGGGAGGGTCGAGGTACATTACTCTTTACAACGTCATAAGGGTAAACCGTAGAGAACCTGGAAAATTACAAGAATTAAAATCAAAATGTTTGCGAATTGGCTGTTAGAAAGGCTGTTATGCAGAAATAATTGTATGCTAGTGGTTTAGAAATTGTTTTTCAATTTTAGATACCGACTTTTAAGCATGTTGTGATCAGCAATGTGTTTGGAATTTTTGTTCCAGGAGAAGAAAAAACAATGAACAAAAACTGACCCGCATTTCAAATGAATACAAATCGTCGTGTCATGACTATTAATTCAATATAAAGGTAAGAATCTGTTTTTCATTTTTCAACGAAACGAAGTTTTTATTTCACCTTTTTAATGGAATAAATTTTCGCGGGAATTAAATTTTGCGGACTAGGCGGATTAGGGTGTCATACGCGAAATTAAGTCCCAATGGAAATTTTGAATCCCATATGTGACTCGTACTAAGAAAAGGAATGCGTACGAAATGGTATGTATCATACTGCACTAATATTCCATTTGAAATGTCTCTTTTCAGTCGGTGAATATGTGCCATACCCTACAAAATCACAGCTTTATACATGTATGATAGGTTGAGTATGGAACATTTCTTAGTGCCCTTTTCTCTCAGTCCATGAATAGGTGACAAACTCTACAACAACTCAGCATTATATGATAGGTTGAATATGGAAGCACACGTCAATAAACATCACATCCGATTCAAATACAAGAAGATAGATATGATTTGAAGCGACAAACCTGTCAAGTAATCAATAAGATGAAGTAAATAATTGATCCCTGCATGCAACTCGGCAGGGTTTGAAGTGAAGAAATTTATTTCGATATTTATAGCGTTCATATGTTTTAAAGTGATAACAACTTTACTTTCAACCGATGTGACCTCTCATTTTGATATTTTTGAAAAAATATTTGTTAGAGGCTGTTGTTGTTGCGCGAGGAAGCAGAACTCAAATTCAATAAATTACAGATTTTAAAGATGTCTTCAAGAATGAAAATCTTACTCTGTTGTTATCTATTCATTGTAACGTCTGTTCAAGCTCAATCGAATTGGTGGGGAAACTCCAAGGAGGCGGAGAGGAACAATACAACCATACCAGTCAAAAACCCTTTCCCGTTAGCAGACTTCCTAGAAATAACTAACATATCGAGATTACTGAGTTGGAAAGGACTTCAATGTCAATCCAAGATCAATCCTTATGATTGTGAATGTCAACGAAGTTGTCAAAACACTGGATCTTGTTGTATTGATTACCTATGGAATCACAATGAAGCTCCAATAACAAATACGTCATCCTTGGAGAGTGCCAAAGCTTACCAAAAGATTTTAGATTCGTCCATCAAAGAAATGTCCTGTCTACCATTTTTTCCTTTCTCGACAGTAATCAAACAGCATTTCATAATGGTATCTGGATGTTCTGAATCCGCAACAGCTACCGATAAACAGAAATGTATCAACAGTGAGGGTAACCCACAAAACGAACAAATCCCAGTCCTTGGCAAAGACCAGTATCTCTATAAAAATGAACATTGCGCGAAATGCAATGGAATCCTGGTTTACAAATATGAAAAGATCGAAATATTTTGCGACGAGTCTCTTGTAGATACCAAATCAACGGACTTTAAAAGCAAAACAATTTTTGAACTCTTGGAACAATACCCGAAAGGGTGTTCAATTAAACCTTCTCTAGGCTTACAGAGCGATATCATAGAATGTCAACTGGATTTTTGCCCACCTGTTTATGCATCTTATTGCAGTATAATTGCCGCACGGTTCCATCCAGTTTCTGGAATTTTTAGTGACTCCGTTAAAAACGTATATTGTTTTAAATGTAATGGTGGCTTGGTAGGTCCAAACGCTGAAGTGGATGCTACCTTTGAAACATATGTTCATGGAGGAGGTTGGTCAAAAACTGTCGATATGAATGAGTTAATGAATAAGAAAAGTGACCAATGTCTATCCGATGAAGTGAGATCTAGTTATGGTGACTGTATCCCAATGCTATGTGGGTTTGGGTACGAATTACTGAATCGACAATGTGTCAAAACCATATCTGGTAGAAACATATCCAATAGCTTGATTAACATTTCTACAGCATCTAACGATACTACTTTTGTTCAAAAGTGTTTACCGCAGATCCATCAAAGCCTTGCTCTCTACATTTTCTTTAACTCAACATTCATAGAATATGTTTCAGCGGAAAGATACGTGAAAGATGTTTTTGAGAAACATCAAATTACTGGAGATACAATGTTCATACTACAAGACAGCGGATTTGTCATTCAATCTCCTGTCATCACAACAAATTTATCATTGCTTTCCATTCAAAAGGAAGTATTTACCTACTTTGGAATCTCAAAGATTGTTCTAACACCTTCGATACATAATCTCCCGTTCGTTAACACTTTAGACTTATCCAAATATTTTGAGGGCGGTTCGAAATTGTGTGCGTTCACTTCCAAGCAATCAATACCACGACCAGACACACCTTGCGAAATCCTTGGAACGGATAGTAAGCTAATTCTTGAGATATACAGGAATGGTTCGATGAAAGAAAAAATTGACAAATGTCATTTTTATTATCTTGATTCAAGCTGTTTCAGACAAGAGCTGAAGTATAAAGACTTCTCAGTAGAAAATTCATCAAAGGTACTGACAATAACGACTGAAGATGATACGGTAGTTTCTTATTCACCAGATAAATATGCTCCGAATCCCATAACAAACGGATTTGAAATATGCATTCCGAATGGCACTGAATCGTCAAAAAGCAAATACCCTTGGCAGGAAACAATCAACGATGCGAGTTACATTATATCTCTTATCGGAACCATCGCTAGTATTGTTTCACATTCGATTTTCATCAATTTATTCTATCTCGTTCGACCCCTTCGAAACACAGGTGGGTTGTATGTTTTAGTGCTAGTTATCTTCCTGCTAGCGAGTGATTTGATTTTCATTATCAGCATCAATCTAACTCTAAATACTGGAGCTTGCAAATGTTTCGGTATCTTACTGTACGAAACTTTATTACTTGTATGCTGCTGGACCATTGTTGTGGCCTTTGATATGACTTTGAAATTCACCAGCTCCTTTGGCAAAGGATCGAGTGATGACCCACAAAAGACGTTGCGAAAAAGGATTTTGATAATGTTACTTTTATGCACTGGTTTAACATTGTTAGTTGTGACCCTCAATGAGACTGATGTGTTAGACTTTGCTTTTGAACAAAATTGCTGGATCGGAAATTCGGTGTTAAGAATCGGATTTTATTTTGTACCGATCGTAATATCATACACTCTCTGCATCGTGGACCTTGCGATTCTTATCTACAGTATTTACAAGGCTAAACAAAGCTCAAAGAATGCTTTGGGAGATTCGAAATCAAGAGATATTAGTTTACTTTACATGGCAATCAAACTCATCATTATTTTGGGTATAACTGAAATTCTTGGGTTGATACAAATCAAGGACTCTGATCTGGATGAGAGTGAAGCTGTCTTTAATTCAGTTTTTGGTATATTTTACGATATCACAAGATCATTGCGTGGAGTTTTAATATTTGTCGTCTACATGCTCAACGAAAAGACATTGAAGCTGATTAAGAATGAACTGAAGAAAAGAAGAAAAAGAGAAATACCTTATAGAGTAACATATACTGCTGATACAACACATTCTAATATAACGACTGAAAGCCATTCTTAACCTTCTCAGCTTCTGGTGGTTCCAATGGATTCTGACGAAGGAAAGTCTCAAAACGAGACATTTTACGCTTTTTAAAATAATTTTAGGAAATCATAGTTTACTTATTTCTCGACAGTTAGAAAATTGTTAATCATTTTTTTTTTCGATTTGGATTGAATAAAGTTTTGCGAGAAACCTAAAATAATAGACATAACTTTGTTCCACGATTTGTCGTTTGATGAGATAATGGGTCACCTGTCCCAGAGGGTCAAAGTGATCAAAAACCGCGTAATGTGATAAGGATAGGCTTGCGGACGTTGTGAAAGTTAAATAAACGTTGAAATAACGTTGTATGCCAGCTGGGAAAACTACTTAATGGTCAAATCGTAGCTATTTTATATTATTATATACCTGTAGGCAAAAACAGCCATTGAATAATTCCTGATATACCATGGCTATTATACCACGGTAGAATTTTTTTTTCAAATTTTGCATTCAAAGTTTGATTTTTTGTCGTTTTTGTTGTATCAAAGAAATTCATTAAAATAAATCTATTGTCAATTTCATGAACACATTTTATGACTCAAAGTCATTAAAAAATTAAAAAATAAAAACATTCGAACGTTCGATTATATGGGAGTGTTTTATGTGAAACGTTTAACAATTGACATATATAATGTTTCGTTTTTGCCTCTAGGTATATAATAAAACATATATTCAATAGGTTTTCGTTGGTTATTGGATTTATTAACCCTCGGTGATGTATATTCAACTCGGCTTCGCCTCGTTGAATATTACATCACCTCGGGTTAATAAATCTCAATAACCAACTTTTACCCATTGAATATCTGCTTAATAATCCTACCAGGCCAAGTAGCCTTACGAGCCAGGTGGGGCAAGAATAATGGACTTGAGCCTAATGCACTTCGCACTTAAATAGGGGCATTAGTAACTAACTGGCAAGATTCTTTTGGAGCTTACGGACGATTTTAGCTCATCTTCTATCGATACAATTAGCTGATATAAGGCGTGCATGATATCATTATAAATCAAGCGACAGTACTAAATTGATTGGTAGAGTTACAGTACCTAGGTTACCTTCATGATTGAAATATAATAATTCTGACAAGATTTAATTTAGCGAGCCAAAAAATCGAGAAATTCTTTGGATTTATTTTCGCGAATCAGCGTTTTGAAAATTTTCACGAGTTACCCAAAAATCAGTGGAAATCGCCCTGAAAACATCGATCTTTGTCACAAATATCGGTATTTTTAGCAGAAGAATCTGATTTCAAAAATTCCCCCGAATCAGCGATTACACGCGATTTCGCGGGTTTTATTTTCGCGAAAGAGGCAGAAATTCGTGAAAACACGAAATTAACTCTCGCGCGAAAATGAATCCGAATAAAGTAGCAATCTCCGAGCAGGATTTCATTACAACGTAAACTTCGTGAAGAGGATCGGCAGGATTTATTTCATAAGTAGAAAATTCAGAAAAATGCAGATAAAATACATTTATTTGTTCCTTCTCACAAAACAGAAATAACTGTGCTTGTTGATTAGAAAGGATTTATCTGAGTAGAACTTTATACTCCCCTTTAAGTCACTCAATTTGAATGAGAATTTTTAAGCAATAATGATTGGGAAATATGCTGATTATGAATTATTCATTATATATGATTTCAAGCTATTCCATTATTTCTAATCCATAATACGAACAATGATGACGTCGTTACAAAAACATGTTTCTTTATAACTGTAAAGCTTGTCGCTATAACAAATTTGTAAAGATTAAAATCAGCAAGAGAAACTGAGATCTAGAAAAAAAACTAGAAAAAAAGCGAAAAATCGAGCTAGCATTCTCAAAGGGCTCACAAGCCATGACATCGCCTGAAACGAGACTCTCAGTTATATTTTTTCTTTTATCATACATAAGAACAAGTTAGATGGGCACCCTGGACCACGAAAATGGGGAAAAGTTCGTAAAAACACGTCAGTGTGGGGATTTTTAATCAGTAATTTTCATTCATACTTTTAGGGAAAATTAATCATTTTGGTAAATTACTTTTAAGACCTGTTTTGACAAATTATCTGGGCAGGAAAAATCCCTCCATGATGATATCACCAAGACTTCTTCAAGGTAAAACTGATCACAAATCTGAGTGAAAATCTAAATCCATGTAGGTCGATTCCGGGAGGAGCGACTGTGTACGGCCCAAAATTAGGCCTTCGAAATCAGACCCTTTCAGTGCAAAGAACATTCAGCGAAATTTGAGTAAATCTAGGCGCAAAATCGATCCTTACAGTACATTCTCTTGAAATGTTTTGTCCATTTTAAGTTGAGTCTATATAACTCGAACACACACGGAGAACACAAATTTGTTCGAGTTATGGAAATTTTGAGATTTGGAGTAAGGTTTTTGAGGCATTAGCGAGGTTAAGCACGGGTTTATTTTGACTGTAAAGTGCGATACCGTAGGCCTGTACATAACTTGCCAAAGCAAACCATGCAAGTGAAATCTTATGTACAGGCCTAGGGTATCGCATTGAACGGTCTTAATGAACACTTGCTTAACCTCGCTATTGTTAACTGAAGTGGCGAGAAAACTTGTTCGATTTGAGGAGAAATTCGAGTTATAAAGGTTCGAGTTAAAATAAAATGTCTTCACTGTATTATAATAGTCAGATCTTTTAGAAAATAGTTTGTATGTATTCTTAACTGAAGGGTCTAACAAAACATTTACACATCGAGATGGACAAACATTCCATGGGATTTGCGTGTATATTTGAACTTGCAATACGGAACCTAAACTAAACAAAAGATTTCTTTAGTTCTTTACGTTTTTGACGCCATTTTAAATTCCAGGATACACACAAAGAGAGAAGCAAGAGTAATCTAAGAGGAATTTGGCGCGACAGAATTTGTTTGTAGCATAGCAAATTTTATAGGTTGTTATCTCAATCACGCATGCAGAGCTAATTGCACCATAGTCTGAATCGCAGACCTCTACAAAACCCCAGATACTATAAGGAGCATGAATTCGTTAGTGGATGCCAGCAGCCTACTTGCACCAACGATGGACACGATACAAATCTTTCACTTTTAGCATAAAAGTGCGTTATGGTTGATGAAGACTTACAAAACGACCAGTAGCATTTAACCTGCAATAAAGTTATACTTATATCTCTGTACTCTTAGGTTCCAAATAAACGGGGGGGTTGGAAAATTTTCTAGATTTTAATAAATGGGGGGGGACCTAATTGCCGGGGGGGTTGGAAATTGTACTTCTGAAACCCAAAAATAAGGTAAAAATAGGCTAAAATCAAGCTATTTAGAGCAAAATAAGGGGCCTTCTCTTTGACAGCTGAAAATATTCTTAGAGATTAATAAGGTCCAGGGGGGTTGGAAAATTTTCGAAAAATTAACAAGCGGGGGGGGGGGGGCGTTTATTTAGAACCTAAGAGTACACGATATGCGATGAACTGTTCTTAATTTGAAAAACAATATATACACACCCCTGTTTCAGCCCCGGTGAAACTTTTCGGTCGAAAAATCCAGTGAAGATGGTTTTAGAGTGCAATTTTTTACATTGAACTTTGGATGGGGTGAAATCAAAGTCAATTTCCCAGTGGGGCTAAAATTTTAGGGTATTTTTCCCAACGGGGACGAAATTTAGGCAAAGTTTTCCAGTGATGATGGGGTATTTTACATTTTACCAGTAAAATGGGAACCGTCTTCACATTTTCTCCAACTTTATATCACTCTCATTCTTAAAACTTTGTGATTGCTACGAAGTTGGCTGATTGTTTTCTCATCAAATCCGACTTACATCAAATGGGAGGGGGCCATTCCTTGTTTGGAGAAAAAGCATTCAAAACCGCATGGACAATTTTTACAATGTTTCGGCCAATGTTTTGAAATGGTATTTCATGCCCTTTACTCTTTAAATGCGAGAAAACCATACTTTACACTACTGAGAGAGTAACCCTTGAAAATTCTCCAAAATATTTAGCAACACTTGTTATTTGAGGGGGTTAATCTAAAGAATCCTACATTTTCTAATAAAGATAAAATTAATGACAAATTCCACCGTCCATATTGCAGTCAGGCAGAGTTCGGCGGGACCGGCTAAATAGTCAGGCAAAGTTCCCCGGTGGGACCAACTGATCAGTCCATTCCCCAGTCAGGCCGATTTAGATTCATCAATTTACCTTTATTCGCTAAAAAAATACTGTTCTACATTAGACCAACAAGCGTGCTTATAAAGAGTTCTTATTAAAAGATAAATTGCCGCAGGAGAGTGGTTCGAAAAGTTGTATTCAGCGAACGTTAGTGAGCCCATTATCTATTATTCTGATGGCGTATTGGCTGCCGCCCACGAAAAAGTTCTAAAGGGGCGGACCAATTAAAATATGCCCGACTTTTAGAGTAAGGCGTGTCGTCGCATATTTCCACATCTGGTACCAGATAAGTGAGTTAATTGCAAGAATAAGTTGCAATGAAATACAACGACGTGGTTTACTAGTTTAACATTAGCAGTAACAAAAAAACATCGTGAAAGTCAGAAGGAATGCACATTCCAATAAGGACACTAATAGATAAATTGAATCACAGTATAGTAAGAAGGCAAATGTTTTGGCAAAAACTTGTATCTTTTAAACAGGACACTTTACTGATGACGTAAATCCAAATGCTGCGAATAAATATACCCTAAAAATAGAGACACGATAATAAGCTGTGTAAGTGAATACAAATACACCCCTGTGTCACAGACCCGGTGGACACCCCACCCCGGTGGAAAAATAGGCCAAAAAATCGTCCCCGGTGGAAAAAATAACCTACAATTTCAACCCCACTGCAAAATTGCTCTATGATTTTATCCCCATTGAAAACTGAATGTTAAAAATTGCACTCCAAAACCATCCCCACTAGAATTTTCGAGCTGGAAACAATAGATTTTCTATCCCCATTGGCATTTTGATAGAAATTTTCATCCCCACTGAAGGAAAAAGTTCTACCGGGGCACTGAGACAGGGGTGTACAAATGCAAGCATTCTCTCACGCAAAATCTATGCATTCACAAAAAATAGCTGGTTTATGTATCTACCCTTTTGAGGACGGCGGAGTTACTAAGACGATTGTGAACAACCCGCGATTTTTACCCACAAAATCAAGGACAGCAAAAGTGTTTATTTTACTGCCGTTCTCAGTCAGTCAAGATGCAGACAAATCAAAAACTAAACGTCGTCTCCGTCGCAGGTAAGCCCCATACATAAACTCGCTGTCCGACATTAAGAAACCAAAAGTGTAGGCCAATTCGAATACATATTTTTTTTTATAAGCATATAAAAATCCGAAAACAGGTTCAGAGATGCTTAGGTCGAAAGCTTAATAAGGCTGAAAAAATGCTTGAGGGATGCTTATATCCTAATACTTAATACTGCTTATATGCTGCTATACTACTATAATACTGATTATATCCATACTACAAAGTAACTTATACTTTTTTCATAGGCTCGAGGTGATGCTTAGCATATGCTTAATTTTTCCCCATATCTAAGCCTAGATATGCTTACAAGTGCAATGCTTATAAAAAAACATGTATCCAATCAGAAAGTTATGCCCGGTTGTCCTTTTTGATAAATATTCGTTGCGTTAGCAGGCCAAGTTCCACGAATACGAATTTGAATCTTCGGAGTGTTGAAAATCTTTCTGATTTTCAGAGTTCTAGTTTATTAAACTGACTTATCGATCAGTAGATATCAAAAGTGCTTTTATATCGACTGGAAATACTCAAAATCCTGAATGATTGTAAGAATGATCTCCTAAAGGAAACATTCTATGATAGTTTAGCTCTATCAACTATCAACAATTTTTCTAACTATTAAAGATTCACAACGGGTGAAAAGCTTAGTAGCATAGTAAACGGATTGTAGAAAAAATATCATTGATAGTAAAATTACTGGTCTACTCATAAAAAGAAAATGTTGGAAAGCTTCAAGAAGCTTGTTTGCAGAGAAAACATAATCAAGCTGAGTCATTCACACAGAAAAAATAAATCACAATTTAACCATAGTCACAAACAAAAACGTCTAGTATATTATTCTTACAGATTTTACCTGTCTACGGGCTTTTAGCTCGCTAATCCTCTTTAGTACTAGGTTGTTGTCTCGTTCTACCTTGTCGACAATGTTGCATTCTCGATGACTTGTGATATTTACTTTTTTTAAATGTTCTTTCAAGTTAAAAATCACTTTAAATTCCAACGTAGGATAATGATTTACAGGCCTTACAGCTTTAGTTTAAACTAAATTTCTACGCGCTCAGTAATATGTTTTTGTTTTTTACGTTTAGTACCAATATAACATTCCTAATATTTCATCCCGAACAATGAAATCACACTCTCATTCGGGATAAACCAAAAATTTGACTCTAATGCATTCGAAAAATTCAAAAATTGGAAAGCATAACATTTTCATCCCTGTTGAAATTCTGATATCTCGAAGTCTCATTACTCGACAAATGACGGTTTAGACTAACTTAAAAACTAAAGAATCGTGGAATTATCTAATCATAATGATTGTGTCGTTCTTTGTGAGATTGTTTGTGCTGGATAGTCGTTATTATGAAGTATGAATAATTATGAACTTATAACTGTTTGAGCCTCCATAAAGACTGGAGTCGTTTATAATACATGTAATACAGTAGTAGAATCCCGGACAATTCCCCGACCGACAATTCTCCGACCGGACAATTCCCCGACCGGACAATTCCCCGACCGGACAATTCCCCGACCGGACAATTCCCCGACAGACAACTCCCCGAACGGACAACTCCCCGAACGGACAATTCCCCGACCGGACATTTCTCCGACAGACTATTCCCCGAACGGACGATTCCCCGAACGGACAATTCCCCGGACAATTAGGCGCTATATGATAATACAATTAATTGTTACGGGATTTAGTTTGTATAAACTAAAATTTGTTCCCTCCATTACTTTTTGCTTTATTTCTACTTTGTCTGTATTAGTTGTCTAGCTTGCTAGACTAGCCTTCATAAGCCAACCCTGTCTGTGAAAATTTGGTCTAAAGTTTACGCACCTAAAAGATAAATAAGCAATCGGTATAAGGAACTTGTACGCCTTCTGATCGTTCTCGTTCTCGTTCCCGGCGTGGCGCCAACGATAAACCCCGCAGTAAGTGGCTGATAGGGGAACGTGATTTTGGAGGTGGAAAGGCCGAAATAAATGAAGCTAAGGAGTCAGTCGCCAACATAGTTTGCGATGCAGGGACATATTTCGGAGATTGACGGCCCATGATCCCCCAGGCTCTTGAATACGCAAGCTAACCGTTCTGATTTTCAAATAATCATTAAAGCAATTATGAAATGCCTATGCTTGCAACGAGATTAAAGGCAGGGTTCCACCTTCGCGCGAAAATGAGACTTTTTATCAGTCGTTTTTGCGTTTTTGCGTTTTACGTCATTTAAAAAGTTTCGAGCAAAAAAATTAAGGTTGAAAGAAGTAAAAAACCGTTACGTCAGATTTGCCCAATTGAATTGCTTCATTTTTCTACCGACCAAACCTTACAAAAACGTTAAAAGGTCTTCGCTCATTTCAGTTCACGCGACAGTGGAGACCGGCCTTAAAAGTCGATGTCGATATATATTGAAGTATGACATAAGACCACTAGTCTGGAAATCTAAGCTCTAAACCGTTAACTACTCGGCGTTAATCTGACCCTTTTTTACAAATTTTCTCAAAGGGAATAACGGAGCTTGTGCGATTAAAACATTACTTTAGCGGGATTTTGTTTGTTGAATATTTAACGAGTCAGACAGTTGTTCAGACTAAATAATCTCAATTTCAAAGAATTTTCCAAAAAAAGGAAGATTATGACTGAGATAAAGAGCGTAAAGAGTTATAGCTTTATCATTCAAAACATTTGTCATCGAACAGGACAGAAGCGTAACATTTGTACCCTAAAACAATTGTTTTTGTAAGAGCGAGTCTCATAACAGATCATCCATTCTGCGTATACCATACTCATCTAAAGTCTCTAAAGGGCCTCTAAAGGGATGAGGTGAATGTAAAGATTTGACCTGGTTGTCCAGCCAAAAACAATCGAAACCACTTATTACAAAAGTCTCAGAATAAATGAATTTTAAAGGTTTTGTTTTTAAATAAGAGTGATAACGTTCGCTTACTCATCAATTTTAATTTACAAGCTTTTTCACATTGAATCGATACGGATGTGGAGCAAGATTGATCAGAAAGAGGAAAAGAAAAACATTTTTTGCTTATTTAAGCATAATATAACAATAGGCAGACACTGTCCTGATATGAAATATGTGTCTTATATGAAACAGGAACACTTATGTAAAAATAAAACCTTTAAGAACAGTGGAATAATATTCAGCATAAAAAACGCGAAAAATATTGCGATTCCTCATAATGGGAAATTCTTTTGTGATATATTCTTTTCATCCCTCCCCTGAATTTCTGAATGGAGTTTCGGGAATTGCTCAGTTCATTGAATTATAGAGAAATCGCTCATCAGTTCATTGAATAAATAGAGTAATCGCCTGAATAAAGGGGAATTCGTGTAAAAAAAAACAACCGTCTAGCCTCTTTGTTTTTCATACGTGATAACAAACCAGTGATAAATATTTATCAGTTAACGGATTTTGATAAGCCATATTGTTTTCTTCTATACACATTCATCCCTTTCCCGTTAAAATCTTTTCTAAATCCTCGAACTCAATGGAGATCTGGATTCTCAAATGAAAAAATTCGAAAGAAGAACGTATACTCTATTTCCGTTAACAGAACACTGAAAAACTCAAATAAATATCACAGGGACGAAATTTTCGCGGAGTCTTTGACAAATCCGCGAAGTTATTCCGCGAAAGACGAAAATTTTCAGGGCATAATGGGCTTTATCGTGGACAAAAAAGGCTTAAATTATCTTAAATCGAATCTAGAGATAGTGATGCCCAAATTACTATAAACAAAAGAAAAGCCCAGCCTCACAAAATACGTCAATATTACCGTAAGTTAGTCTAATGTCGACACCCCTTTTCTAATTTCGATATTTCTTTAGAGAAGGTCAGAATCACTGGAAGATAAAATTTATTTTGTTCTCTGATCGCTAAACAAAGCAATATAATATCCATCATCAATTCTGACCTTCTATTATCCCAAACTCTAAAGAAGGGAAACTCACAAAAAATCTGGTATTTTTACTAAAAAATTAAGCTCCCACAAACGCTACCATCATCTTCTGCCACCAAGATCACCAACAATGGATGAGGATCCACCCAGTGATATATCATCCATTGAAATAACATCAACAGAGACTCCACCAAAGTGTACAACTGCAAATTGCTTCGTTCCAGACGAAGCAAACACCCTTAAATGCTCCATGGTAAAATGTTCTCGTTTAGTTCATTTCAAATGCTCTAAACTACCAGCATACCAAGTTCAAATACACTTAAACAATCAAACTCTGAAACGCAACAAAGCAACCTTCATCTGCTCAAACTGTGTAGACATCTCAAAGGATATAGAATCATTATGTATGGACAGCGACCAAGAAAATTTGAAAAATATCATAAACGAGCGTGATCGAACGATCAAAGAATACAAAAAGAAAAAGGCTGAGCTTAATCAAAAAGTGAAAACTCTTAAAACAAAGAATAAGAGCCTAGAAAACGAGTCGTACACTGTAGATGACTTCGAAAAAAAAATTAAAGAACAAATCGACACCCTAGGAGAAAGTATCAAAACTTCGATCCTTCAAGAAATCCAGTCATCACTAACGAAAGTAGAGGATCAGGTGACTGAAGTCAAAACCTATGCTAGTGCTACCAAAGCGTCCACTCCGAATGGCTTAAAAACAATCGTGAAAGAAGCTAGGTATGAAGAAATGAAAGAGAAGCGTGATCATGATAATCGATCGAAAAATATCATCATTCATGAAGTAACTGAAAACACGCCTGAACAAACAGAAATCACTGACAGAGCCTTTGTTGATACCCTAATTGAAACGATCAAAATACCAAAACCAAACATGAGGGCCATCTCAAGAATCGGTACTCAAGCCACCGATAAAAAACGACCAATTAAAGTTGTGCTTGGTACAGAAAAAGAAAAGATGACAGTTCTGCGCAACCTATCCGCACTGAAAGATAACGAGGAATATAAAGGAATCAGCATAACAGAAGACCTAACACCAACAGAAAGGTCTGTCCTTAAAGAATGGACTGAAAAAGCAAAAAATCTCAACTCCGGTTCATCTGCAGTAGTACATAGAGTCCGAGGTGATTCAAAAAACGGATACTACATCAAGAAGTTTCCAAAAAGCCAACGTCAGTAATATCTGTTGCTGCAAACAAACAATTAGATAAAAATAAAAAAACAACAAAAATACTTTAGGCGTACAAACTTTCGCGAGCAGAAACTTTCGCGAGGACGAAAAATCGCGAAATTCACGACATTTACTTTCGCGAATTTAACGGAAAAATATTTTTCGCGAGCATAAACTTTCGCGAATCAAGACGTAAAATTGAGAATTTTCACATGAAACAAGCAACATGCTGAATGGACCTACCTGATGATGAAAGTTAGTTAGCAATGCGAAAAGAAAAATGAAAAAAATCAGTCAGAAAATATAGCATTTAGCGAAAACACAACACAATAAATTCATCATTGATTGTTGATGGGGGGAGAGAGAAAGGTTGTAGGGAAAAAATAAATATGAAGTTCTGGTCGCAAAAATCAGTTTTATTGACAATTGAATCATGCTTGATGGTGAGCATTGTTATCAATAATATTTTTGTGTGAAAAACATAGAAATACAAGGAAAAAATCCAATGAAAATCTGCAAAAACGGCGATTTCCAGCAACCGGAAAAATTTTTTTTCTCAAAAATCGAATTCGGCCATTTTTTGAGCATTGCTAATACACATCTTTCTGCAAAAAATCAGAAAAAACTAAAAATGAAAATCCGAGAAAAAGTCAAAAAACCGGTTTTCCGGCATATTTCCGGCATTTTCGGCCGGAAAAAAATGTTTTTCGAAAATCGGGCTCCGTCACATTTTAAGTATTGTCATATTGCATCAGTGTGAAAATTTCATAAAAATATATAAACTACAGCTCGAGAAATTCAAGAAATACTGTCTTTCCGGCGAAAAAAGGTTGTTCCGGCGACTTTTAAAATAGTTCCGGCTTCAAAAATCAATTTTATTGAAAATTGAAACATGCTTGATGGTGGGCATTGCTATTGATAATGTTTTTGAATGAAAAAACAACCAATTATATGGAAAAGTCTAATGAAAATCTAGAAAAACGGCGATTTCCGGCATATTTCAGGCATTTTCCGCCGGAAAAATATTTTTCTTAAAAATAGGACTCGGCCATGTTTTGGGCATTGTTAATACGCATCTTTGAGCAAAAAATCAGAAAAAACTAATGATGAAATCTCGAGAAAATGGCAAAAAACCAGTTTTTCCGGCATATTTCCGGCATTTTCGGCCGGAAATGAATTTTTTCGAAAATCGGGCTCCGTCACAATTTAGGTATTGACATTTTGCATCAGTGTGCAAAATTTCATGAAAAAATGTGAAGTACAGCTCAAGAAATTCAAGAAATACCGTTTTTCCGGCGAAAATCGGCTGTTCCGGCGATTTTTAGAAAGTTCCGGCTTCAAAAATCAATTTTATTGAAAATTGAAACATGCTTGATGGTGGGCATTGCTATTGATAATCTTTTTGAATGAAAAAACAACCTATTATATGGAAAAGTCCAATGAAAATCCAGAAAAACGGCGATTTCCGGCATATTTCCGGCATTTTTTGCCGGAAAAAATTTTTTCTCAAAAATCGGACTAGTCCATGTTTTGGGCATTTTTAATACGCATCTTTGAGCAAAAAGTCAGAAAAAACTAATGATGAAATCTCGAGAAAATGCCGAAAAACCAGTTTTTCCGGCATATTTCCGCCATTTTCGGCCGGAAAAATTTTTTTTTCGAAAATCGGGCTCCGTCACATTTTGGGCATTGCCATTTTGCATCATTGTGCAAAAAATTAGAAAAAACTAATGAGCCGATCCCGAGAAAAGCTGGCAACAGACGAACGAACGAACGAACGGACGAACGAACGGACAAGGGTTAATTTAAAGGACTACCTTAGGTAGGTCCAAAAATGGCTTAGAGACACAAATACTTCTTGGGTTGGCTTGAAACATTTGTCCTTTGACTTATTAGTCTTTTAGCAGGCTAAAAAGTGCCATAAAAGTTACATTTTATTCAAAGTTTGAAGTTTTACAGATTTTCTATTTTGTCAAGAATTTTTCGCGAGCATAAACTTTCGCGAATGGCCCTTCCTAGAATTTTTAAAGACATTTACTTTCGCGAAAAGGGCCAAAATTCGCGAAAATCGCGAAAGTTTCTGCTCGCGAAAGTTTCTACGCCTAAAGTAGACGATACATTACACAAACACAAAACATCACCAACAACTGATAACATACCACAAACCAATGACAAAGAAAGCACAAACTTTGACATCACATTGACTCACCAACAAGACGGACATGAACAACAAGACGGACATGAACAACGAGACGGACAGGAACAGCGAGTCGGACAGGAACAGCAAGAAGACAACATGCACAGGTATGTAGATTCTCCAATGCTTAATAGAGAGCTGGAACTTGAAAAACTTAAAGCAAAACTGTAAGAAAGTACTTATTGGTCAACTAAATCTCAACTCAATAAGGAATAAAATTGAAAATTTATCAGCTATAGTATCAGGAAATCTAGATATACTTTTGGTTTCTGAAACCAAATTGAACGATAATTTCACAACCAATCAGTTTGAAATAGAAGGTTTTGAGGAACCGCATCGTTTGGATAGACCTAAAAACGATGGAGGTGGTGGCCTTTTGCTCCCGGGGGGGGGGGGGGGGGTACTTAGGCAAAATGGGTGCCGGGTATGTGCGAGCCATAAGGGTACCTTTTTTCGATCCTCAAAAGTCTCTCAAAGGGGTACAAATTCAAAAGTTAGTCTCTGAAAGGGTCCCAAAATCACGAAAATCAAAAATTTCTCTCTCAAAGGGTCACGATTTCCAAAAATTTTGACCAAAATTTGGTGAAAATCAAACCAAAATTTGGAAAAAATGGACCAAAATTTAGGAAAAAGTCTCTCAAAGGGTCCCAAAATCACCAAAATTTAGTCTCTCTAAGGGTCGATTTTCGATTTTTGGCTCGGACATACCCGTCACCTCGCAAACCTAGTACCCCCCCCCCGGGCTTTTGCTTTATGTAAGAATTGGATTACCATCTAAGTTAATAAGATCTGAAAATACGTATGCAGGCATGTTTGTTAAGGTAACAATTAATAAACAAAAATGGCTGATATGTTGTTCCTACAACCCACATTTAAATAACATCAACGAGCACCTAGAAAATCTGCAAATTAGCATAGATGCGATAGATATCGATTATAACAACATTCTGGTTGTAGGAGACTTAAATTGTGAAATTGAGAATCAGCCTTTGGTTGATTTTTGTGAGGGGTTGAATCTCAAAGCTATGATTAACTCACCAACATGTTTTAAAAATCCTGATAGGCCAACTTGCATTGACCATATGCTTACAAATAAGCCAAATCATTTTCAGAAAACTGCTTACACTATAACCACTAGAGATTAGATGAGGGATGTCGACATTAGAGGACAATAGACCAACATGAAATCTCCTTGTAGTAGGAGTAGGAAGATTAAGCTTAGCAATTCCAGGCGCTGGAAGCCTTTTTTTAATTTTTTTTTGAGGCTGATTGTACTTAAGGAATTGTCCTTATTAAATAATAGTATACTTCATTACCCCCGGATGATCTATAGATTCGTAACATTTTTTTAGTAAATTTTATTTACATAGTAAGAAATCTCTCCATTTCAAGTTCACACAAAATGTATTTTGAAGACCAGCTTGTTTTCATAATAACACATTGTTATGAACTTCGCAATGAAAAAAGTTCTGAAAATTTAATTTATCTAACCGATTTCTATGCTTTGACCTAGAAGAATTTTTAATGTTTGCAAAGAAGAAAATGTTAGCTATGCACAAAAGTAGAAAAACGAAAATATTGAACTTTTGCTTGGGTCACGTAACACACGTTTTTTTATAAGAACATCCAAAATTTTCGGAGACTTCGGATGCTCTTAACTTTTTTATTTTTAAGCCTCAAAATGTGCTTAATATGTTATTATTTTCACCATTTTTTTAGTATAGTTTGTTCTTATAAAAAACGTTTATCATGGCAGATCCATTCTTCGCACACCAAGATCTGATATGTTGACTGAATGAAACCATCACCTTTGGAGAGGGTACGTGCCATATGCGCGGAGTAATCAGGATCTACTCGGAGATTAACTATAAAAGGGTTTGTAAGAATCCTTGGAAAAGGAGGGCCTTCAAATTTTGTTCAGTTTTTTTTTCGGGCACCGTGTAGCACTTTGAAGAATCATTAAACCCTCGTCGAGCATGGGCATTAAAGGTTTTGTTTTTACATAAGTGTCCCCGTTTCATATCAGACACATATTTCATATCAGGACAGTGTCTTGCTATTGTTATAATATGCTGATATATAAGCCAAAAACCGTTTTTCTTTTCCTCTTTCTGACCAATCTTGCTCCATGTCCTTGTGGAGCTTAAGAATTAAAATTGACGAGTAAGCAAACGATATCACTCTCATTTAAAAACAAAATCTTTAACGAATTGCTTTTTAATCTTTATCCTTCGTCGAAGGATCGAACCAGCTATTTCCTATATCACTTCAGCTAAGTTAACGAGAAAGGAGATTAGAAAACAACCGGAAAATATGCTTAACGACCAGACAAATCTGATGAACGTTTTTTTCCTTTTATTTTCTTGACAATAAGATCATTAACAAGTTTCATTGACAAATTCCGTTCTTTACTATCATCAAAAAATTACAATAACGACATTTTACGACGTGAACAGGAGGTTTTATGCTTAGCAAATTTTTTTTATAAGAACATTGCGTTGCGGGTAATAAATCTGAAAAATTGAAAGCAACTTTGAATGACACTGCTTAATTTTCCCCATATAAGGAATGATAACAAAAGAAACACTTTCTGATATTAATTTTGAGTACCTTCTGTAACCTGTAACCGACATTGGCTTAAGTAATAAATGATCCGGATTCTTATAACGAGTGTAATATTTTGTTGCCAAATTACTGTCATTTTTGCAAAATGTGGTTTAATGCATAAAAATTGGAGTCCTTTAAGCAATCACTGAATTTGCGGTTGTTAATTGACATTTTCTAAAATTGGCCTGGATTCCAAAACGTTTTGTCATTTGCTAATACAACGATGTCATCACCAAAAAAATAATCAATTTCTGTTTTATCCTTGTCAGCACTTAAAACCTTTTGGTGTTTTTGGGCTTATTTTTCTTATATGTAGTTGACAATTGAACGAAATTTACGAAAAAAATTAATATACACGTTTTTTTATAAGAACAAACTATATAAAAACATAACGCACAAAACTACCCAAAAAATGGCGAAAATAAGAACATGTTAAGGACAAATGAAGATAGAACAAGATGATAAATGAGTTTTAATTTCTTTTTATTTCAATTTTAGATTGGATTTTTCCAACAAGAGCTCCGAAGATCTTTTTTTAATATTTTTTTACTTTACAATTCATTCATATACACTAATTAATAATATTACTAAATTTTTTTCTTCTTAAACTACCTAAATACAAATTATATACATATCGATTTACTGTAGTTGTTTTGGTTTGGCATTGCCAGCTGACACACAACGTTGTTTTAACGTTAATCTAACGTTGTATAGACGTTGTAAACGTTAGATAAACGTTGACGCAACGTCGCGTGACAGCTGGGTTAAGGTAAGTATCAAGGTGTAATATATTTAATAACAAAGCAGTTGGCAGAAGAAAATGGAGCAAAAAACACAACGAAAAAGGAAAATTCTACCCTGGCTTGACATGTAAATGAAAGCAGAGTAGAATTTTTCCTGAAACGACAAAAAAGAGAAAACACTTGGTCACTACGAGCTAACCACATAAAAAACTAAGGGTTGGTATGTGTAGGTTTGAAGTGTTTGAAGAGTTTTGTTTACTTTAAAATCCGTAGTAATTGTGAACTCAACGTTGTGAAATATTGAAAATAAGGAAACACTAGGGAATAATTTTGAACTGAAAATATATAAAAGAAATTGATAGAATAATTTGAAAAATGAAACAAAAAAAATGTGAAACAAACTTAAAAACATGTGAAGTCTGAGAGAAATGAGAGAGAGAGGTAAAAAAATAACAGTGCATTTATAAATAATTGTGTTGTTAATATAATATAATAAAGATAATTATCAATAGAAAAATAGTATTATGTGTTTTGATATTATTACTGATCCCGCCATGTTGTATGTAAGTTAAAATTTCTAACAAAAAAAATTATAACGTAACTGGTAGTGAACTGTGTAAACAAAATATTAAGAAAATAATGCCTGCTTTAGGTCTCTCTCTGCACATGTTTCGGTATAGAAAAACAACGGATTCGCACGTTCATATTCTTCTTTTTTTTCCGAGTCAATACGAAATCCATAAAATGAAAAGAAAAGGTTTTCTTATTGGTGTAAAAAATGGATGAGTTTATTCTTTATAGGAAAGGTCTTGTTACTACTAAAGACTTTGGAAAGGATTTCAAAAGGTTCTAAAATGTGTTCTCCTTATAGGAAAAGAAAGAAAGGATATTCCCTCCATCTATTCCTCTCTTTTATGACCTGTTATATCCCTTCAAATTATTTATCACAAAAAATGGGGAAAACTGAGTAAACTGAAAAAGAATAACACGAGAAACCCTATTATAATAATAAAGTGAAAAATATGCACTAAAATTTTATCGAACACTACAGATATTATGAACGAATGTAAAGAAATCCTGCATCATAATGAAATGACACAAAAAATATAATTTCCTAATGTTTTGTTTAGAAATAAAAAAAAATTTCTGAGCTACCTATCTTTTTTACTAAGTTATTTGGCAAATAATCTATATTGTACTAATTTTGTTCAAGAAGACAAAAAAAAATTATCAAAAATCAAAAGAAAGAAAACATAAAAAACTAAATCATGATCTGCTAATATGAACTATTGATTTACTAAAATTTTGATGCAAGTCTAAGCAACAGCGGCAGTCGCGGCTGCAGTTAAAGTTAATTTCGAGTGATTCATGGGAGAGGATAAGAGTTTGGTTGGATTATTCTGTGCTGTATTATTCAGAATTTGATTTTTGGTAGTATTATTCAAGTTGTTGTTGACAGAATTACTTTTGTGTTGTAGAGAATTCACGTTACCATGGCGTTTCATGTGAAGTGCTAAATGGTCTGAACGTGAAAAACATCGATCACATGCTGAACATTTAAACGGTTTGGCTCCAGTATGTTTACGATAATGTCTCGTTAATTCATCTGATCGTGCAAACCTCCAATGACAACCTTCCCAAGTACATTTATAAGGTTTTTCACCGGTATGTGTCCTTTGATGTGCTTTTAAATGCGAAGATTTGGTATATACTTTTCTGCAACCGTTAAACTGACATCTGTGAATTCGTTTCTTAGAATCCAGATTAGCTAAGTCTGCAAGATTTAAAGAATTATCAGGATTAAGTGTAATGGAGTCTAATAGTTTGGCAGCATGGTTCGGTCCACCACCACCACCACCACTACCACGTTTTTGTATCCTTTGTCCTTTGGTTGGTTTTAGTCCTCTGGGTGAAGTATTTCCGGAGCCACCGCTGGAAACGCTTTCGGGTGAACTTGGTGGTGTAAGAATGACCGGTTTAACAATAAGTGCGTGATCAGAGTATAATGAAGTTTCGATATTTTGTGTATGATTGAAAGAAAATTTAGTTGCATTGTTTCGTTTGAAAACTGGAAAATCGAGATCAGAAGTAGGTGTTTCAGGAAGAACGACTTGTACTTTATTCGTCATATTGTACATATCGAAGTAAGGAGCAAGCAGTTCTAAATCATATGACAGACCATTTACATCATTGTCCATTTCGTCGGGTACGAGAAATTCATTCCACGCTACTGTGCTGCCATCTTGTTTACCACTTAAACCATTGTTACGTGAGTTAGGTTCGTCACCAAGGTAACGGTCCATCTCCAAACGATTCTAAATAGACAAAAGATGATTGATTATATAGAGTATACCTCTCAATGATAAATGGTAGTTCAATCAAAGTCTGAATGGTCAAAATTGAACATTTCATTTCTTTCATCAATCAATGCTTTTTTGATTCATACGTAAAATGCCATGAATCGATGATAGAGAAAAAGCACCTCAACATTATATTCTTATACAAACTTTATAACATAAAACTCAATGATTACAGAGAACAAAAAAAAGCACAGTTGACTGCTAAAAAACTACGTGTGTTTTCAATAATCGAAAATCGACATGTTTAGCAGTCGTTTAGCAGATATAATTGAAAAGTTTTTCATTTTGGTCTTTCGAGAATTATCATCATCAAAAAGAGAAAAAAAAACAGTAACATTCATCCACAAAAGTAATTACATTCAAATAAGTTTGCAAAAATATATGAGATTACGCTTTTTCACATGAAAATATGAATGAAATAAGTCTAAAATGATGACGACATCAAAGTTTATTAAAATCGTTTGCTTGTCAAATCACAAGAATTTTCTCTCCCATTATTTATCAAAATACTTTCATGTTGCCCTAAGCAAAAACATCATTTCTGTTATTGCTTTATCAACGAAACACGTTTCTTGCTGTCTTCCTTTTTTGCACAATTTTCCAGCAAATATTTTTCACGAAAACACTTTTGTTTGCCTCACTGCTTCACTGTTTCCAAGTTTATAATAAACAAAGATTTTACCCGCGAAAAAGTATCAATGAAAAATGTGCGCAAAAAAACACTGAAGCAAAAGTGGTAACGTCTTCCAAGTAAAAACAAAAACATGAGTTCTTACCTGTTGAAACTTATCTTCCAGAGAATGCACAGGACTGAAGAATCCAGTATCGTGAATCCTTTGCAATTCTTGGAAGATTGATGACGACGGTAGCGCATAAGAAGCATCCATTTCTAAATACATTTTGATTTCTCTCTTATATTTCTTTTGTATTTTTTCTTACCTTGAAAAAGAAAAATGAAAAAATATATAAGCAAATTCTACACATGTCTTGTCTTGACAAGTCTAATAATATAACTCGACTACAAATTTTATATCACCGTGGAATTTATATCTTTCCAAAAGCTCCTTTCATTTTCAAGCAAATCCAGCTAGCTTTTCGATAATATTACAATTTCCTCAACACACACAAGTCTACTATAATGTTCGCTTCACATTTAAAAGTGTATGAAGAGAATATTTGTAGCCAATCAAAACACTTTGCTTTTGTTTATTAACCAATCACAAAGCGTTTAAAACGAGAACGGTAAATGTTTTTACCGTTGTTATTTGATTGTTCTCAAGAACCAATCAGAAGCCGACGTTACGAATAGAAACGATTCTGATTGGCTCTCGCGATATGTTGTCGCTGGATATCTCCTTATATGGCGGATTACTAAAAATAGAACAAGCTGGTTCATATAAAAGCTTCTCTCAAATCCTGAGTCAGCTTCGAAGCGTAGAGAAGACACAGAGATAAGAAAAGCTAGTGTAATTTGTCTATTTCAGACTTTCAAAAACAAAAATCCAAGTTTTATTTCGAGATGTAAATTAAAGGAATAGATAAGCAAAGCTAGAAGTAAAAAAGAAGGATTTCCAAGAGAAAATCCAAAAGACGACAATAAAAAAATCTCCAAAAAGCCTTTCTTTATAAACAATCCCGATTATTTAATTAAGTCTGGGAATCTAAAACAAATTAAAAATTGTTATAGGAGCTTACTAGACGGTTCCCGTCGTCCAAACGCCGGTTAAGTGTTGCTGAACGCATACAATGTTCCTATCTATTAAAATAATCTTTTCCACGGACATGCACATAACCAATTCAGGCCTTTTCCCGCACATTCACACAAACGGACATTCCTAGAGAGGCTATATTCAATTACGCAAATTGATAAATAAAACTTTACGACTAGGGATTTGCTACTATGACGATTCCTAGTACGTGCTTCGGAGGCATTCTCAGAGAAAAACGCTGAATAGTGATGAATAACTCGTAATTTTACTTTGTAGAGAACATAGCGCATATATTTCTTGTCAACTGAAATAATCTGATCAAATTCCCTCTTCTTGACGTCACCGATACCATGACAAAATATTATGACAGTGGTTTTTTGTAATTAATTGATTTTCTTGTTTAAAAAGTTCAAAGGTCGATGCCCATGTGATACGTAGCTCAATGCCTCATGCTTTTTTGGAAGATGAGGCTAAAACCAGATCCATTGTTGTAAATGTTTTCCAACCCCCTTTTGACCTTAAGACACCGTCATGTTTAGTCTATCCATGACCTAGCCGTTTTTCATTTTTCGTATTTTCATTTTCGAAGAAACTTTTAACCAAATAAGGTCATCCTTTTCCCGAAGATTTTCTGTACAAAATCTAAATCTGGATTTTCAATATGATTAATATCTAATCGTTTTCGAAAGTGAATAACAACACAGAAGAAGATAAGGTGTGATGGTAAATCGAAAATGAAAAACACTTATTCTTCAATTTTCAAGAGTAAATTTTGCTGACCCGATCACAATTTTAATGTTTTTAGATGAGTAAATTAATTCAATACTCTGACTCAAGATGTTTTCAAAAGAAAATCAATTTCCACATTCCATTATAAAGATTCATAACAACAGACGAGATATGGAATAAAAATACAGACCAGATATTAAAATCGTTAAGAGCCAATCATAGGAAAGAGGAGCCCAACCTAGAAACCCATTCCTCTAAATATACACAAATTATGATAAAGAATACTCAATTTCTAAAGAAGGAAAAACTTCTTACCTCGAAGCCCAGCGTAATCCCAATGGGTTTCAATTTTTTACACATGTTTAAACAGATAGGAGTAAACAGCATACAGTGGAAAAGGATAGTAGGAAAAACTCGAACTAACATGAAAACAGAGAAGACGCTACTGTATGAGTAATAAGCTGTATGAAATCGTAGACAGGACAGGGTAGCTCAAATAACATCAAGCTCCGACCTATCTATTTACATTGCTTAAGTGATGTTTGGCAATTTCATTCCAGAATTGCATTTTTCGAGGACATAAACAACACAATATACACCATTGACAATTAAAGGACAAATGAAACTATCAGTACACATGTACTGTGTATTTTACATAAACAATTTTTTATTTTAGCAGGTAGAAAGATTTGTGAGAAAAAGACAGACATATCTGGACAAAATACAAAATTTCTCTCCACACAAAATTTTGAAAATTTTAATACATACAATTTCAAAAAAAAAATTCTAATATTTTTTTTTCCTTTGAAGTATTATTTTTGGGCTGCATCTAAAATATCTTCACCTTATTTTGATATAACTGAACCGAATTTTTTAAAAACAAAAACTAAATATATCCTTTCGTTTTTCTACTTTTCCTGCTTGCAACCATCTCAGTAAATGGAACAGCAGCTTTCACTCCTGGATTGTTTTTGTGTCACCTCCACCAGAAGTTGTGATGGATCAATATTCCTTCGCTTTTGTTCTTTTCATGAAGGTGATTCGCAACTCCAATTAATTCAATTCTTTTAAAAGTTTATCTCTTTTCTGTTTTTTAGTTTGCATGCCATCGCACCTCGCTTCACTTGTCAACACTCACCATGTCCAATAATTAAAGTTTTTTAAGTAGAGCTCAATTCAGCATCGCTGAGTTTACAACTCGACTCGACGAGTTGGATAACTCGATCTGTTGTATCGATCGGTGTGTTTTACTCTCAGTTAAACTCGCTCTTCTCGCAGGTTCACTCGGCTTTCACCTACAAAGAGAAGAAGGTTTGCTTGCTTGAAAAGCGGTCAGGGTGCTATTAAAAAGCTCACTAAGCTGCAAGCTAAACTACGATATACAACCTATTATAACGATCTTACTAGACTAGAGTTTTCGACCTAGGATTGTATTTTCTTCTTTTTCCTTCCTTTATACCCTATTCAAAAAAGGCCCCCCTCGTACAGCCTAAAAGGTCGCCCTCTACCAAACACAAAAAAACATTTTTCGCAATCCTTAACGTGTCACAAAATAATGTATTATCAGATTCTGCAAAGTGATATTTTTGAAATTAGAAGCCCGGGGAAGTTTGACAAATTGGTTTTTTTTTCAACTTGAGTAAATGACAGAAATACCTGAAGTTTACAACTTAAATTTCAACATGTTAATTAGACAGCCTCTGTTGAAGAATTCCAGGCGAATTGTTTTAAATTGTCGCCTTCATTACTTTAAAGGTGTTCTAATTACTAACCTATTTTGAGTTGAGTGAAGAAAAACAGAATATTAGGAGAAATGATAAGTTAAAATAAACATCGCTGAAAGGTCGGTCGATATTGCAGTTTATGGCAAGAGCTGAAAATGCTTTTACCACGAAAGTGATACCAACTATAGACGAACTCTAATTATTGTTAATGACAACATATAAAAAACTAGTACGAAATTAGAGGTAAAGTGCTTTTTGAGTAGCGGAAAAAAGTGATCAATTTCTCGGTATAGAAAAGGAAAGTTCAAGTATGACAAAACATTTTTCGAGTTAACTCAAGCTATGCATGGTACGAAATACACAGCAGTAAATCACTTTACACGTTTTTTATGAGAAGAACATCCAAAATATTTGAAGCCTTTGGATGTTAAATTTTTGAGTTTTAGGCTGAAAAATGTTATTAACAATTTCCCCATTTTTTTTAGTATTCTTGTCCATTCTTCTTCTAAAAAAATCACGTGTTTTAGAGCCCCCAAAGCCTTAAAATGTTCTAAAATCGTTCTTAACATTCTAGCCATCGAAGCCTTATGTTTTTATAAAAAAACGTGTATTCATTTCCTCGGCTTTTAAACTATTTTGTTTATATCCAGATATATGGCTGACTATGAAATAGATCTGGGATTTTCAAACCGTCACTTGATAATTATGGATAATGGGCGTCTGAAATTGTTTGTTTTAACGAACTAACAAAATGTTTCAAAACAAAACAAACTCCAGAGTTCGTCCCGAATCAATCTTTAGACCTTTCAGTGCAGTCCATCAACAATGCTTTTAGGGGACAATTCAAAAATAAAAGTGTTTTTTTATTAGAAACAACTGGTTAAAAAAAACGCTCGAGATTGGAATAACAACTGAATTTTACGGAAAACTTTTATCAAAATTATTTTTTTTTGCTTTTATATTTTATCACAATATACTAGGTACGTGCAGTGAACTTATAATTTAGCTCAGATAGATCTTAAAGCCTAATTCATAAGATAAATTTTCGGAGGAAAAATAGGGTGTCGCTTTTAGATTTTTGCTTTCAGGATATGAACAACAGGGTCTCATTAAAAGTTCTTATAAAAAAAAGAGTGTAACTTTGAGTTAGTCAGATGTTTGTAAGCTGAAGGTTGTTGTTCTGATATATTTTAAAGTAATCAGAGACCGTCAACACCAAACTAATTTAAAAAAATCTTCTTCTATTCTGTCACTCAGAGTATCAAGTTATGTATACTCAAATTACTCGTGTCTTTGCGGCTTCTAAATACACGGTCTACTGGACAATTCCATTCAACTTTATTGGTGCTAATATTTTCAAGTCATTTCTTGCAGTCAATGAAAAAATGTTTACAGATAGAAAATTCCCCTTCTTGGTGACTATCTTATTTTCCCTAATATGGTATTAAAAACTAGAACGTATTGATAACGTGAGTAGAAAAATTCAAGCTTGAATCATTTTGATCATTAAAAAGAGAGACAATTTAGTCTAGGTCAAGAATAATGGCCATCGTCTACCATCTTTGTAACGTCACCCAGGGGACTAATCAGCGTAAATGCTAAGTAGTAAAAGGGGGTTGGTTAGATACTAATATACAGATAGGAAAAGATAATAGAATGACATGACATGACAATCATTTCCGGTCTAGTTAACATCCTTTGAAACAATGAGAACCTGATTAATACCAATTTGTAAGTTTGACATTGTGAGTTACAGTTGGGAAATTTATGAAGGAGAATCAATATGGTGTCTAACACTGTTTTTGAGTCTGTATTTCTTTAGTGGAATTCTTTTGAAAATCTCTACACTTTGAGCACCGATTAGTTTCCGGTGGCAGATCTGGACAGGGATCAAAAACTCGAAAATCATTAAAAATAGTTAGATTTGCCACTAGCCCGGGGTCACTAATGGCTTTGCTTGAGCACACAGCAAATCCATACCACTACTCGTACTTTAGCGAAAACTAACAGAAAATCATACCCAAATGACCATATTTTCAAAGTTTCTGTGGTTACACTATAATTCAAGAAATTTTAGTGGGGTTTTGAAGTATATTTAAAATTGCTTTTATTTTTTGATGTGATTTTGAAAATATTCGAGATACTAGAATCCTCTAGTCTACTTCACTGTTCTCAGCGCCATCTAAACCATCAGGAAGCAAAGTTCAGTCAAAAATCTGTCAACGACTTTTTAGATTAAATTGAAATATTTTCATTTCAATGTCGTTAATTCCAAGTACTAGTAAAAACGAGACTTTCTAAGTATGCTCTGCTTGATGAATGGGAAAAGTTATTAGTAGATTGACCAATCAATCAATTAAACGAGCCCATCCAATTAAAACACATTAAAAGAGCATCTGCATGAATGGTAGTTATATAGTAAGGTAATTTCTTAGATGTCAAACAGTAATAGGACATACGCGTAATCAATAATAGTTGCTTGTTTTATAACAGGAATGTATTGTAACAACGTATATAGAGTAGGATAAAACCTCACTGTTTGGAGGGTTGGATTTAGCGGTTTTTAAGACAAATATTTTGCTATAGATCTTATAACCATACTGAGAAGTTGTTTAGTTTAATCTATGTAGTCCACACAGCCAAGAAGTGACGACTTCAATGAAATTTGTTAGCCTTGAAACGCTGTTTCACTACAGTTACCTACAGTTTTTAAATCAAATTGTTCATGTTGGTTTCATATGTTATGAACAGCGATCCAAATTGGATTGAAAATACAGCTTGCAGTTAAATTATTTTCACGTCCAAGTCCCAAACTTTAAAAATTAGCTAAACTATCATAAAATAATTGGTTTTCCATGACTTTGTAATTCTTTGTCGACTAGCTTCTCAGCTACCTTATCGAACGTTCAAAGCTATGCGTTTATCATGAAATAAATTGATTTTAAAGGGCACATAACGAATGAACAGGTCTATTAATTTTAATTGTTAAACGCGGTCGAGATAAAATCAAAAGTAAAACGATAACTTGATGGTGTCGAGAATCGCAATTATTCGTGCAGCTGAGAAAGTATGCAATTCAATTCATGTAATTATGGAATTATGGGATATAGCAATGAACTATTTAAAACGATTTATAAAAGTTAGACAGTTTTATTAAGAAGATAAGACATCGACGCTTGTCTTGCATATATTAAATGTTTCTGAAAACTCAATTAAAAAGGGTACTTAAAAGCGGATTAAAGATGCTCGAGTTTAGACAAGTGATCTAGCCCCTTCTGTAATCCACCCATTGCACGATAAGGATTGTCAAAAATGTTTTACTACAAGGACAGTTATTTTTGTGACTTATAAAACCACAAAATTTTAATTGACTTGTAAAGTTAAACTCTTCTCTCTTTTTCACTTTCACCTCCTCTATTTGAAAAGCCACTCCAGACGGAGAACATAAAAACACTGAGGTTTTAGGACTACTTGACTCATCGTTAAGAATATTCGTTTTTCTCATGAATAGTGAGAGAATAAGATCACTCACAATACAGTAGAAAAGGAAAGTGATAAAAACCGAATGACATGGGATAAACCTAATGGATTTTCTTGTGATGATACACGTTTTTTCATAAGAGCAAACTATATAAGAACATAAGACTACGCTGGCCAAAATTTTAATAACAAGTTAAGAATATTTTAAGGCTTTGTGGACTCAAAAAACCCCCTATTTCTTAAAAAAATGGTTAAAAGATATTCACAAAATGGTCAAAATAAGAGCATTAATTAAAGTCTGTCCAGATATAATTGGCAGTGGAAACAAGAATGCCTGTAACTTTTGATAGTCAAATATAATTGTGGAATTTTTTTTTGCTTGTTTCAGAGAATCAAAAGCGCTATATTTGAATGTATTTTTGGTTGAAAAATTCGCGATTTTTAGCGGTTAAATTTGCGATTACAAAAATTGAACTTTTTTTCTACTTATGCTATAACGTTCATTTTTGAGCCAGTGGTAGTTCAACCTTAAGTTAAGAAGTTTGTTAAATTTCAAGGCAAACAGAAAAGTCCTTCGGAAGATATGGGACCCGAAATACCTCTTGATAGCACTTTTCTGTGAAATACCAAATCTCCAACTTATTACTAAAAACGGGGGTAGTGATATGATTAAACAGTTTTTCGATCATAACACATTTTACGATCTCTTTAATGACCTCATAGCCAAACTGTGTTTAGCAGTGTTTTGGGAATTTGCAAAGTTCTTTAATGACTTAAAAATAACAAAGGCAATATAAGTTCATACTTATCTTTTCAATAAAAACAATTATTATATACCTGTAGGCAAAAACAGCCATTGAATAATTCCTAATATACCATGGCTATTATACCACGGTAGAATTTTTTTTTCAAATTTTGCTTTCAAAGTTTAATTTTTTTGTCGTTTTTGTTGTTATATCAAAGAAATTCATTAAAATAAATCTATTGTCAATTTCATGAACACATTTTATGACTCAAAGTAATTAAGAAAATCATTAAAAAATAAAAACATTCGAACGTTCGATTATATGGGAGTGTTTTATGTGAAACGTTTAACAATTGACATATATAATGTTTCGTTTTTGCCTCTAGGTATATAATAAAACATATATTTCAATAGGTTTTCGTTGGTTATTGGATTTATTAACCCTCGGTGATGTATATTCAACTCGGCTTCGCCTCGTTGAATATTACATCACCTCGGGTTAATAAATCTCAATAACCAACTTTTACCCATTGAATATCTGCTTATTATACTGTGATTTCACTTCGTTTCGAAATAATCAATGATACCAATAATACAAATGCACCAACACTTAACACTTTCCAACTTTTAATTACACTGTTCAAAAAAGATAACATAACCCCCGTTTTTAGTAATAAGTTGGAGATTTGATATTTCACAGAAAAGTGCTACCAAGGAGTATTTCGGGTCCCATATCTTCCGAAGGACTTTTCTGTTCACCTTGAAATTTAAGAAACTTCTTAACCTAAGGTTGAACTACCACTGGTGTAAAGATGAACGTTATAGCATAAGTAGAAGAAAAGCTTAAGTTTTACAATCGCAAATTTAACCTCTAAAAATCGCGAATTTTTCAACCAAATACATTCAAATATAGCGCTTTTGATTCTCTGAAACAAGCAAAAAAAATTCCATAATTATATTTGACTATCAAAAGTTACAGGCATTCTTGTTTCCACTGCCAATTATATTTGGACAGACTTTAAGAACATTTTTAGGCTTAAAACTCAAAAAGTTACGAGCATCCGAAGGCTTCAAAAATTTTGTATGTTCTTATTTAAAAAAACGTATATTACTTCATTCTCATCATCGTTAACACCCGGTAACTAACAATTGTTTATTGTTCTTATGACAACAAACAATATTCCAGACGAAATTGGTTGTGATACAAAAATGACTTTATAAAGTCAATTGCGTTTCTTATTTTTGTTGAGTTTGATATATTGATGCAAGGAAACAAAATTATTATTTGTTAAGAGAAACCGGATTGGCAATACACAGGAAACTATGTTGATAAATTAACATCGTTTCTAAACACGACTCTACACATCGCTACTTTCAGCTATGCATCTAGACGTTGACATCTACACTCTTTTTATTTAATATAAGAACAACTTTATAAGAACAATTAGGCTCTAAAATGACAAAAAAAAAAGACTAAGAAAAATCTTCAGCCTGGAATAGCTCCATTTTTAGCATAACTCTTAAAATAGGAACCTTGAAATCAAGAACAGAATAAGAACAATTTGAGGCTTAATAAAGTGCTGAAAAATATGAACAGCTGATTCCCAACAAAGGTTTCCTGGCTCTTATGAAAAAAAGAGTGAGGACATGCTCAGACAGTATGGAAAATTTTTCTAAAGAGGCACATACCACGTCATAAAGTAACACGCCAACATACAGTTAAAGCTCTAATAGAGTTTATCCGTTTTTATTTAGTAGTTTTTTACATTGCTTTTATACGTCTATGTCACCATCTGTGGTTGAAATATTGAGGACTATAGGGTTTTATCGTGAGCTTAAAAAGAGCAATAAAATGTTCTCGAGGAAATTACATAAAGCTCGAAATAAGACCATTTATAAATATCGATATTACTCCGGTTGGATTGTGGCCGAGAAAGACAATTACAAAGTGACGCTATTGGTTATGAAATTTTAAAGCCATATCGATGATAAAAAAGTGAGTTAAAACGCTGTTAAATCAATGAGACAAGCGTCATTTTATCAGTTATAATGCCTGAATAACTGATAATAAGAAAAGAAAATTGTGGCTTATTTATTATGCAAATACATAGCTGATAAATGTTAAATAGAAAGAATAACTTCGGTGTAGTTGGACAGTCATATTTGATTTTATGCTGATTTTTGATGCCATTCATTTGAGGAGGCGAGAAGAAAAATGATATCCAAAAACCTACACTATTACAATCATATCAAAGTCATTTGATTAAACAGTAAAAAATCAAACTAATAAACCGAAAATGCATGAATAGACCAGCAACATTTTTTAAATGACTCAAAGCGAGAATCGTATTTGCAATAATAATGTTGATGCCTTTCTGGTAAAGTCAATGGCCGATTAATGAAATTATAATAGCAAAACTGAAAACTAGTTTGTTTGGACTCTTAAATAATCATTGTTACTATCATCAATATTGACGCCTGATACTATAACTACACACCTTTTCGACCGTAGTCGCGCGGTCAGACGCGTGCCACTTTATTATTTAATTTGCCACCCTAAACTCGATCCAATCCTTTTTTTACACTTTTTCTGTTGTCTTTAGGCGCGAAAAGAAGACTGGGACGGCAATTGGCTACGGTCGAAAAGGTGTGTTGTAGAAAAACTAACAAGGTTAGCAATAGTATATATACTGCATCCCATATTTGTCTCCTTCAACCTGAATTGATGTACTGATATTTTCGGCATTTTAAACTACACCAGCCAAAGACTGACGCGTTAAAAAGAGACGATGTACAAAAGTACTAATTACAGTATACTCTTGTTAATTCGAAGTCGCACGGGAGAGTCTAATTTCCTCGAACTACAGAAAGATTCGAATTAAAGAAAGCATTTTACGAGGGTTTCAATTGACAGGAACAGAGAATTAATTCGAACTATAGAAAGCATTTTACGAGGGTTTCAATTGACGGGAACAGAGAATTAATTCGAATTATAGAAAGATTCGCATAATAGAGGTTTAAATTAGCCACAGTCCACTGCACGCAGGTTGATGCTTCACTTGTAAGCAAACGAAGAAAGAAATGGAAAACTTACATCACAAATCACCCTCTCATCTCTCATCTTCTCATGTTGCGTATAGTTTTAGAGGCCCATACGGATAGCGTTCTGGTCTTGGATTCTTTCGATCGTCGTCCTTCAGAAAGAAGTTCTGAGATGACGGAGGATGATAGAGCATCTTTGAGGTTCTGAGGCAATTCAAAAGCAGTACAGATATCTCCCAAGAGACCACAACAAGCACCAACTAGAGCATCAGTTCGGTCAGGGTCTTGGCTGATCACCTCAATGAACTGGAAGATGGCAAATAGTTGAGGTGTAACAATTTGCACTTCAGCTAAAAGAGCAGTAAATTTTGAATTTCGTTAATAACATCTATTTTTCAATGGTAAGCAGGAAAATTTCATATTAAACGAAAATTGTCATGCAAAAGCTAACAAGGAACTTTCACTTAATCAGAATCAGCAATTGGTAAACGTCCGATATAATCATGGAACGACCGAGTGTGAGGAATGACACACAACGTTTGTTGTTGTCAACATTCTTTAAGTTAGTTGCATTGGTTTACCACAAGCAGAAAACTCCCGGTTATCTTTCCACCTCCCCCTAAAGGGTGTTCTTAACCAAGATTTTATCAATTATTTTTCTACAGATATATCAAAATTACATGGAATTTGATAAAGATGACTAAAACAAATAGAGAAGGAAAATCTACTCCTTGAGGAAACATTGAAATCCCATCCATATTGACAGTTTACATAATGGATAGCTGATAGAGAAATGACAGGTATTTTCATACCATATTAATGAAATTCAATAAAGAGGTACTCAAAGTAAACGAAGAATCCAACCATATTATAAAAGGGAGATTTTCTGTACTTGAAGTGAAAAGTGTCAAAAATACATACGATTGATGTTTTTGTCATCTTCTCCTTTTAATCCTTGTATAATACCAGTGTAAGCTTCTAAACAATGTTCTCGAAGCTCATTCAAGTAGTCCACTAAATCATAATCACTCTAAAAAGATGATGTTTGATACTGTCAGATTTGAGTCAAAAGTTATTAGTCAAATGCTATATTTCTTAACTTAATGTGGCATGAAAAACTCAGTATCATACTAAATGGACTAAACAGAAAATAATGATAAACTTTAAAAAATCAGTTATCACCAAAATCTCCATTTCCTGCAGACATTAAAAAAAGCCCAACAGTTCTGAGACTTTAGAACATATCTTTGTAGTCTTCTAGAATGTTATCTTGGGAAACCAGAAGGTTCTTTGTTGTGCTACTGTCTAGGTATTCAAACAATCTCTCAAGTTGTCACATTGGAATTCTCACCTTATCGACTTGAGCTCCAGAGGCTTGCACCAAGGTCGTTAAAACGATTTCGGCGTATTTCGAAAAATTCTTTCCAATGGCTAAGGCAATGTCTCCAAAAGTTGATAATACGTGAGGTTTGACTGAACGATGAACTGAGTTGTCCTAAAAGTATCAAGTATACTACAAGTTAAAAATTGACCACTATAATGTTTCGAGTCATAGTTTTTTTTAGTATGGTTTTGTTATTTTCAATTCAATGTATTTAAAATCTTAAAGTAACGTTTATCACCTGTCAACATACACTGTTATAACAACATACCTTTCCTAAAAAAATCTTACAAAGACAAACTTCATCTAATCTAGCCTACCTTTTTTGTTTAAGCATCTTGTATCGGACGAAGGAGTGAAAATTTACATTTGAAATAGAAAATTGATTTTGCATTAAAAATTAGCCCAGTTCTTTCATATATTGCGGGGATTAGCTGAATTTCAAGAAGGAAAAGCCTCTTTATGATACCGGGTATACTGAGAGAGCTTTTAAAATCTACACAATGATCTTGAAGCAAATAATGTAAAAGATCTTACAGCTAAGTTTTCCAAACAGCTTTGCATGATTTCATCACAGTAGGGAGTGATTTCTGCACCCACAGCACGACACAAGTCACCAACAACACCAATGGCAGAGATACAAACTGAATATTCCGCTCTATTTTGAAGCCCTTGGATTAAGAAGGGTTTGAATGCCTCCAAGTAGCCCATGAAATTATTTCCCAAACCTGAAGATAAAGGAATAATATGGATAAGTGAAGTGTTCATACTATTTCGGATTTCCTACTACAATTTGGCAGGTTTCTAAAAACCTTCAATAGAGAAATTAGGAAGGTACCTAGCAAGTGTTATCTTTAATGAAATTAGGGAAGGAGTTCCTTCGGCAAGGTTGAAAAATCACAAAATCTTTTACAGACTTTCACAAATTAGATGAAATTTTCTTAATATCTTTTACATTCAACCATGGTTCCAACAGCCATGAAGGCGTCTTCTTGTACACCACCCACTTTCGAGACGGTCAACATACGAAGTAGAGCTTCCATGCATTGTTTAGACGCTTTCATAACGTCTTCCGGAGTCAGTTTTCTTAATGTTGCCTAGAAACGAAGAGTTGAAGAAGAATTGAGGGCGGATGGAGTAAAAAACTTAAAAATGATGTGTAGGCATAATAACGAAATTATCCGTTAAATATATTTAAAACTTTTATCATTGGGATACATTTAACACATCCTCACTTGTTATATTGGGCGTGAAAGGCTTCACTATTCACCTTTCAATTTTGCAGAAAGAGGGATATTAGCTTCTCAAAACCAGTCATAAAACATTAAATTTGGTTAATTCTTTCTGAAATTACGAGCTTTTTAAGTTTGGCCTGGAAAGGCTTAGGATGACGTCATAAAAAAAACTCAACCTTTTTTCAAGGTATGTTTGTACTTCAATTTTCATCAGAATTTCATGCTCTTTCCGCCGGAACGTTCAGATTTTGAATATTTTGAAAAAAATGCCCACCCGACGTTGGTCAGATGACAAAATTTGATATTACTATTGTATTTAAAATTAAGTTTTAGACCCTCTTAGACAATCCTGTACCAAATTTAATACTTTTATCACCATCTGAAGTATTCTATACGTTTTTAAATTTTAACAGAGCCACTATCAGGAATTTTATCAAGGTACCAACCTGTAAAGTGGCACATAGGAGTGACTTGAAGTCATTATGTTGACTGTAGTCACCGACTTGGTTTCCTTGCTCTTCCATTTTAAGAATTGTAACCATTTTCCCTAAAATGGCTTCAAAAGTTTGGCCAATAGCCTCATATACGTCTTTTGGACTGTTCTTCACCAAATCCATTACTGCTTCGTAAGCTGAACTTCTCAAATTGCTAAGATGAGCGTCTCCTCTGAAAAAAAAAACAAAGAATAATGCCTTAACATAAACAAGTAGGGTTTCTGTAAGGATGGCTTTTAAATTTTTTGCATATCACAAAATTAGATTCTAAGTGATTCCGTTTTCAAGTGTCTTAGGTCTACTACTAGCAAGGCAAAAAATTTCAAAGATTTTTATCCATGTTTCAACTCTGAGAAAGATCCAAGGAACACAAGATGATGTTGTTTGTACCTGTCACCAGTGGCAATAATTTTCGAGATGATGAATGGGAATTTGGATGACAGAATATATGTTTTAGGTTCAGATTCGTCGTCACCGCATTGTGCACTGTCGTATGCAGCATCTGCCAATGCTGAAAAGGCCTGTCAAAAAAGGGAGATTAAACATGTTTAATAACTGTTGCTGAATAGTAGTTGATAACTCAGATTTCTTGGTTTATTTCTCATCCAAGCAGAAGGACTTGGCCAATAATGAGGCATAACTAATATATTTTCTTGGAAAAAATGTGACACGGCATTACATTAATTGAGTAGAGTGGATCGTTTTTGCAAACTTGTGTTCCTGAACCTCAGGCAAAATTTCAGGCCTTAGCCTTCACAAACTGGTCATTATAGTAATAAAACGAAACACCACAAAAGTGGAGCAATTACTTACCCAGCAGACATTGTTTGCAACACGTGGCTCACTGTCCAAATTCTTAATGAGTGCATTCAAAAAATTTTCAATATGATTTGTGTTCAATGCAGCCTCGGGGATTTGTTCACAAATCCTTGTTAATGTCCATGCAACGGAGTCACGGACTGTCATATTTGGGTCTTCCATCAAAGCAATCAAAAGACCAATACCCTGAATTTTCAAAGAGAAAAAAGGTTTCAACAAGCAACATGCTGAATGGACCTACCTAATGATTAACATCAGATGAAAATAAGAAAAAAGTGACAATAACTGTACAATAATGTAAAATGGTAAAAAGGAATTTCCCCAAATACGAAAATCACTTAAACCATTCAGGCCCAAAAAACCTTTTAAGCTGTTTTTGGCCCAAATTTGCCCAAAAAAATTTTCCTTAAAAATCTGGCTCCTTCACATTTTGGGCATTGCCATTTTGCATCATTGTGCAAAAAATCAGAAAAAAATTATGAGTCAACATTGAGAAAAGCTATATTTTCTTATTTGGTTAAAGGGAATTTCCCCAAAATACGAAAATCCATCTTTTAAGGCGAATAAGAATTTTCCAGGAAAAACAACTTCAGCCATTCTTTAGAGAATCTTGCCCTCCATCTTTGTACAAAAAATCAGAAAAAAGTAATGACAGGATTTTGCACAAAGTCCAAAAAACCCTATTTTCAGGCAGTTTTTGGCCCAAATTTGCCCAAATATATTTTTTTTCGAAAATCGGGCTCCGACACATTTTAGGCATTGCCATTTTGCATCGTTGTGCAAAAAATCAGAAAAAAATAACGAGTCAACATTGAGAAAAGCTATATTTTCTTATTTGGTTAAAGGGAATTTCCCCAAAAATACGAAAATCCGTTTTTTAAGGCGAATCAGGATTTTGCACAAAGTCCAAAAAACCCTATTTTTAGGTAGTTTTTGGCCCAAATTTGCCCAAATAAATTTTTTCTCAAAAATCGGGCTCCGTCACGTTCTGGGCATTGCGATTTTGCATCATTGTGCAAAAAATCAGAAACAACTAATGAGCCAATCCTGAGAAAAGCTGGTAACAGACGGACGGACGGACGGACGAACGAACGGACGAACGGACGGACGAACATGGGTTAATTTATAGAACCTCCACCGGGGTACCCGGAGGTAGGTCCAAAAAATCAGTCAGAAAATATAGCGTTTAGCGAAAATGCATAACGCAATAAATTCATCATTGATTGTTGATGGGGGGAGAGGGAAGGGTTTTAGGGAAAAAATAAATAGAAAGTTCTGGTCGCAAAAATCAGTTTTATTGACAATTGAATCATGCTTGATGGTGAGCATTGTTATCAATAATGTTTTTGTGTGAAAAACATAGAAATACAAGGAAAAAAATCTAATGAACATGGCGATTTCCGGCATTTTCAACCGGAAAAAAAAAATTCTCAAAAATCGAACTCAGCAATGTTTTGAGCATTGCGAATACGCATCTTTCTGAGAAAAAATCAGAAAAAAAATAAAGGTGAAAATGCGAGAAAATATAAAAAACCGTTTTTTCCGGCATATTTCCGGCATTTCCGGCCGGAAAAATGTTTTTCGAAAATCGGGCTCCATCACATTTTAGGTATTGTCATATTGCATCAATGTGCAAAATTTCATAAAAAAATATAAAGTACAGCTCGAGAAATTCAAGAAATACAGTCTTTCCGTCGAAAATAGGTTGTTCCGGCGATTTTTAGAAAGTTCCGGCTTCAAAAATCAGTTTTATTGAAAATTGAAACATGCTTGATGGTGGGCATTGCAATTAATAATGTTTTTGAATGAAAAAACAACCAATTATAAGGAAAAAGTCCGATGAAAATCTGCAAAAACGGCGATTTCCGGCATATTTCCGGCATTTTCAGCCGGAAAAGAATTTTTCTCAAAAATCGGACTCTGCCATGTTTTGGGCATTGCTAATACGGATGTTTTTGCAAAAAATCAGAAAAAACTAATGATGAAATCTCGAGAAAATGCCAAAAAACCGGTTTTTCCGGCATATTTCCGGCATTTTCGGCCGGAAATGATTTTTTTTCAAAAATCGGGCTCCGTCACATTTTGGGCATTACCATTTTGCATCATTGTGCCAAAAATCAGAAAAAACTAATGAGCCAATCTCGAGAAAAGCTGGTAACAGACGGACGGACGAACGGACGAACGGACGGACAAAGGTTAATTTATAGGACCTCCAGGTAGGTCCAAAAAGTTTTCAAAGGAAAATTATAGTGCGGAAAGGGGTCTGATCCCCCCTTCTTGGCATCCCCCCCAACCTCTAAAAATACCTATCCCCCAAGGATTTCGGGCTAAATTTTTTATGGTAAAAAGGGAAGGGAAACAGTAAAGAAAAATTAAGTCTGGCAAATATATACCACTTTTTAGTGATAATAAAGAACTTCCTTTCACGCAGACCAAATTTCATAAAAGTGCTGGAAAATAATCTACAATATATGTAAGCCCCCCTTCTTAAACAATCCAGGGGGGTCCTTTGCTATCCCCCCTTTTTAGTGAAAATTTCTGACCCCCCCCCCCCCTTCTTCACTTTTTTGGAAGGTGTCATCCCCCCCTTAAGAAAGAGGGGGGGGTTCGAACTATGAAAATCTCTCCAAGAGTATCAAATTCTTGAGAGCTGTAGATGCAAAATAACAAAGATTTGATTGAAAAATAACTAATTGTTGAAAAGTTGGTAAAAAAGTGTCTACTAATTTCCATTCATACTTCTTTGACTGGAGGTGAGATTTTTTCTGGATCAGGTCCCTCCAAAATTGAACCTAGAAAAATAACATTACATTGTAACAAGCAAGATTGATTGATTTGATGATTGGAAATTATACCAAGGGGCTAATTATCTCTTTTTATCCTGACATTTTGTCCCTTCAGTAGGTATAGTCAGAATTTAAAAAACAGCTGAATTTGCATTTCAAGGGAGTTCTCATTTTTATAAAATAAAACTTGCAACCATAAAAAAAGCAAATTGTATATTGTACATACCAAAAGCCATTACTGAGGCATCTCTCAATTTCCAATCAGTTTTTTGGATATTCTCTTTAACAAACGGTAAAACATGGTCAACAATGTCGTTTCCGCAGCATGAAGCCAACAACATGAGACAAACACCAGCGGCTTTGTGTGGAGTCCAGTCTTCCTCGTCATCATGCTCCTCTTGTCTGGTTAAGATATCCACTACAATTGGAACAATATGTTGAAGTGCATTCTTAGCATAGTATTGGCTAAACGATTTAATTTCTTGACTCATTTCTGTTGCATCTGCAGCTTCAATGGCAAGGTCAATTTCTTCGTCACAAACTGATGACCAGAATTCAACTCCTTGCAATACAACATCTTCGTCATCAGATTTCATGGCATCAACTGTGATCTATCAAAAGAAATGAAGAAAGTTAGAGCAATTTGAAAATTAGACTTCATTAAGGGGAAGAACTCTCACCAATAGAGATAACTTAATTATTCCAACTTCATTTAAGCTCAACAAAAAAAGTATTTTCATTTCAATAGAATTATTTAGGACTTATTTTGGGTCAGGCCTAACTGTAAAGGGAGTTTGTACTTACATTAAATAAGGATTGCATGTAAGGGCCCATGTATTCATAATACAGAGACATAATCTTGACACAACATTGAAGGGATGCAACTTTAATCTAAAATTTAAAAAATAAAATTTTTGCCAATAATAAAAAAAATGTCACCAAACTACCGGGTGCGCCAAAAAATGTATACAGGTTTGTCGTGATATTGTAAGCTTCAGGATTTAAATTTTTTGTTCATTCTTTTTTTATTGTATAGCGGATGCTCTTAACTTGAATTTTGAGCTATTATACATTGAATTTGAAAAAGCAGTTCGAAAGTTATTTCCAAAAAACTAACTTTTTTTCCATGTCGAAATTTCAAAAAAATCATTAAAAACAGCAATCACGCTATAAATAAGACAAAATGACAAAAAAACAATTTTATTGTTTCTTTTATTTTTTTTTCTCTTATCTTATGTTTTGGCAACAGTTTTCCCATCTTTCACATCATGAACATTTCCAACACCATCAAACTCAGACCCAAGTTCGTTGAACAACTAGTCGAGGAATGGTGATCTATTTTTTCAATAATTTTCTCACATAGCATAACATCAAAACCTTGCCTTGGTGATTTCCAAAAAAAATTTCAGCTTTTCCAAAAATATTATATTACATGGGAATGAATAGCTTGTTTTACCATATTCTTAAATTCTGTGACGAGTTTTGATGAACACAGTTGCATTTTTTGGTATTTTTATGTGTAAACAAGGTTAGTTAGTGTTAAGAGAAAAGTTTGCTTGCTTTTTTTTATGGTTTTTTGAAATTTCGACATTAAAAAAAAGTCATTTTTTTTTAAATAATTTTTGAACTACGTTTTCAAATTTAATGTATAATAGCTCAAAATTCAAGTTAGAGCATCCTCTATACAATAAAAAAAGAATGAACAAAAAATACACAATATCTGGACAAAGTTGTATACTTTTTTTTGGTGCACCCGGTAGATAGTTGTTAGTACTTAAATCATCAGCATTCAATCCAAAAAAGTTACTTGGAATTCAAACTGTTCAAAATAGAAAAGAATAAATTGACATTGTATTATTGAAAGAAATTCTTAAAAATAAAGAACTGAAAGAATGTAAGACATTGAGGTTCTTACTCTTTTCTCAGGACAAACAGTAGCATTACATAAAACAGTCATCATGAAGTTTCGATCATCCTGAAAAAAATAAATAAGATGTATTAAGAGGTTCGATTCAGTGTGATAAAAAAACAAATAATATTGAAAGGTGATGAATCAAGGAATGATGAGTGGACTCAAAAAATTGGTTGCTTATAAATTTCAAAACTCACACCTGTTGTGTTAATTAAATGTCACACTTTCATGCAATTAATTACATGACCACTTATCTAAGTATAAAAAGTTATTTCTCTTTCTAGGAATATTTCATTGTTGATGATTATAAGATAGGTCTCAATTCTTTTGTAAAAAGAAATACCTGTTTTTCGAAGTTTCCTCTGATGAATTCAAGTGAATTAAGGAAGGCATTAGCTGCTGCAAATTTGATGTTATTGCTTAAAAAAGATAACAGAAAGAAAATATCAATAGTTAAATGGAACAGTTCATGGTTAGACTGACTTGAATCTTGCAAAATTATTCATGTTTAAATCCCTTTAAACAAAACAGGCAAGTTTTCATTTGGCAGATTTACAACAATAACCTACAATCCACACTGAAATATATTGGCACTTTTTGGGCATTTTAACGTTCTTAAGAATTTAAAGCTTAGGTGAGAATTGCGATTTCAGTATTCCACTTTGTTCCATTAAGTTAATACTTTAAAGCACTTGAAAATCACTTGCAGTAAAATCGGCAAAATATAGGGTTTTTTTGTTAGATTCAGTTTCACTTTTGACTATGTTTTAGCTATTTTATTAAATGATTTGCAAAATTTCACTTAAAAACTCCAAAAATCAAATACACACTAAAGTTCATGACCCAATGAGAAAAATTTAATTAACATCAAAATGTTTCATCCTCTACTCACTTTGGTTGTTCCTTAGCTAATCCTGTCATGATTGTCCTTAGAATTGCAGCAGAGTGCTGTGTCAAAAATTGATGGTCCTGAGTAAAATCAAAATGCAAAGATTAGTTGAAAATTGAATACTATTTGCCAATTTTTTAAAGATAGTCCACCTTAAATTTTAGCCCTGTTTTGATACAAAACTTTCTGGGGGCCTGCAACTGGGTCAGACATTTTAAGTCTCCAGCCTGCCCCAAAGTTTTAAGAGGGCATACCTTATCAGGGATAAAAATGTCACGAGTTTTATTTAGTTGGGTTTTTTTTTGTCTGGGAAAAGTTTCGCCACCTAGAGGCACTTTTCCATGACCAAAACTTCAAATTTGTCACTTTTCCCCTGACGAAATTTTCACATAACTAAATTGTCCAAATGAAATGGTTTCCTTCACTAGTTCAAAAAGATTTTGTACTTTGGCGTTTAAAGCACTAGTTTTGGTTGATAAGGGTGTAAAGAATTTAGATTTTCTTGGTTAGGGATAAAAAAACCTGGTAAAAATTTTGGTAGGGTGATAAAATATTTTCAAAGTGATAAAAAATTTTCAAAATTTTTGTCACTTTCCCGACTTTTTTTCCCCTGACAAGGTACACAAAATCACACAATCTCAGTTTCTAGCTTAACTCAAGTTGAGAATAGTCAAGTCTGCACATAGGTGAAAAAATTCTGAAAAAATCCTGAAAAACTTTTTTTCCTTTTCAACTCTTCCTTGAAAATCAGCTGAAAAATATTGGACTATTTCCGACTAAGCTTTAGAGGGTCAGACCCCTGACAATTTCACCAGCCAAGTAAAAAAGGTTTTAAAGCCAATTAAAATACCATGAAGAATGAATTGTTAATTTGAAAGATTACTTACCAAATCCTGACAAATGTAACCAATAGCTTCAAGTGATGCCTCTTTCAAAGTCTCAGAGCTTCCAGGAGCAGAAGCAACCTCACACAATTGTTGCATCAATTCAGGCCATAAGTTAAGAGGTAATTCAGCAGAAGCTATGCCAGATACACATGATGCAGCAGAAGAGGGTTTGGTTGTCTCAGTTCCCAAGGATTGTAACACCTAAAAAAGGATGTTAAGATTCTGAGAGAAAAGCCATAAGCACTCAAACACACATAGCAAAAGTGAAGTTTAAATTAAATAAAAGTACTTTGAGCTGCTTTGAGCTCAAATATAAAAAATTCACAATTTAAAAGCACCATAAATTGTCCATGAAAATCAAAGAAAGATATTTCAGAGATAATGATCTCAGATGTAACTTACTTGTGCTTTGACTTTATTTCGAATCTGTTCCTCCAAATTAAACCATCTTTCGTGATATCCTTGTTTCAATGATGCTGACTTTGCAACTAGACAATTTTTCAACTGGATGCCAGCGGCTTGACGAACTTCACTAGGCTCACTTGCATTGGACAATAAGCTTGAGAGACAATCAACAAATTGTGGCTGAAAAAAAAAATATGATGAATAAAATACGATTGCTTGGCTACTTCTCCTAATGGGTAGGGCCCATTCTGGGTTATTGGAGGTCATATAAGAAATATGTTTATATCTGAGTGGATGTTTGAAGGACTGAAGGCCAACATTAAGCAATAATTTGACTGCCACTGGATCGTTCATAATACCCTATTAAAGATCAGTTTGTTAACAGTTATTTTAAATTGCTTGGGGTGTCACATTCTTCTTTCCTTCCTGTCCTTCAGCTTAAAGGAAAGACATATATATTTCATACAAATAGGTGGTTCAAAAAGAATCTTTGGATATTTTATATCAGTTCAAAAGTTAAAGCTATTTAAAGTCAAAAATTTTCAAAAAATACAAAATAATGCTAAAATTGGGCAATTAAATTTCGATTAGGTTAAATGAAGATCATGAGACAATTTGTAAGGTCCAAGGAAACTGTCAAGCACTGAAAGTTTTTTTCAAACCACCCGGTATTACTTACAAAGTTATGGGTAGCAGCATCTTCCAAGTATTTCAAAGCAGCTTGCAGCTCATTTTGATCTACAGAAAATGAAAAATATCAAGAGGTCAGAGAAAACGAGAAAAATCTTTAGGGAACAAGTTTTAAGGGGATAATTGAATGGAACCTATAGTGTAGATAATACAAGGCCAAGTAGCGTAGTGGCAGGAGGGCAGTGCCCCCCCCTCCCCAGCGGCTGTTATTTTTGGTGGGGAGGCAAAATACAAAGTGCGCAAAAAGAGACCTCTTTTTACTATTTTTGATGCCCCTTTGCTTTTTTTTTAAACCTTTACACCTGGCAGTTTTTTATCTTAAAGAGAGAAAGTACCCAAAAATGTTTTTGCTCGCTTCACTGGCATAATTTTTACAAAAACATTTATTTTTAATAGGGGGAACCAAAATCAAAACTTTCTAAAATTACTTCCCCAGTTTGACCAAATTTGGCCTGAATATCCTTTTACAACAATTTATTCCACTTGAAACAAATTTTTAAAACATTTGAGCGTCTCAAGTTAAGTTTTATCAATCTCTGACTTATACATCATCATCACTGAATCAACGTTTGGGCGCTGCACCAAGTAGTGATGTTCCAGAAAATATGATTGGAACCTGGAAGAGAACTCTTGCTGGTCTTGTGGAAAATGCTCCTACCGATGTTATCAAAGATTACTTACTGATGTACAACCCTGAACTTGCAACCAAAGACAACATCAAAGAACTTAAATCATGCCGCAAATCTCCAATAATCGAAACCCTTAACTATCTCACAACCTCTTCATCATCATTATTGCCATTCTAACAACCTTAACAAGGATGATGCAATCCACCTATTATGTTTGAAGATCAAAAGTTTTTTCCCAGATGTATGTCAGATTTGTAAAGATTCATGTTCCTGCAAACTCAATGACAAACCACTCATTAGTTGTGGTGCGTGTGGTCAGGAAGTGCACCGACCATGCTATCTTAAACTTTTATATATAAATTTTACCGGTTGCACAACTCATCCAAAGTCCACTTGAATCAACCACTTGATCAAGAAGAGTTTTACAAAGCCTTCCTCTTTTTGTGTACTTATCACAATTGAAGGCAAGCAATTTAACGGATCGATGTACAGGCATTCAAATAACGTGTTGGACATAATTTTGTTGTTTGTTACGAATAAAAGTCGACAAGTCCCACAAAGGTTATGTAGTTCTTCATTGGTGATACAATATCGATAATCATTTTCACTTTCATTTATGTATCGATAACCTCCTCGAACCATACGTCATAGAAATCCACGATAGGTAGCGTCAAGTCGATCCATTTGGTTGGTGTTAGTGTTCCAATTTTGACACGCATATGTCAGCGTGCTTCGTACAAAACTGTTCAGAAATTTTATACGCGTTTTAAGATTTATCCTCATATTTTGGAGCAAGTTGCCCATATCAGTGAATTTACTGACCGCTAACTGTATTCAATGGTTGATCTCTGGATCTCCTGTGTTAGGTTGATTGAAACGGATATATGTGCCAAGATAGGTAAAATTCTCAAAATTTTTGATAACAGTGTTCCCTAAGTTGAGAATTGACTTTGGGTATTCACCTTCCGATTGGTTTAGGATCATGGATTCAGTTTTTTGTGCATGTTTCGTTCAAGAGATTCGCCGATTTTCGAAGATCAGATTCAGTGAAAAGGAATAGAATGAGATTGTCTGCATATCCATTTCAGGGTAGTGACTTAGTACCAAATGTTGGTTGATTATTCCGTCTCATTTCCATTCTTTCGTCGCGACTGGCAGATCTGGGATTAATTCTATAGGAGTGTTCATAAAAATTGATGTTGTCGTTTTAGCATTTATTAACAAATGTATGCATTACATGATCCATATATAAATTGAAGAGGAGGGGGCTTTTGGGACCCCCTTGTCGCAAACCAGAGGTAGTCATAAAAGTTTCATCTGCTTCTGCTTTATCGTAGAGTTTTTCTAGTATTCTGATAGCGGTGGGGCATTCGTTATTGGGAAATCAAGATGTTATTGATTGAAACAGCCAAGATCAAGGAATGTGGCCATAGGCTGCAATAAGGTCTACAAACAAGAGGAATAATGGTTGCTTTTTCCTATCTGTGGTTTGTTGAATTCGTTTTAAAATAAAAATGCCGTCAGTAGTTCCTCTATTTTGTCGGAAGCCGGTACCAGGGACAGAGACGTTCAAGGATGATATTAACCAAGAACTTGCATATTGTAGAACCGATGCTCAAACCTGCTCAAACCACGATGTTTCGATGGGTCGTCTTTTGAGCCCTTCTTTTTCCATAGAGTTTTGAGACGTGAGTTGCCCCACGATTCTGGAATGTCTAAATTATTCCATACGTTGAGTGTGATTTGATGTAAAATGCGATGTGCAGCTGGTTCATCACATAATTTGATCAGTTCAGTATCAATGTCATTATTGGCTTTCTTATTTTTAAGTAGCTTGATGTGTTTTCGAATTTCGTCAAGCGAAGGCGGGTTGTCTTCGATAGGGGTTTTTCTTGATATCTCTTGTAGCTCGCGTATGAAAGTAGGTAAGTCAGTACTCAATTCACTGGGTTCAACTAACTTTGACGGATCAACAGGATTAAAGTGGGATTTGAAGTGTTCCAAGAGTTTTTGAGGCTGACAACTGCTTGGAATGGTTTTCAGAGTTGTTCCCTACCCCTAAAGAACAGTCGATGGAACAGTCATTCTAGGTTTCTGTTGACGGCCAATTGATTGATTTTTCCGCCTCCTGTTCCAGGTATTTATTTTTGAGGTGTCTGCATCGAAGTCGTATTTTCTTTCTTGCAGCTTTGATTGCCTTTTGGTCTGAGTTACGTATCATAAGTCGATCCTTCAGTTGGTATAGCTCCCGAAGTTTATCGTCATTATGCCATGGTTGGTATAGTTTAGTGTTTCTTATTGTAGGAATATTTTCCAATGCCGCTTCGTTATTAGATTTCAGTAGGTTATCGTTGAGTGCTGTATTGTCATTCTGTAAATCGATTGTATCAAGACTTTCGGTTGCGGCATTTTTGAATTTGTGAAGAATTTCTTGACCGTACAGGGAAGTATAGTCAAGGCGTTTAGTTTGGGTTTTTTTTTTTTTTTTTTCCTTTTTTCATATTGTGCTATCTTAGTGCAGGGTGTTGTTAGTGACGCAATAACCAATCGGTGATCACTATCAAAGTCGTAACTATTGTACACTCTCCAGTTTGTTATAAATTGTCTGATCCAGCTACAGCATAAGATGAAATCATAGATCTTTTTGGTAACACCGTCTGGTGAGTGCCAGGTAACTCTACGACACTCTTTATGGGTAAACCAAGTATTCATAACCGATAGTTTTTGTGTATTAAACAGTTCATGGAATCTTTCCCCGTTATTATTGGCAATAAGATTGTTGACAATCACGTGTTTAGGGGCATTTCCTGCCATATAAATCCGATATTGGGGAGAACTTGCAATCTAAAAGCTGTCAATATTATACACAAAAATATCTGGAGACCAATAAGAGATTTGACAAACTGCCCCAAAGAAGTATTCAAAAAACATATAGACACCACCTTCCTCGCAACTGTTCCGGATGAACCTCTGCTTGCCCACCATTTCAACCTTAGGCAAGCTGACTCCAACAGCCTGAAGGAAATGTTGAAGCATTGGACTCAACGAGTTCGCTGAGCTCTTCAAGCAGAAGAGGTACAAAGAGGTAGGTATTGAAAAATCTGAACCCTCTAATATCTGCTCGAAAGTAATCTCAACCGGGCCAGATCATAAGCATGCACACAGGCTTAAATTCTACAAATACAGTAGAATTTACTAACTGTGTAAATGCAGGCTTATAGCCTTGGCCTTGGGAGTCAAGCGCGTAATACACCTTTCCAGTAATTAAAACTTCTCAGAAATGGCCTGGGAAAATGTGCGCCCCATCGTTGTGTATGAAATTGTTTGGGAGGTAAACTGACACGTTTGTGCCTGCTGTGAGGGATAAGGGAAAGTGGGGTTTTTCAGCTTCTAGCTTTGGATAGCGATCTTCTTTTGGCAAAAAAAATTCAGGGTGGTATAATATCATAAATAGATTGAACATACTAAAATTTGAGGTGATTTTGATCTACAGAACTTATAAAAAAGTTCCAAAAATCAACTTTCCCTAATACCGTAAGTTGGTCTAATGTCGACATCCGTCTTCTAATTTCGACATCCTTCTTTATAGATAGGAATAATAAGAAGGTCGAAATCACTGATAGACTAAAGATTTTTCCTCACATCGCGCTAATCAAAGTCAATCAGCGATTCCGACCTTCCTCAGTTTCTATTGTTCCTATCTCTAAAGAAGGGTTTTCTCCTCCTAAACTGGCATCAATAGTCACTTTCCAGGCCCTTTTTCACAAAATTTCACTTTCCAGGGGTGTTGACTCCTAATTTCCAGGGGTGTTGACTCCTAATTTCCAGGGGATAGTTTGTTATCCAAAATTTCCAAAATTTCCCTGCGAATGGGAATCGAACCTCGGTCGCCTGTGCAGCAACCAAAGGTCAATGACCACCATACCACAGCGCCTAATTTTCTTATTTTAAAGGCAAGAACTTTCAAATGAACGAGTTAAGTTTACAAAGAATGATGGGAATATTCTACCCTGGCCTCCCTAAATGTGCTGCATCAAATGCATATTTTGCATATAAAACCAGACGTCTGCACTTGATAGGATCGATCATCGGAACGGCTCGATGACGGATCGATATGCGATCGATGGATTACTTAACGATCCGGATAGGAGATCGATGGAAGATTCAGCCATTAAAAAGTCTTGAGTATCGATCCTTGGTTGATCCATTATCGAGCTAGTATTTCAATCGAGTATACCGATTCGTCATCGATCGTTAATCGATTTGTCATCGATCGTTAATCGATTTGTTATCGATCGTAAATCGAGTATGAGTCGATAGGGTCGATAAAATTGATAAAAGTAGGGTGGTCAGAGGAAATTTCAAACTTACTTGCAGAATACCAAACCAAGTTTAATGGAAAGCCAGAACCATCAGAAGAAAAATGAGGGGTCATTTACCTTCGAATTCTTTAAAGTTCCAAAGATATTACATTTTGAAGTTCAATTTTTCAAGCATTTTCGTGCACGCATCGCCAGCCATTTTGTACCTTCATTACGGCACCAAAAGCTAAAGTGTTTTATGAAAAATTCCGCGCGAGAGGTTTGGTGCGAGTTTCATTTTCCGTAGATGTAGCTGAAACGGGGGTAATTACAACCATAACCATAATCTTTCCCTTAGCGCTTGCCACCGGAAACAGCTCGATTCTTACTTTTTTCACATTTGGAAAGAAAAAACATTGTTCTTTCTAAAAAATTCACGTTCGATAAAAAAATTTGATTTTTTCAATGAAAAAGACGCATTTTAAGTACATAATTTGACTTCCTGAAAAATATACGTTGCTCCAACCATCGAAAGTGGTACGTCTCAAAAGCTAAACTATTGCGGGGAACGATGCAAAAAATTCCAGGTCGATAGCTGTTTCGGGTGGCTAGCGCTTTGGATTTTAGAACCCCCGGATAAAAAATTTTGCAGTGCCGCGAACAAGAAGTTTGAAAAAACTCACCCGTGAGTACTCATTTTCAAATTTTGAAGGAACATGAAGACATGATGTGCTGATTTTTTCTGCAAAAGAAAGCTGAATAAATTCTCTACACTTTGGAAAAAATACTTATGTTAAAAGAGGTTTCCTTCCTTGAGATATGTAAGCTTGAATATTTTTTTTCGAAAATCTATGTTTTGTTACTGTCGCACGCGTAAGGCCCGACCTCCCTAATATAAGATTGATGATAGATCGATAAATAATCGATAACTAATCATAAGGCTGATGAAATTTATATATGAGTTTACCGTCGGCCGCCCGCATCTCTAAAAAGCACCCGCATGAAAATTTCATTATTTTCAAAATTCATAAATTTTTCATTATTTCCATATTTCTTTACAACTACAACCTCTATCTTTGTTAAAATCGTCTCTACGCATGTTTACACGGGTAAACAAAGAAGATTTATTACAGAAAATGCTGCCGCCCTCAATCCTACAACTGCCCGCCCATATATCTGCCAAACCGCCCTGACCGCCATTTTAGTTTTTTGCAAAATCTAGCGCCACTGTAGCAATCGATCTTTATTTTTCGTTCGCAAAAGATGCGAAGGGTTGAAGCGAAGCAAAATTTTTTCTTTTGAGAGAGCATGATTGGCAGAAATGGTGGATAAGGTGCTGTTGGGAAAATAATGAATAATGAATAATGAAATCATGCCGCATCTATTTTTGGGCAAGTTCACGACGGTAAACTCATATGTAAATTTCATCGGCCTAAGCTTTAAAAAATCTTGAGTATCGATCCTTTATCGATCTCCTATCCGGACCGTTAAGTAATCCATCGATCACATATCGATCCATCCTATCGAGCGCAGACGTCTGGATAAAAAAAGCACGTAGTAAGACGTACATCAACGACCGCACCCATATCATAATTTGATAGAATTTTAAAAAAAAGTTTAACCTGGTGAGACAGTTCCTTGCAAAACTCTTTTAAGCTCTTCCATTTTCAGTTGATACCACAGAACAGATTCGAAATGGTAATGACAAAGTGACGTTTGTGTTTTGGTGGTGACAAACCTAGCTTTTCCATGAACTGAAAAACTCTTAAAATTACCGCTATGCGCATGGCATAATGGCGTAATAATATTTCCCGCCACACACGTGTTTTTCCAGGAATTAACAAAAAATTGAATATTATTTAAATTTAGCTCTTTAATTTTAACTGCTACTATGTATTTATAAATATAAACTGAAATTGAGTGAAATTTATTGCATTAAAAGTATTTTTGAGTCTTATTTTGACAGTAAAACATATAAAAGAGTGGTCTGTAAATTATTTTAGAATGATGAAGCGAGCGGAAGCTTCGTTCAAGGAAAAACGGACCCCTTCACGCCGTCGACAAAAGCATATTAGTACCGACGCCAATGGACCAAACACGAAACGCGGTGGGGGACCGCATCAAACAATTTTTTTTGTATTCTTAAACTTTTTGAAGTTTTTTTGTTAGTATTAATTGAGCGAGCATTTGGTGAAATTACTGAAGAATAATGCATGATGAACGGCATTTTTATGATACTTTTGATCTTTATACGGAATGAATGAAAACGAGGAATCGCATCACAGGCGAATATTCAGTGAACAATGACACTCCCTCAAAAATTCCGTAAATATCGGGTTTACAGGGTTTAGTCAGTAAATTTTTTCGTGCTATCTTCTTCTCATGAACCGAGCTAATAACTTAACTTTAACAAATTTCCCTTTTCACTAGATGCAATATTCGCAAATATTCGGGGTAAGGCCAGCGTCAGTTTCTGAACACTCCCTTGGGTTTTGTAATCTATGACCGTTTGAAGTACGACTTTAATAGGTAATACACGGAGGGAGAACCCAAATTCGGGAGAGGCAGGATTCGAACAATTTCAAAACTTTGAGGAGATTGGGTTGAGTTTACCGGGTTATAATGATTCCAATTAACCTGATGTATGAGCGCGTCAATACAATGACTTGTTGATAGACATTTCACATGGTGAACTTTAACTCGGCTCCTTTTATGTTTTAGGGGTAAGGACTTGTACACGCTTTTTATAAGAGCAAATTATATGAGAACATAAGGTTTTGATGGCTAAAATATTAAGAATAAGTTAAGAACATTTTAAGGCTTTACAGACTCTAAAACACTCGGAAATGGATAAGAATACTCGGTAAATGATAAAATATGGTCGGTAGTTGTAATCTTGTAAAGCTTAACCATTCACGTTCACAAAGTCAAGGACCAGAAAATTGACAAAATAATTTTGCAACAACAGTGCGGATTTTTTCTTTTATAAGATAATAAAGAATAAAGGTAAGAGTAGGCAGTACAGGATCATATTTACTAAAAAATAAAACCGTCACTCATGCGTGTGATAATGGACGCAAATATTGATATGACGCAAAAATATTACAAACAAAAATGAATGAAGTGCAGATAGGACTAAAATGTAACTCTCTGCATTTCAGAAACGAAAGGGTTTGTTTATAAAACTAAAAATAGGGGAAAATTTATATCATGCTTAAAATTTTATCCAATGTGTAGATTAAACATAGACCAAGCCAAACTGATCATTTAAACCGAGTGTCTCGTGAGATTAGGCCAGGTAAAGGTAAAACCTTACAAAATGTGGCTTCAAAGAAAACGAAAGCAAACACCACTGGAGAGAAATGTAACGATTCGTACCAAGAACTTAAATACAACAAAGCTTAGACTTTACGCTAACAGATTTAGAAGTTCAATTGGTCTATTTTTGAGGAATAAAAAAAGTATAAGAAAAATAAAAGACAAAAAGCTTACTTTAAAAAAAGTTAAAATCCATAAAATATCTTAAAAACTAGACACGCACATAAAACTAAAAATTTGGGATGTATTTTGCAGAAGAAACTGTAATATAACGTGAAGCTGTGTTACAAAAATAAATATCAAAACGGCCTTCTCAATATTCCTTTATTTGAGCTCGCCAAGCGACTACCGTGCAAGAAGAGAATTGGTCTGCTCACAGGTGTAAGTGGTGAATATATCAATATTATGCCTTTTTAACTTTAAATGTAAAGGGTGGGCCATTCTTGGGGATATTATACATATAAAGTGTTCGTAAATGAGACACAACTATAATACAAACAAGCATTGGAAATCATCTGGCTTCCGCTTTGTAAATTCAAGTCAATCGTAATTAGCACCAAAAATAATGATTCCTTTGCCAACAGAAATAGTGTTATATAGTTATTGCGAAACAACACGGAGCACTATCACATTTCTTCAAACCAAGGGTGTTGACCGCCCTGTGGTTGGGGCGTGTTTTGTTGATTAAACATTTGGTGTTGAAAGGAGTTAGTGTATTGCATCGAAGTGTTTTGACTTTGTTGCGTTGTCAAATGTGGGTTGTAAAGTTCGTCTTGGTAAGATTGGCTTGTCATCAAGTCAGCCATTTCCGTATTTCCAGGCTAAAAGGAATTTAGCAATTTCTTTACAGAATCTCTAAAGTCCCGAGCCCAAGAAGTTTCAGCTGTATTTCCATTGCAGTTTTACTTTAGTATTTACGATAAAACCCGTCCATTTCAAGAGATTATCTTAAATAATCCGAGTGTTTTTCTACCCCAAAGGCGGCATGATATATAAAGGACTTTCCACAAAAAATGAGAATTTATTTCCATGGACGATTGAAAAAGACAATGATTCAGGTCGAGTAATTATTAAAAAGCAATTATCTGTTGAATGATGCAATTCATAATGAAAATAAACAAAAAAAATTAGCAATGAAGGTTAATTATAAGGCGAGTCGTCATGGTAAATGCGGATAAGGGGAGGAAATTCTACGAATTAAAAGTTACTATATAAAACAACAATAAATCATATTAAAGTTAAATAAGAAATAGACAGGAAACCTACCTCCCATGGCATATCATCGCGGAATAGTGAAGAGGTCAATTCGACGGACAGACGTTTCTTGTAATCTTGTGACTTATCTTCGGACATTCGGAAGAGTACAGCGGCCGCGTACGCAGCGATACCTTCGTTACGCGAATGGAGGAGCTCCGTCAAGATGGTTGTAGAGTTCTCACGCTCGATCGCGTCCGCCCCTTCTTTATCTTGTGCCAATTCGCACAAAACTCCAGCGGCTACTCGAACGACATTCTCAATGTCTGAGTATAACAACTAGAAGATAAAAAGAGAAAGGGAAAATTAAATCAGGCGAAAGTTACAAAGCGTTACCTTGCATTTAGATATTGTAGTCAACATTTTTGAAAACTGAAAATAACTTGGTTTTAGTCTCATGAAAGTGTGCGTGATGTACATATTTATTCATCATTTTCATCGATCAACGCTTGGTCTAAAGTTTAGCCGAAATAAAAATTAAATCCAAATATTTTATAATACCTGGACAAAAGAAGGGATGCAGTTCAGATCTCGGATGATGGTACGATTGAGTGATTCACGAGCCAAAATGTGTAAAGCGCCAACAGTTCCTTCCATGATTTCTTCCATGCGAACACCGTCTTGCATGCTTTGTGCTCCCGGACCTCGTCGTTGAATGTCTACAAGTAGTGGAAAGAAAAACAAAGTTCAAATGCTAGCCAACTTCCAATTTTCCTCATCTTTGATAACAAGCAAAGTTCTATTTTTATGGAAAAGAACTTATCTAAAGAACTACTAGACCAACATTTTAAGCTTACTTTCGGTTGATTTATCCTCAAATCTACAACTACAGACAGAAACTTGCTATATCACAAGCCATTAAGCATTTTCCCCTCTTTATAATAAAGGCTACACAAGTATACTCAGAAAAAAATGATATACAAGGCACTAACCTGTGTTAGCTTTCATGAGAAGTTGAACAAGACGTGGTAATCCTCCTTGATCACGAATCGGTGTATGATTGGACGGACACAAAGCAAGGTTGCGTACTAAACCAATAACTGCTTTGATCAAGGGCCATCGTGATGGTGGATTCAACAGCTTGATCAAGACAGGGATACCGAAATGAAGACGTACACCATTCTCAGCATTTTCAGCATCAGGATGACGGCTGGTCAAATGACGTAATGCACAAACAGCAGGTTCAGTGATCTCTTCACGATCACCAGCACTTGTAATGGTGCGCACTAAAGCTTCAATACCTCCAACTTGGCAAACAACTTGCTGTAAAGTTTGGAGAAAGGAGTCAATAATTAAAGCAGTTGTAGAATTAAAAATATTTCAAAGAGCAATTTCGCATCATTTTTTGTTTTTTTAGGACCAAATCTTTAGTATCAATTTAGGAAGCATACAAAGATACCTTTTGGCTCAAGTTAAATTGAAAGCAAACGAACCTTGTTTCGTGGATTGTTGCAAGTCAAGTTGGATAGGATACCAGCAGCACAAGTAACAACATTGATGTCTGTGGAAGCAAGCAATTGAACCAAGATTTGCAATAAGATCTCAAGACCTTCTTGTTTGGTGGCCATGTCCGAGAGGTTACGTAATGTCCACAAACAGTTTTGCACCAATCGAGAGCTTTGATGGGAAAGATGGTTAGCTAAAGCTTGCATACCACCAGCCTACAGAATAAAAAATGAAAACATTGATAAAATCATTTTTAGCTAAAATCTTTTGAAAAGAATAGAATAACCCAGTATGGATCCACTACATCCGGTTTTTAAAGTGTATATTTCTTAGAAGGAGCACTGCGCTTTTAAAGAGGATTTTGGCATTTCCTGAAAAAACAGCAACAAGACTTGAATGATAACATACCTCAACAATAGCTGGTTTATTGCTCGAGCAAACAGACAATACTTTCAATACACGGCAAGTGGTGTACAACAATTTCTCGTAGTTGTATGTTCGAATGATACGGACAAGCTCTGCTGGTCCACCAGATGCAAGAATGATCAATTTCGATTCTTGGTTTCCATAAGCCAAAATTTGTAAACAATCTAATGAAAGAATACAATGTAAATACATGAATTGTTTATTAAATCAAATGAGGTGAAATCATATTCAAAGAGTGCTCGATAAAACCAACCAGGAGTAGAGCTTCTTTAATCAAAAATATATTTCAAAACAGTTCAAAACCAAAAATTTAAAAATCCATATCTCATAATGAGAGCATGAAACTCCGAGTTATGGATTTTTAAATTTTTGGTTTTGAAATATATTTTTGATGAATTGTTTATTATCAACTTATTCAACACATGAGATTTGAGCAAAAAGAAGACAAGAGGAAGGCTTTATACTAAAGACACAGACAGATAATTAGTTATTTACCTGCAGGGCTCGAAATAACGATATTTAGGTGGTCGGACACACTGTCCGATCAAAAATTGATTTGGGTCGGACATGTCCTAAGGCTTTTAAAGTAAAATGGGTCGGACTTGTCCGATTGATTTTTATGTGGGGTATACTTCAAGTCTAATACAAGCCTCTGATAGAGTTTTACATTGATCACGAAGAAGCTAAACAAATGTCAATTAATGGTCAGAAGCCCATGATTTTTACTTGAAGCATGCTTTCATTTGTTGAGAAAAAGCATCACACAAAATGAATATCTAACACTAATGATCGCAACTTTGAGAGTTTTTGTGTGTAAATAAAGAAGTTACTAATTCTATGTGAATTACAATTTCTTTTGGAAATTTCACAACGCATCTGACAAATTTTTCGAAGGCACCAAAAGTAATTGGGTCGGACATGATGTCTGACTAGAATCGATTTGGGTTGGACATTTCAGCAATTGGGTCGGACAATGTCCGATGTCCAACCGTTATTTCGAGCCCTGTACCTGTAACAATAGCCAAGAACTTGACATTGGTTTTATGTAAGAGTTGGATCATCTTTTGTAAACCACCAGCAAGACGAACAGCCATCTTAGCACCTTCTTGATGAAGAAGCAAATTGTGAAGTGTTGTGATGGTGTAGAAAACAACAGCTTCAATGCGATATCCCAAAAGACGTACCAAAGCTGGAATACCTCCACTCTTAAAGATTCCAGATAAACCTTGCCTGAAAAAGTAACCATAATTTTCATCATTTTTGTTTAAAGAAGATGCTCAAATGAACAAAATAACTAGAGTTAGAGTTACGACATCTTTAGTAGCTACTTTTGCTTAGATTCCTACTATAAATGGGTTTGTAGTTTAACTTTTACCTCAATTAAAAACAATTAAAAGAACATACTTATGATGGGACATATTATGCATAGCACCAACAGTTGATTTGACAGTATCTGCATCTTGAGATGTTGTTGCGACACGAATCAAAGCGGTGACCATCACATTGTTGTTCATAACAGCATGGCAACTGGCTTCCTTCTTGGTAAGTTGGTTGACAGTTTGAGCAGCTTGTTGGACAGTTTGTGGGTCACCTTGAGTCAACAGTCTGATCAATTCTGGGATGGCTCTGTTGGCAAGATCAGTGTCATTTTGATAATTGCAGAGATCACCAACAGCAGATTTCATCATTTGAGCTGGTTCAGCCATACGTTGAACAGCAGTTTGATCGTGCTGATCAATTTGTGTTTGTGGGACTTCCATTCCATCATCCATAGTCTCTGGAAACATTGCATGACGAACACGAGAGCTAAAAAATGAATAAAAAAATATCATTTGCTTTTCATACTGAACATGAGTCTAATGGTAGAAAAATAAAGAAAACAAGAAACAATAGCATGAAAACTGAGTTCATTCAGACATAAGATCAGTCAAGGCATGCAAATCCTAAATCACTTAAAATAGCTCAAAACTCTTTATACCTGCGAGAGTTGTTAAACTGGTCATTCATTTGAGTGTCCATTGCATCGCCGCCTGCCATGTTTTGATCCCATTCATTAAATTGCTGGAATGAGCTGTGCGAGTGATGTGATGAAACATCATCGTCAAAATCTTTGACTGATGGTGCGGCAGTCTGTATACCAGAATCAACGTTGTAGCCTTGATTCCACATCTGAGTCTGCTGCATCTTGTTTATCACTACAAGAATAAGGAAAATTTTCTTCAACATTATTCCAAGAGAAAAAAAATTTCCAAAAGGTATGTGAAAATGAAACTATGCCATTGATTGTATCAAAATTGATTAGTCTCTATGATCTTTCCATAAAGTTAGGCTTCTCTCAACGTCCTTAAAAAAGCTTGTAACTTTTATCACTGAGTGAATTTCTAGGCTAATGAGTTTTCTTGCAAACCTTGATGTTGATGGTGTTGCTGTTGTTGATGATGCATGGTCTGTTGCTGCATGCTACGGTATTGATGCATCTGATTATCAATGTTGCGAATTTCCATCTGAATTTGTTGTCTTGGAAAAGAATATTAATGGGGTCTTTATTACTTATTGAATGTATACAACCAAAAAAGTTAAGTACTAGCCATATTAATAAAAAAAGGATTACAGAACACTTGGAAATAGTTGAACATGCTTGAACACGTGTACCACACTAAGCCTTGTTTTACTTCAGTATTTTCAAACTTTTCAGAAATTGTATCAGTAATTAAGAGCTCAACCTAGGCTACAAAAATAAAATTTTTTTGAAAACAATGAAAAAACCTTGAAGTTCAGCCAAATCCGACCATTTTTTAAGTCAAAATATTTATGACATAATACACACACACAGGCAGACATTCTCAGATCCTAGCACAACAAGGTAGAGAATAAAAAAGGACTTTTCAAGTTAATAATGAGCTATTTAGTTTTAAAGAAGAAAGAAATCAATAGAAATCTTAAAATTAAACTTAAAACTTTGATTGAACTAAGGGTTTGTGTGGTTGTTATAATTAAAGATATAGCTAATATCATATAGCCTTACTTGTTTGGAACATTGCTTTCCATCATCATCATTAGCTTTTGTTTGCGATCTTCAAGCATGCGGAAGTCCTGAAAATCGCAGTGAAACAATTTCATTATTCTGCTAAAATATTGGCTAGAAGAAATGTAAACTACAAATAGTAACCAAAAGCTCGTTTTAAGCATTTCTTAGTTTAATGACACATAAGATTATAAATATAGATATTTCTGAACTACTGACTTACCCTATTTTCCCCTCCGAACTGCTGATAGTTCATCATTCTCGCTGAAAAATAGTAAATTATTAGAAAAGAAAATGACAGGATAAATCTTCATAAAGGGATAGATACTTGTGGTAGAAAAAGTAGCTGCCTGAGATCTTATATGAAATGGTATTGGTTAAATATATATGACTTAATAAAACACAATTTTTTTTAATCATAGCTCAAAGATTCCCCTTCCAAATCAATTAAAATGACACAAATAACAAATACATGACATGTTTGTAGCAAAAGAGAACACCTCTTACTATAAAAGTTATATTTTGGTAATTATCTCCAAACAATAGATCAAAGAAGTCAGCCGTTAAATAAAAACTACATAAAACAATAACAACACTTAAAAAAGTTTCCTTTTTCTAGCACACACTGTTATTCAAGAATAAAAATAGAGAGAAAAACTTCCAGAGCATTAATAAATAAACTATGTATTACAAAAGAAAATACTGGATATAAAATCTTTTGAATTTGAAAGATGCAGCTAGAAATTTCATCATAAATACCAATTTATACTTTTCAAATTTGCTCAAGTTTTTGATTAAATTCTAGTTCATAGTTAAAGTTCATAGCTGTAATCAAGAGTCTTGCTCACTTTCAATTCTATTACAGACCTCTTTTCATTTAATTTTATAAGATGAATAAGCAAGATAAGAAAGGATACAAAAATCAATCAAACTTACTTGTTGGGTCTTCCATTGCGCCGCTGCCTTTTTAATTACTTTGGGATCTGCAGAAAAAAATAAAATATCAATGAACCAGATTTCAATTCAAGTAAAGCAAAGTGTTCATATGAAAAGGCTCAAAACTAATTTTTGTGTAACTAAACAATTAATAGTCAGACAAAATTTGTTACTATTCAATCTATTTCTGGAAATTAAATTATTTTTTCCGCTCTTACTGTATTGGCTTTAGAAAAATTAGGTAAGGGGCTTAATAAACTCAGATTTTAGTGTTCGATCTGGTCAGATAACAAAACTAGAACATGCAGTTTTAACTCATTTTCTTAATAAATAGGTTTATGGAGTATGCGAGACTCAATTAGTCAATGATAAAGTTGCGTTGACAGAATGTTTGTCTTTTAAATATATAAAAAAATCCTCTCTCTGCCAAATACCAAAGGGACATTTCAACAATTCAAAATTGATATTTTCCTGGTTTTGAATATTTGACAGTGTTATTGTAACGTTTCAATTTTAGTTTGATTTTCTACAGTGGATCAACTATTTTTACGCAAATTAAAGTTGCATAGTTGGTGAGATGGGTGCTTTTAATTTTGTGTGGGCCAAAACCTTTTGAAGTCAACAAGAAAAAGTATACCTTTTACAAATATACCTTTTACAACATGGCATGGACCAGGGGTTTAGGTACTCCCTAAGAAAATAGGTACCCCCTGAATTTTAGGTACCCCAAACAACAGACGTTAGTAGGAACCCCCTTTGACTTGAATATATGTCAAGAAATGAAAAAATTGTATATTTTTATAATTAAAAAGAATAATGATAGTTAAATAAAAGCAAGATATAAAATATAGTTCCCCAGCCCCCAGACCTTACTGTATAAAAGTTAGGTATCCCCAGAGATCATAGGTACCCCCTGAAATTAAAAAAAAATCCAGCCCCCAGCCTTTTTCAGGAAGATTTTGGTTGTAGCCCCCCCCTCCTGGGGACTGGGGGGTCCATTCCATGTACAAGTATACCATTTAAGGGTGTGGATGAAAATTGTTTCAAAATCAGGAATAACTGATGATAAAATTGAGGGAACCCCTGAAAAAACGCATTTTCAGATCTGGTTAATGAAACTATCTTTTACTTCACAGTGCAACAAGTCAAAAAAATCTGCCAAATATAACTGGAAAAATGAAGGCAACCCATTTTACTCTGGTTTTGGCATTCACGACAATTTTTAAAGGAGTTCTTGGTTGAAAATAATTATTTCTTTGAAATCAAGCTATGTAAAGTATTGGGCATCACTATGAAATACCTTTTTCTATAAAGAAATGTTTGGGTTTATTATGGTTCATCTAGGCAAAATACTATAAGAACCTGGGTAATTATCAAATCTATTGAACCAAATCAAATGCAATAAAATACTAATCTAATGTTACCCAGTGTTACCACAATTTTCAGATTTGATTGACATTTAATTGAGTTTAACTATGTTGATATGTTGATTATATTGCTGTAGGGGGCAACCTTTTAGGGTCCGCAGCATGTTTCATGGAAGCAGTCCTTATGTGATTAGTTCAAAAGTAGATAGGTTGTCAATTTGGCCAGTAAAACTTTTGCAATGCCTAATTCGCAGGACTCCTCTCAAAATGTCTCACAATATCCAATCAAATTTGGAACCAATCACATGTGGATGCATTTTCACGAAAGATGCTACGAATCCTAAAGGTTGGTCCCCTACTACCATTTGCTTTCAGTTAGTCACACTAGGAAATCAGCCATCTACAGGATGTATTTGCCAAAACAAGGATGAGAGTTACCTCAATCAAGTTCCAAAGAAAATTAAACTAAAATTGAAAGCTTGAAACAAAATAAAAGGTGCAACAGCCAGCTAATCAACCAACCAAAAAATGTAATTTAATTCCCAAGAGAGTGCTTTGTTTTGCTAGGCCTTGATTAGACACTAAAGTAAAAATAATCCCGTACATGTAGGGTCAGTGTTTGAGGTCCAGCAACATTTCTGGGAAATAGCCTATTTGCTATGTGGGTAGATCTTTTTTGTGGGAAATTTTTCTTCAAATCTGTTTTTGAGGTTGGCATGGGTCATATTTTCTCATCTATGACTCAAAATTTAGGTAATTTCTCAAAGTTTTTAAAAATGCTGATTTCAAAAAAGGAACCAGTCTATTATTTAATCCCTTTGGAAGTTGGCATCGCATTCTTTGACTTGCAAAAGTACCGTGAGATTGGGTAACTTGCATCAGTGGAGGCTAACATGCATAGCCCTCGAAAATGAAAGACCTGGCTGGTCATTAAAATACAAAATTAAATCAAAACAAAAATGGTAGAGAAGAACTGCGAGCGGAGCTGCGTAGTTGTATTTTAACTGATGCAAGTTACCCAATCTCACGGTAAGCAATAAAGCACTCTGGCAGCTTTAATCTTTAAAACATATTGAATCACTCCATTTAGTATTTGATGATGTTAATGTTTTATGATAATGTTCGACTGTTGATTCCCTTTGAGATCTTCTACAAAATATTGGCAAGTCTGAAAATAGGTCAATATAGGCCGTAACTAGATTTTCTAAAAGTTCTAAACAAATGAACTAGGCATCTCCACTCGCAGCTCTACTCTACCATTTTTGTTTTGTTTTAACTTTGTATTTTAACGACCAGCCAGGTCTTTTATTTGAGGGCCATCGATGTTAGCCTCCACTGATGCAAGTTACCCGACCTTACGGTACACTGCTTAAAGAACAGTCCAACTGCACCAGCACCATACTGTAACACCATCAAGATATGACTACAAATCTAAGTTTGAATGATTTTACTTTCTTTAAATAATGTATGTTCAAATTTTCAAATTAATTTCATGATAAAATTCTTCTGAATAGAATTCATGGACAAACCTGAATAACTGTTAACATGAAAACTTTCACGTAATGGTGAATTGAATTCTATATTTAAAGTGAATCAGTCTACAGTTTCCCTCCCCTGTTTTCCATTTGAATGGAGATATCATAAATCATGAATTATTATGAACAAAATGATGATCATAACATACCATCAAGGAAATGCTAAACATTTTGAATTGATAAGAAAAATAGTTGACATGAAAATACAAACTTCTTGAACACGATTATTTTGTATTATACAGTGGGCTTTGATAAAAACAAAATCAACACAGCTCACTCTCATAGTTTTAAGTTAAAGGGGTGAAGAAGCAACAGAGCATTACCTTCCTTTTACTGCACAAGTTTGTATAAAAGTTTATAAGACATTTTTTCAAACACAAACAACACAAACATTTTCTCTATCCTACGACAAAATAGAGAGAAGATAACTGATAAAGCACAGAAAAAGACAATTTTATTTACCTGGCGCTGACCCAAGAATCTTCAAAAATATGTCTTCTATAAAATGTAAAATCTTTAAAAACTCAAGCGTTGTTCAAAAATCGATTTTTCCTTCATTGAGTTGAGTGTTATGAACTACACTGTAAATAATGTTTTGTACGATAGATGAATCACCCCCAGCAATGTAATTACTACTATGAATAAAATGAAGAATTCCGGGGGTCCAGAAAAAAAGATTTTATTTCACAACCGCTTGTTTTATTGAAATTAATACGTTTTGATTATATAAATTCTAGAAAAAATATTTTCTAACATTTCTGAATCCAAAATTTTAATAAAAACAATTAAAAATTGTCTAAAATTTATATCTTTAGCATTTTTGAGCCCCCGTCTTAAATCAAGCGCGTTATAACGCAAGCGGGTTTTCAATAACTTGTACACAAACATCTCTCTTCTTTTTAGAAAAGTATCAAGTGACGTCATAGAGATGGGGTAAGGACCGTTGTTTTGACGTCGAGCGCTCGACGATTTCTTTTTTTTTTCCCACAGCTCAAAAACAACCCAAAAACAATTCAACGCGTCAACACATAACAGACAAAGCAGATAAAACTTGTCACACCCTAACTAATAACTGTTTGCAAAGAAATTTTCAAGGAAAAAATGTATCTTTTTGGCACTTTGAATATATTTGAATTAATTGCCTGTCGCTTTAAACAGACGTTCGAATTTGTCTGTCGCTTTTAACAGACGTTCGAATCTATCTGTCCCTTTAAATAGATGTTCGAGTCTGTCTGTCGCTTTAAATTGACGTTCGAATCTGTCTGTCGCTTTAAATAGACGTTCGAATCTGTCTGTCGCTTTAAATAGACGTTCGAGTCTGTCTGTCGCTTTAAACAGACGTTCGAGTCTGTCTGTCGCTTTAAACAGACGTTCGAGTCTGTCTATCGCTTTAAATTGACGTTCGAGTCTGAATGTAGGTTGTGGGTATGGAGTATGTTTTTATAAGATAGCAGAAATGCACTGTACAGCTAGTGAAAATTTCAGCAAATTTTTTGCTCGAAAATTATGATTTTTTGCTCTAAAAGATGCTAAAATATAAGTAGTAAGAGTGCAAATCTAAAAGCCATTTTTTCATACCGTCAGGTGATAAGATAGGCTATGTATTGATAAACCGGTATTACTATTCGCCGGAATTAGCCAGAATGAACCAGAGCCACCTGAGTCACCCAGAGCCAGCCAGAGTGACCTAGAGCCAGCCAGAGCTACCCAAGAGCTAGCCAGAGCCAGCAATCAGCCAATCAGAATCAGTCATTTTGTCCTTATAAGGACAAGTTATGCTAAGTTAAGCTCAGTTATGCTGCAGCCACCGGCGGATTTTTCCAAATATCTGTTTTTTTTTTCCAGGAGAAGAAATTTTATGAATAAATCTAGGAAACATATCCTAAAAGAACACCAAGGAGAAATCCAAGAACAGCCTAGAAATCTAGAAAATATCTGTTCAGAAAATCCAGGAGGACACATATTCAAGTAAACTACATCTAATTTTCCGGGAATTTTCCAGCAATGTTATGAAGAACACATCAAATTTCCTGGAGACCTCTTTTTGTTCCAATAGTATAACCACCTTATCTCTAGAGAACAGCTATTATTTTCCAGGAGCGTCAAATTTCTGATAGAGTTCCCTGCCCAGTTACTTTTTACTTTTTTGAAAATCCTTTTCGACCAACGGTTAGACGGGAGACGATAATTACAAGGTCTCAAAGGAAGTTCGACTTTTTATTTCTGCCTATCTTCTCTGATGCTTCTTTCTGACCCCCTGGTGACTTTTCTAACTTATTTACTACGTCAAATCCTGACCTAAGCAATTCCAAACAACAAAACCCCCGGAAAATTTTTACCTTCTTTTGAGACCTTGTAATTATCGTTTCCCCGGTTAGACAACTTTTTACATGTTCTTCGTGTTTGTTTGGATTTTTTATTTGAGGCAGGCGATCTTCTTAGAATAAAAAACTTTAGAAGCGAGCGGTACTAGTGCCTAGTTCCCGACCGACGTAGCAGTCTGCGACCGATCGCAAGAAAAAGAAAAATTGGTGGAAGGGCGGGACAAAAAAATAATGAGACGATTTGCATCCCCTATAACAAAACTAATTTTCCTTCAAAAACTTCAAACTTGAGTTTTATTTGTTATAAATCACAAAAATAATATTTTTTCCCGACCGACCGACCTAAAGTCGGGTGACGGCAAACCAACCTTTTTTAAATTCCAGCCTTAGCGTTTTTCTTTTTTAATAAGCATATTCACGTTTTTAATAAGCACATCTAAATATTGGCTGAGGCTGGATGTGCTTATTTTCTTGGCCATAGGTTACACTTGCATAAATTGCTATTTAAAATTCAGAACTCGGTATACTTGAAAAAAATAAAATAAAAACCCGGAAAACTTGGAAAAGACGAATTTAAACCATTAGTAATCTCATTTTTCACGGAATGACGTCACACGAGGGGGAGAGATCGAACATACTCAAATAAAAACAAACAATTTATCAACAAAATCATTTTAGTGAGTTAGAACACAGTGTTTGTTTTTCCCTCGAAATCCAGAAAATCTATTGGCTAAAACACAAATCACATGACTATCCGCGGCAAAGAATGGTTTTTAGGGAAATATGGGATAAAACTTCGACTTCAATTTCGAATTTTTTTGAAATTTACCGGGTGTAATGAGGGAAATTACAAATTAACGTAAGCAAAAACGTCAATCGAATTTAATCAATCATAAGATTACTATTTCTTAAGGTAGTATAAAATGCTTTACAAAATGCTATGCTATTTTTTTCAGCATATAAACAAGAAAACGGATATGATATCAAGATAAACAACTACCTTAAAGGGGAATTTTCGCGGTTTTGGGTGGAGCAGAAAAGTCAGGAAAGGCAGAAAAGAGGAATCTTTCACAGTCATCCGCCAAAATAAGTTTTCGCTAAAATTTAAAAATATGCCATTCGGCAGAAAAGTTCCCTTGAATAAAATTCGTTAGTAGAGTAATAAAAGCTTGTCTTCTCGCCGTAGAGAGCCAAACGTAAGGTTCAATTAATTTCAGTCAAACAAAAACAAAAAGTTCAGTTCAGTACAGATTAGTCAAAGTCTAATCCATCCAGCTAAGTACAGACTAGTATGCTCTGAGGAGAATGAAAAAAAAAACGTTCAAGTGGGAGAGGAGAAAAAGAAATATCAATGGAAATACAAAGTACAAACTATTATCAAAAAAGTTCCGAATACATCAAATCACGTTAACACCGAAACTTGCAAGTCTCGCGATAGCATTATCTGGAAGTTTCTTCCTAGTTTCTTCGTCGACTATAATTTTTTCGTAGGAGAAATCTGGAAAAACTTGTCGTAGACATTCTTCCTTGAAGTGAACATACACGGTTCCAGTTCGTGAGCGTACCTTCCTTTTGCTGTCAGTCCAGACGGACACTCCAGATGTTTGAATGATCAGCAAATCCTTTTCATTACTAATTTTGCGTATGCATTCTGCTGCATTGCAACTAAAAAAGTAAGAAGTAAAAAATAGTTTAGTTTACCTTGGTTAAAAAGAGTTAAAAGTGCAATATCATAAAAAAAAAAAAAGAAGTTGAAGATTTTTCGAAACTTGAAATGAAAATGATATGAATAGGAGAAAAATCAATTTCTGGTGGGATTTTATTATAATTGTCATTCTCGAAATGTCGATTTTTTGTGAGACAATATCATTCCTATAAAATTAAAAATGAATTACCTGGAAACATTTACGTGCATGCTTTTTAGACGCAAAACCATGGCTTTCTCTTCTTCTCTTCCTTGGCTTTCGGGTTTATTTTAGACAAATCGAAGTCTTTCAACACCTGTGAAGAGAACTGGTCACCAGTTTTCTTGACACAAAGCTTTGGTATTTTACTTGGCAATACACGCTCTTCAACAAAGACCGGTTCTTTAAGATTTCGTTTTCTGCTTGTCTGGCTGCCTGGCTTTCTACCAACCGCTCCAGATATTTTGTACAAATCTTTCGTTTTTGGTATGTACTTTCGAAATCGCGCCACATGATCGTCTCTTTCGTGCTGTTTCATGGCATACCAAGCCCTGCTGTCCATCTAAACACAGAAACATAAAAATCTTGAAATTTAGACCCGGACTTCCCAGCAACTTCAACCCAAAGTGAAGCTTACATATCTAATAGGAAAATAATTTTAACTGTTTTTGAAGACTTTTTAGTGTCATTAAAAAAGATCAAGAAAATTAGATAAACTGATAACCTAAAAAAGGGTGCCATGTGGCGGTGCTAAAAAATACAAAATCTTTCTGGGAAAAATTATGATGCTGAAGCATGTATGCTTAAAAGTCTCTAAACATTGCGTTTCACTGCTTTAAAGCAAGTTCTGTCTTTGAAACGGTTTTGCCTGGGGATTCAACTGTTCCTTTAAAAAGGGATGTCACCTCAGTGGGGTTTTATCAAGTTTCGACTTGTGAGCACTTATAAAAAAGAAAAGGTATGGAGTGAAATTTCAACTAAAATTAATTTTTTTCTTTGTTAATTTGCTTAACCTCGCTTTTATTTTTTCCAAACGCCACAAACTTTTTGTGAGTAGCTTGACCTGGCTTGACCCGTATCAAAATATCGATTTCCCCTGGTTACAAATAATTTACCTCAAAGCATTTGTATTCTTTTGAAAGTCTCCAGTCTCCTGATTTCGTGACAGCTCGCTCTTCTTCCAATCGTTGACGTTTAATGAGGCTTTCAATAAATGGGATCAATTCGATAACTTTTTTCTTCTCGGATATCTTTGATTTGAGAGATGAGTGAAGAGACTCGATCGCATTGTTGTAAAACAAATCCTCAATGCCACTCGATTCTCTAGCAGATTCTATGACGCATTCAATAAACTTCGAAGCTCTGTTACGTGAGAACCAATTGTGAAATCCATCTGTGAGCGAGTCCCAGATTTCCTTTAGCGAAGATAGTTTGGCTTGAAAATCGTCTTTGTCTAGCGAAGAAGCCAACCCAAGCTCTTTAGTGATACCATCATTCGAGCCATAGATGTCACGCAAAATCCTCTGGTGACCAGTTCCTCCGATCTTTGATAATTTTCTTTTTTATCGGCATCACGAATATGCTTCACACACATAGCAGACTGTTTAGTTCCGGAAAAGCGATTTTAAAGCCTTCGTACATGGCCTTCTCCATATCAGTACCTAAAAGAAAATAGGCCAGAAACGTCGCAATCGCCATAATCATAGCGTACAGCTCTCTAATTTTTTTTTGGAGGGGGGGGGGGAGTGGGTTAAACCAAAAAAAAAAAAACTCAAAAAGATGGGGATGAAATTATATACCAAGTATTTGGGTCCAGCAATTACAAAGGGAAGGTTGGGTCGAAAAACGATTTTATGGCATGATCAACCGCGACATTAAAATGCACAAAAAGTTTTTTCGACTTCGTATCCAATATACATAAAAATCATGTCTTTTTTCGGTCTTTTTGGCGTAAAAAAGCGTAATTCATCTTTCAAAGCTTCGGAACCGCGAAATTAAAATGTCGCAAAATACACTTTTTCTCTTGGACAGCGAAATGCAATTTTCGGCAAAAAAACAGCGAAATTAAAATGACCGCAAAATTTTCATGCAATAAAGTAGTCTCAAGACTGTACTGTAACAAAATCTGGCCAAACAAAGGAAAACTCGCATAATTCGAAGCTCATTAAATCGAATGAAATCCATTCGAATGAAAAAAATACATGAATAAAACTGTATGATATAAAAGAATTAACTATTTTGCAAATCAACCAAATTTTGTAAAATCGCTCGACTGTTTTGTTAGAAGCACTTGTTATACATTTTTGGAAAGCTAAGGGGTAGGGGAATCGAAATTACTATGTTTCCAATTTGACAAATATGACGGTCTCAGGAAAAAATCATAGGGTTAAAAATCAATGAAAATTTTAGCTCGAGAAAACGGAGACCTGTTGTATAATTTTGGAAAGCTCTAAAAAAATTAGGATTAGAGATATATTAAAAGTATAGGTGATTTCAGTACCTAACTAGAGATATTGAGCTTCAAAAAGCGCAAAGACTGGACAAAATAGCTGTTTCTGGCTGAAAAAACGGTTTTCAAGGGTTAATATCTCGAGTTAGGTACATAAATCACCTATACTTGCAATATATCTCTAATCTTATATTTTTGAGAGCTTTCCAAAAATATACAACAGGTCTCCGTTTTCTCTAGCTAGAATTTTCATTAATTTTTAACCCTATGATTTTTGCCTGAGACCGTCATATTTGTCCGAAAATCACACCAAAGTGTCCGAAAAAAAATTGGAAACATAGTAATTTCGATTCCCCTACCCCTTAGCTTTCCAAAAATGTATAACAAGTGCTTCTAACAAAACAGTCAAGCGATTCCAAAAAATCGAACAAAATTCCCCCTACTATTAAGGGAATAGTAGTTAGCATTTGATAAAAAGTACTTACCTAGAAAACCTAGGGTATTTTTCAACCCAGACACAACCATGTCAAGTGCAAAACGAGCAAATGTTTCAGTTGTCTTTTGCATATGCAGGAGACAAGGCCCATAAAACCAAGGGTGATCGCCCTTCGAGTTGACCAATCGCAGGTTTTGATAAGCTGTATCTGTCAGCCATAGGTCACAAACGTCAAATGTTGTGTCCATCACCAAGGGGCGCGTCTTTGTAGTGCAAAACATGTTGATATCATTGATTTGTTGGTCATCAAATGCAGTAATAAAATATTCGTTTGGAGTCAAGACGACGTTTTTTATTAGGGATTCCGGGTTCATCTTCATGTGCTTCACTATCTGAAGCATTTCATCTATGGTGACATCATCTACTTCGGTATCTCTTATATCGATCGTCTCAAATTTATTCTTCTGGGCAAGGTTGTAGATCTGAAAAGGAAAATATTACCTTGTGAATCATTTTTATGTTGGCAATTTTATTGGCATAATTTTTGGTCTTTGGGCGTAAAAAGGGTTAAAAGTGGACTGTGTTTTCCTAATTTAAAGGGCCTTAAGGTGGAGTCCTAGTAATTAGCAATTTTTGGACTAAAAATGCTCTGATTAAGCTAATTTTTAAACCTGAGGTGGGTTTTTATGAACATTGTGTAACGTCACGAATCGAAAAACCCATGTAAGGTATATGAATAAAAAGGCAATTTTCAGTTTTATGATAATGAGCATCCATTGATCTAATAATCTCCTTCGTGTATAATCACAAAATGAAGACTATTTATTTAATCAGCTCTGCCAGTATTGAAAATAAATTTGCATCACTTCTAAACATTGATAATCAATCCTTAAAGGTTCCTTGCCGCAATTTAAGTGTGTTGTGCCATTGTACTAGCTGACAAGGCACGTGCTTTTTGGTAAGTTCAAGTTTTTGTTTTGATTTAGAGAAAACGAAAGTGGTGAAATTCCTGATTCAGCCAAATGCGCATGCTTGAATACTTAAAAAAAACCAGCAAATTTTGCAAGGTCAGCATTTTTTTGTATGTCAACATATAAGGAACCTTTAATAAGGGTTCCCAACAGTCCCTCAGAATAAATTTCCCAACTTCTGCCTAAAATCATACTCGCTGACAAAGGCTAGTTTTCCCTGACTCAAGATAAAATAAAGCTTTGTTTGTGACCGAAATTTTTATATTGTAATAACAGTAATTTTCCATTTCATTTTCCAACAGTCCTATGGTAGTATATGTAAATAATATTTTTTTAATCTTTATTTTGATTATACCTGTTTCATGTTCCTTGGGAAAGAAGATACTGATGTACCATTCATAGGGCCTCCTGACGATTCAATATTATTGATGTAAATATCCTGTGGTCTTTCTCCATTTTTTAAGTTGTCTTTCATGGTATTGATTATCCTTTTTTCAGTTCTGAGAAAAGGAGTTTCTTTCTTTCTTATTTCATTATTTCAGTTTTTGCGTTGCCATGACAGGGCACAGTAAAATTGCTTTCTTCTTCTCCTGATTCCCACTCATAAATGACCAAACAGTAGCGTAGTGAAACACCATCGACATTTTTGATTCTACAAACAACATTTGTGAATCCTTTGTAAAATGTGTGTCTACGGTAAGTTCGATATAAAACATACACGTTATCTCTATTGACAAACTCATCGACATATCGTTTTCCAGTTCTTCTTTTGATAAAGTAACCATTTTCATTTTCGTTTTTGTGAGCAGTGTAACAGTATCCGTTTTCAAAATACATGTGATTAGTTGGAGAGCCCTCGTATGTGTACACTCCATTATCGTCAGCCAAGATATCATCGAAAGTATACTTGTTGTTGTCTACTAAGTATATTCCACTTGTTTTTCCTAAAACAGCAACAGAGTTACATAAATTACATAAATTTTTGAAAGAATGAAAAAAACCCTGTAGTAGGGGCCAATTTGTCGCAAAAAAGCTTGTTCAAGAAACAAGTGATAAGTTTTAGCCCCTCGATTATCTTAAAGCATAGTTTCTCCTAAAAATTAATTTCAAGGCTAAGATTAGAGGTGTTGGCAAGGTTGTCAATAGCTAAATTTAATATTTCAGGAGATAGAGCAAACTCAAATGATTTGATGAAATTAGCAATAGATGACATCTTTATGAGAAGAATATTTTTCATTTGCGGGCACCCCCGCTGCGCTGTGAAAAAGAAGTTAGAAGTAGAGTTAGGAGGAGCTGAATATTGATTTATAGAAAAATTAGACTTTTTAGAGAATCAACACCCAAAAAAACACATAAAATCAACTTGTCAACAAAAAATTGCAGATTTATTGCACTGACCTTTTGGTGGTGATGGACTACCATTAAAGAAAAGAGCCTTGTCAGGTGATGATGCAAAGATTTTGCCGAAGATATATTGGGCTGTAAACTTTCTTGTTTTCTTCTAAACATAAGGATACAATCATGGACAAAGACTGTAAGACAAAAGTCACAGGCTCGGCTAGCTCAACTTTCAGTCAAACATGATGATACATTAACTTCATTTGATATGGATTAGGAAGAATGACTTCTAAGACTCAGATAGGAAGGATCCGCTGAACAATGCAACATGAGGAAGGGGAACATATTTCTCGATAAGATAATTACTTCAAATAATTCAAATTTCATTTGAAAGAATCAAGGAATTATTGTATAAATCATCTCAAGGACCCTTGAGAGCCCGAGCACCACCGAAAGGATATTTTAAATTTTTAGAAAAAAAAATTACAGAATTTTACGCAAAAATTAGTTACTGTAAAAAATTCTCCATTAGAAGTAAAACAATGTTGAAATGCAATATTATATAAAAATGATTGAAAAGGAAACCAAGTCCATTTAGTTACAAATACTATATCGATTAGAATATTAAAGTAAAAGTTCTCACCATTTTGCCATAAGTTTCTTTAGTACTGCTACTGGTTGCTTTTTTGCAACTGGGTGCTTTTTTGCAAACGGGTGCTTTTATAGTACTGGGTAACGTCTGTTCACTGTGCGATATTTCGTTAATGCTTTGTGTGATCCTGTATAAAAAAATTGAATGAATTAAAGCTTTTCAGGCCAGTTAAACGTGCTTTTCCAATGTGCTTATAGCTAATTTAAGAATTTGGCCCAGTTCCATATATCAGGAAACATTTTAGCAACTCAAAATTTCAAACCTAAACTCAAATCTTCTGTAAAGATAAAAGGTTGGTTTCTGTAAAGAAACAATTTTATTGGCAAATAACATTTATCTCATAAGAAAAGCTCATAAACGAACAAACAAACGAACAAACAAACAAACAAACAAACGAACGAACAAACAAACGGGCAACGGTTAATTTATAGGACCTCAAGTTAGGTCCGAAAATCAATAATTCTTTTGATGGCCGCCACATGCAAAATTGGGGGCAAAGAGATTAAAGTTTAAAAAAAAAAGTTAGATTTGGTGTACACTAGCAAATTTTCAAGTCGATTGGACAAAAAAATTTCAGTTTTGTGGAGGGGTTTGACCCACCCTAGATGCAAGAAGGTTTAAGATTTGAAAAGTGCTGTTATGCCAAATTCCAACCGAGAATTGCTGGAAAATAGGACAAAAAACATTTTTTTCCACATCTCACAAAAAGTAGTAAAAATAGTAAATAAGAATATCTACTAGCCCTTTAAGCTGATTCTTTAACTTAAAATATGAGCATCTAACCTGTTGGCTGGTCTCAATATATTCTGATCCATTGGTAAGCTGCCACCACCCAGGTCACTTATCAAAGCTAACAGGTTTGTACTAGAAAATTCAAAACACAAATTTAATTTTTATAAATAAACAAAAACAAAACCATGAAAAGGCATCTCTGTACTCAATTGAAAAGGTTGGTTTAAAAGGTGGATAGGTCCTTCCCCTACAGTTAGATCAACATTTGGAAAAGAAAAATTCTCATTGGATAGCTCCGCTTTCAGGGCTCCCAGTCAACTTTTGTACTTATAAGTTAAGTAAATAGGACAGTTTTTTTTTAGTTGAAAAATAGGACAAATAAAGACCAAAATTGAATAAAAATGCTTTCAACAGAATTTTTTGACACTGTGTTGAAATTTTCAAGGACATTTTTGTGTTAAATGTTCTGTAGATATATGTTAATCGAAGCTTATTGAACACTTGGAAACAAATTGAATGTTACCCACCACCATGGTAATTTTTTTCGATTTTGAAAGATGTGAAAAGCTACATTTAAATGAATCTACTTTTCTGTCTCTAAAAGTCTTGGGGATGGAAATATTTTCAAAAACAAATTAGAATCGGGTGGGAATAAAGAAGTCCTGTGTGGAGGCTTTCAGTTTCTGAGATTTTTTCTCAGCTAAATACAAGGGTTGAAAGATGGAAAATATATTATAGATTTATTTGAACTTTTAAATTAAAGAAATCATGAAATAAAAATTAAAATACACGCAGCAATAAGATGTATACTTAAGATATTCAAAAACAGAATCTATAAAACAATTACACATCGTGTTGTTCATCTGGTTCACTGGTTAGCTGGTTTGCTGGATCATATGATTTAAAGAATGAGCTATGAGAAATAGAAAATAAGAGGTTTCATTAATGAAAAAAATGTTTCAGATTCTGAGGACTACTTTATTGCATGAAAGTTTTGCGGTTTCGTGGTCGAGGTAGAAAAACTGTGAAATTAAAATGCCGCGAAAAACGATTTTATGGTCAGCATAAAAAATCTGTTTTTTCAACTACGTATCTAAAATATATAAAAATTGTGTATTTTTCTAGTCTTTTAAGTACAAATCGGCCTATTTTCACCTTTTACTGCTTCGGAACCACAAAATCAAAATGCCGCAAAATACACTTTTCTCTTGGACCACAAAATTAAAATGACCGCAAAATTTTCATGCAATAAAGTACGTAAAGGTTTAGATGTATACTTAAGATATTCAAAAACAGAATCTATAAAACAATTACCCATCGTGTTGTTCATCCGGTTCACTGGTTAGCTGGTTTGCTGGATCATATGATTTAAAGAATGAGCTATGAGAAATAGAAAATAAGAGGTTTCATTAATGAAAAAAATGTTTCAGATTCTGAGGACTACTTTATTGCATGAAAGTTTTGCAGTTTCGTGGTCGAGGTAGAAAAACTGTGAAATTAAAATGCCGCGAAGAACGATTTTATGGTCAGCATAAAAAATCTGTTTTTTCGACTACGTATCTAAAATATATAAAAATTTTGTATTTTTCTAGTCTTTTAAGTACAAATCGGCCTATTTTCACCTTTTACTGCTTCGGAACCACAAAATCAAAATGTCGCAAAATACACTTTTCTCTTGGACCACAAAATTAAAATGACCGCAAAATTAAAATGACCGCAAAATTTTCATGCAATAAAGTACGTAAAGGTTTAGATGTATACTTAAGATATTAAAAAACAGAATCTATAAAACAATTACCCATCGTGTTGTTCATCCGGTTCACTGGTTAGCTGGTTTGCTGGATCATATGATTTAAAGAATGAGCTATGAGAAATAGAAAATAAGAGGTTTCATTAATGAAAAAAATGTTTCAGATTCTGAGGACTACTTTGTTGCATGAAAGTTTTGCAGTTTCGTGGTCGAGGTAGAAAAACTGTGAAATTAAAATGCCGCGAAAAACGATTTTATGGTCAGCATAAAAAATCTGTTTTTTTGACTACGTATCTAAAATATATAAAAATTGTGTATTTTTCTAGTCTTTTAAGTACAAATCGGCCTACGAAACCAAAATGCCGCAAAATACACGTTTCTCTTGGACCGCAAAATTAAAATGACCGCAAAATTTTCATGCAATAAAGTACGTAAAGGTTCAGAATATAAAATGTGGTGAATCTGGACAGAAAATCAAAATGCTAAGGCTTTAGTGAGTCATTTTACCAAAATTCTTTAATTATTTCCCATTTTGAATAAGAGGACGTATGGTAAGTAGAAGTGAAGTAAAGTGAACTTTGCTTAAAATACACAACCCTACTTGTTGTATACCTGTGCATAGACATGTGAAGCAGTTCATGATTTTTACAAATTCTTTTCCAAAAAATATCAGCTAATTAGAATTAGCCTCAGGCTAATTAGGACCCAGCAGCTGCAAAACTTTTTAGGTGAAGTCAAAAGTATAACAGGATCAATATTTCACTTTGGTCTCCAATTCCACTTTACCTAGATGTGTAACCAATCCCTATTCTGCATGGATTATTTAATATACACTGTAAATCTTATTCTAATGACATCTTTCAATAAAATTTCCTAAGATTGTATAATAGCAGTCCTTATTTTGTGCCTAAATTAGCCTAACCTCAAATCATCTTTAGGAAAATTTCCATCAGCTGCAGTACACCTTTAAAAGAAAAAATGCTTAGGATATAATTTTGTGCAAGTAGAATAGATAACTTAAAACACTGTAAAATTTAAACAAGTGTGACTCTCAATTTAGGCTACTACAAATAGACTACTAAATTCAAGCACATAATATACAAGTCTAGGGTTGACTACAGACTAGCACAATACAATCTATACTAACATGTTTATCTCAAAGTTCATAGTGCCTTCGCATTCTTCCCCTGTTGTTCTTTCTTCTTCTGCTTCTCTCTGTTCATCCAAATATTCAAAATAATTAGGCTGAAAAAAAGATTCTATATATAATAAAAACTGCAAGACAACGACTGTGGGAAGTTTGAGAAGTTTCAAAATCTAATCATTTAATCTAAGCCAAACAAATAAAAAACAAGGAGATAAAATTCTACCTATTCCAAAAATTTTACTCTATTTCCAGAAGAAACCACAATAACCCCTCAACAGAAAACAGCTGAATTATCTATCTACGCTAACCTTTAAAAATGCAAGAATTACACCAACCGTTTTAGCAACTCAAAATGGTATGGTAAAAAGCTTTTTTAACTCATAAGTGGGGGGGGGTGTATGGAAATTCAGTGTCACTGTGTTGATCCTATATTTCTTTGGTTTTTCAGTGAACGGCCTATTTTATTCCGGTGTTTCAGTGAACCGCCTATTTTATTCCGGTGTTTCAGTTTCCAGAAATCCTATCCTGCATCCACTTATAAGTAATTAGAAAAGACAGTTGGCAACATTTCTTACCTCATATTCTTGGACATCTTCCTCCATATAATCTAGGATCACATTCTGTACCACGACTGGTACTTCTGTGATCCCTGCATTGACCAGGCCAGCACCTTTCCTGTTCCAAATATCTGTAAGGTAAAGTACCGAAAAAGTGGACAAAGGGATGGTTTGGGCTACACATTAGCTATTCAGAGGCATCGTTATTCTTAAAAATGAATAGAGATTTGTATGTAAACGATTAAATGATTGTATGTAAAAGATTTGTGTGAACTTTTTGACTAGGCACTGAGCCAACCAGTTACTTTTCGGGATTGATCAAATAGAGGCAATTGAAATCATGAGACTACTGCCTAAAGTGAGCAAGAAAAATACAGAACAAAAATTCAGACGATTCATTACCATGTGACTCTTGCGTTGTAAAAGGTTGAACTGTAAGAGGAGGACAATGGGTCCCCATGTTTGAGGCTTGCAATTTAATCATCCTCAAATCATCGTAGTTGTCGACCAGGTACTCTTTGGAGTGCCTTCCAAGGTGTTCTTTAGGAAGAAACTTTTCAAGTGGCCCAATTGGAAGGTATTTCAACTAAAAATGAATGAGTTGTTTTGAATGGGATTTAAAAGCACTTAAGAGCAAATGCATATAGGAGAGACCCTGAGAAGGCAAAAGTTTAATCATGGGGGTCTTGAATTTTTCTTATTTTTACATATATCATAGGTTTTGGTAAGAAAAATTCACAGCCAAAGTTTAGCAGTTATGGGCTGTTAAATACACAAATTTTTAAATGCTTAATATCTCCTCCTCATCATAGAAACTACACCATATTTGACACAGTGATAGGTCCTCACAAGAGGCAACTAAAAAAACAAAAAAAACATCAAAAAAATTATGTCCATAATGGCAGAATTGCTGATTTCAACAAATACTTAATCTCCTCATTGTGCTGACTTTTCTACTATTTATTATACGCTAATTCTATTATACTTTAGGTCCTTATTTTTAATGTTTTTTGATGACAAAACACATTTAGATTGTTCAAAACATCAAATTCAACTTCAAACTTGCTCAAAAATTATGTTGGTGAAGGAAATTGATAAGCTTTATATATACCCTGTAACTAGGATGTTTCTAAGGAAAATCGGTCTAAATGGTGTATGCAGCAAATTCCTTGAATATATGATGGTTAAACATCTAAGTTGCTCAGAGTCTCATTTTATGATTAAATTCAGCTCAAAACCAAGTTAAAACGGCTCCCAATAGACTCAAATACCTCGTAACTAAGGCGTTGCTAGGGTAAACCAGTCCAAATTGACTGAAATGAGGGAAACTCCTTAACTATGGCCTATGTGATGATTATACATTTTCCAAATTGCTCAGAATTTTATTCAAGGCTTCAATCCAGCTTATGGCCAAGTGGAAAAGGCTTTCAGTAGGCTCTTGTACCCCGTAACTAAGGCGTTACTAGGGGAATTCTGTCAAAATACCGACAAAGCGGAAAGTAAATAGCCAAAATTGCCAGAAAAAGAAAAATAATGTTCCTGGGATTTTTTCTGAGAAATGAAATTAGAAAGGCTATATTTCCAGGTGCATTAAAACTGTCAAAATAGCTTAGTGCTGCTGTTTCCCAAAATTCATTTGAAACTGGACCACCAAGATAAAAGAAAAATTGACTGAAATCAGCAATTCCGCCATTATGGATCAAATTTCTTTGATGCTTTTTGTTTTTTTAGTTGTGAATACTTTTTACCACCGGACAATCACTACACCGGACACCATTGGACAAAGTCCGGTGGGTATTATTTTATGGAAACAGAAGTGTCTGGTGTATAAAAGTTCCAAAATCTCACACCGGACACACACCAGACACAAAAATGTTTGTTGAGGGTCAAAGCAAAGGAATAACTTTTGACACCGAACAAAACCAACAGACAGTATGATGGTGTTTCGATCGTTGAATCGATTACAGTAAGTAGCCCTAATGTTGCCAACAGCCAAAATATTGGATAGAATTTATTAAAAAATTTTAAGTGACAATGACATTGTGGAATTCTATTCAAAATGAATAATGGCAGAATTATTGCATTATGATTCCACTAACCAATAATCTATGAAAAAATCATAGAATAGAATTTCAAAATATCAATAACGCTTTACATTCTTCCAACATTAGGAAGGGGGTGTTTTAAATTTTTAATTGAAGATACAGAAGATATGAACATATAAAAAATTATGGCTTAGTAGGGCACACACACAGACTGACTACTGACAGAAGGGAGGGGGAGCAGACAGTTATTTTCTTTTTAAAGAAGGAAAGATTTGGACAAAGACACAAACTGAATACTGTAATTGAAGATATTAGCTTGTGTGAAATGTGTTAACACTAACCTTTCCTTTCAAAAAAGCCAGAATTTCATCCATATTCTCCTATTTTTAAAACGTCTACCACTTTGAAAAGGAACTACGCAGACGAATGTGCCGCTACAATGTTTTCATCGAGGTATATCTCTGGTCTCACTAAATTTGAAAAATTACAAGGCAAATTAACCGCGTGAAGCTGAACACAACTGTGTACCAACTGTTTTTTTTTTTTTTTTTGGTGATAAAAGAGAATTAAAAAAAAAAAAAAAACAGAAACTTTAATCTGATTGGCCGATGGCTGGCTCCGGCTGGCTCCGGCTGGCTCTGGCTGGCTCTGGCTGGCTCTGGCTGGCTCTGGCTGGCTCTGGCTGGCTCTGGGTGACTCAGGTGGCTCTGGTTCATTCTGGCTAATTCCGGTGAATAGTAAGACCGATTGATAAACCCAATTTCCCCCGGATTTGCTTCCAGTAGAAATATATGTTCAATCAGTTTACAATAGCATTTACTTTACTAAACATTTTGAAGTTATTTTCATAAACAAATCTGTTTTGCATTTTGACTAATTTTCTGGAAAATGCAGAGTATGGGGTTTGATTTAGAAGGTGTCGTACGTGTCGTGTACAGCAAAATCTCCAATTAACAGACACTCTAAAAGGCGGATATCTCTTATTAGCGGACAATTCTATTTTCCCCGGCCATTGCCTAGTCAAAAAATTAGATAGGATTGATTTATCGATTTATCCAAACTATTTATTTCTTAAACACTTCAAAGTTTCATTCTCTTATCGAGTCGGGGAGTTTGCTTACGTCAAAAAATGATAAATCAAGACTGCTATGATTCATAAAAACTATAAATTGTTGCATTTGAATAATTATTCTCTTGTTCTTCCGTGTCCAAGTGTCTCTAGAAAAGCACTTCGGACCAAGATTTCACATACTAGTACTTACATTTTGGTATAATAATTCTTATATCAAAATTAAAGGACATATTGCACAGCAGTGAGGATTGGTTTATTTGATTATTTTTCAGTGGGGACGTAAATTGGGGAATAATTTTCTACACGGGACGAGTCCCTCCTCCGTGAGTTGGGGCTGTTCTTATGAAGTTGTCATATATCTTTGGAAGGCCTTTGAAGAGGATTGGAATGTTCATGTTCATATCAAACCAAGGTCGAATGTGAACTTGCTTCCATTAGAAATTTATATTCAATTAGTTTACAATAGCATTTACTAAATACTTTGAAGTTATTTTCATAAACAAATTTGTTTTGCATTTTGACTAATTGGAATATGGAGAGTATCTGGAGTTTGGGCCAGGGGGGCACTCGATTGAAAAACGACCGTACGTTCGGCCCAAAATCAGGCCCTTGAAATCGGAGGGACCCTTCCAGTGCAGAGAAAATTAAGCCAAATTTGAGTACTTTGGCAAAAAGAGTGCCGGGTATGTGCGAGCCATAAGGGTCCGTTTTTCACACCCTCGAAAGTCCCTCAATGGGGTACAAAAACCATTAAAAAACAAATTGAGTCTTTAAGGTTCCAAAATAACGAAAGTCAAAAATCGACTCCCTCAAAGGGACATAAATTCTAGAAATTTGGACTAAAATTTGAAATTTTTTGCTGAAATTTGAGGACATAGTCTCTCTAAGGCAGGTGACAAAAACGTAAACAAGTGATACTTTTATGGACCTACCTAGTTATGCATTTAACACATATATAATTGATATCTACGTGACGTGACCATTAAACAATCATTCAGAACACAAATAGTGACGATCTATTAAAATTAGTCGTTTGTTTCTTATAAAAAAACGTTTAAAAACCAAAATTTCATGCTCTTGAAATATTCTTTCATATTCAAGACTTTGTGAGCAAAAAAAATACTTTCAATTTCATGCAAAAAATCAGAAAAAGTTAACGATCCAATTTTTCACAAAGTCCAAAAAACCCGTTTTATAGCCGTTTTTTTGTCCAAATTTGCCCCCAAATTTTTTTTTTGAAAATCGGGCTCCGTCACATTTGAGGGTTTATAGTTGCACATCTTTGTGCAAAAATTCAGATAAAAAACTAATTAGCCAATCACGAGAAAAGCTAATATCTAAGTAATTGATATTGTGCTTATGGGTTATAAATAAATATCGAATTTGGCCAGTTTTTCTATAAAAACACGCCAAGCGGCTAGTTCGAAACACGGGTCACGGGTCACGGGTCCGGGTCACGGGGCACAGGTTACGGGGCACGGGTCACGGGTCACGGGGTGACGGGGCAGCTCAGATCAAAGTAATTCAAACAGAAAATGTTTTAAAAACACTAAAAATTATCGAAAAAATCAATTTTAAGGTATTTTATCCACGTATGACTATTTAAAACGCTAAAACCTAACCACGTGCTTTCCACGTGCTTTCGAAGTTTGCGTCGTGTATAATGCAGACCAGAAAACACCGCAACATATTACATACATATAATAAGCTTATATTATCAATAATACACTTTTAGTGTTATATGCATGTTATATGTTATACGTAAGTAATATACATATTACAATTCCCATCGCCTGAAAAGCGAGCTTTCTCAAGAAAATGATAGTACGGCTATTGTTAAATCATATCTCATTATATCCCCCCATCACCTTGAGTATGAATATAATTTTAATTGATAATAACGTAGAAATGATGTTTTTTTTATAAATGTGTCAATATTTTCCACCTACCATTATGAACTTTTAATAAAAATGACGTAATTATACTCATATCTCTAAAACCACTATCTTGCAGCATTTAATCGTTTTAAAACATGTCAATCTATATCCAGTCACATGATTAGCATCCTATTGAGTATGAAAAAACATTTTGCTGTAAATTGGTTCAGAGGCCTTATATTTCATGATTTTGACAATATTTTTGTCATTCAATATCATTTTGTCAAAATTTGTGGGTGACATATTATTTAAAAATTTTCATGATAATACTATTAGTATATAATTGTTTCAGACATACTATACTAGTAGTATTAGTACTATTATATGTGTTATGTAGTACGTGTTATGAATTATACGTCATGATATCGTTATATTTTTTCCGGTCTGTAAATTGTATGCCCCGTACCCCGTGCCCCGTGACCCGTACCCCGTGCCCCGTAACCCATGACCCATGACCCGTGTTTCGAACTAGCCGCACGCCAAGCAACCAAAATTCCATGTCTAAACACACATATTCTTCAAAAGTAAGCCCTCATGAGCAAAAAAACATCTATCTCATAAAAAAATTGAGTAATTTAACTAAGAACATTGATGTATGCTTATTAATAGTGATTCTTATAGATAAACATGCGTTTTTTGAGCCAACAAAATTTTTTTGAAAAAATCTGCTTGAGTGAGCCATCTTTTACCTATGATGGTACCCTACTTTCATGCAGAAAATCAGAAAAAGTTAACGATCCAGTTTTTCACAAAGTCCAAAAAACCCGTTTTTTAGCCGTTTTTTGGCCCAAATTTGCCCGAAAATTGTTTTTCTCGAAAATCGGGCTCCGTCACATTCGAGGGTTTATAGTTACACATCTTTGTGCAAAAAATCAGAAAAAACTAATGAGCCAATCACGAGGAAAGCTAATAACGAACGAACGAACGAACGAACGGACAAAGGTTAATTTATAGGACCTCCACCCCACTGGGGTAGGTCCAAAAAATGGACATAATTTTCGAAAATCAGTCTCTTTAAGGGTCGATTTTCATTTTTGGACATGCCATAAGTTACACGAGTGCCCCCTATTAGTCGATAAAATGAGATTTTCATTATTTTAGTTAGGTTAAACAAACACATAAGATGTTTCCAAGACATCGCAAGTCAATATTTTAACTTATCTCTTACTGTACATCGCACAATTCTATTGCCATAGCAGCGAGCGCAATATATTGCACAATTGGAAAATGAGTCATTAAATTCAAATAACTCCTGAAGTAAAGAGAGAAAAAATCTATAAAAATAAGGGACCAGGCGCATTGTTCGAGGTAAAGAAGACAGAAGCGTGGGGCACGGAGACTCCTACTTTTGGGTCATCAGTGCGCAAACAAATCGGCGAACGGGCTTGATTCGCGGCACATTTTCTTGATCCCGGCCAACCAAAACTTAAGTTAACCCATTCGAGAAGTGCTACCATTAGGGTACCACAAACTCCGATCAAAATGACATTCATAGCTTAGTCTAGGGTTTGTAAATATCCGTGGGCATTACTTAACATAACTTTCTATCGCTGATCAGTGACGAACTTTCTCGTTGAACTTCTAGTAGACCCTTATAGATTACTTCTCAAATTACTGACCACAACTTTAAGTTATGATGCTTTTCGGAGGTAGGGAAAGAAAATACACGTTTTTTATAAGAACATCCAAAATTTCTTCTTAACATATTCTTATTGAATATTTTCGTTCATTTTCCTATAAGATTCGGTGTTCTAGAGTCCGCAAAGCGTTAAAATGTTCTTAACTTGTTCTTAACATTTTGGTCATCGAAACCTTATGTTCTTATATAGTTTGTTCTAATAAAAAAACGTGTAGACAGGTTTATAAGAACCTTCAAGACAGGTTCAAAAAGTCTATGAGTATTTTCTTAGATTAAAGTAAAAGAAAGCCAACTTAATTTATCGAGCAGAAGCTTCTTTCAGTATTATACCTATCACCTGTTCTAGACTTGACAAAATCCTTTAACTAAGCTTTTGCGTCTTGGAAGATTTGAAAATCAACCGAGAATCAATTTTAGGGTCAAATCATGGAGTGTGAAGAATTTGTTTATATCCCTCGGGAATAGCTGAAAAATACACCTAAAGCAGAAATATTGGAAAGAAGAATATAAATTTAAGCCAATTTTCTTTAAATATTTCTCTAATGTCGATAATTGCGAATACCCTCCAACCTGAATCTACTTAAAAATTGGATACGACTCTTAACTATAATTACTAGGCATGAGCCATTTGTTGCTGAAAAATTAATACGACAGAAGAGCCTGTAAAAGCGTTTCTAACAAAAAGATAGTAGCAAGGTGGTTTATTTTAATTCTCAGACTATGATTATTCAATTACGTTTTGCATCATTTATTTAGACACACAAAAGATAATTACTTTTAATTACCTTGTGCCGTATGTAGAATTTTTGACGTCACTTCTTTAAGAATGTTAATGTGAGTTGGACGATGATACTGTTGTATGCGTGTAAATGAACACTATACATTCTAATGCCAAGAGAAATATTTTATTTTTTGTTATTTTATTTCATTGTTTCTAAAGTAAATAAACAAAAGATGTAGAGTACAAATTTGTTGATTTTGTATGAAATTCCCATTTACTCAGTAAATGTAACTTACTCTCAGGCAGCTAATAGCCGGGGGGAGGGGGTTGGAATAAGTAAGTAAGCAAGCAGTAATATCGGAAAAATAAGCTCAAAATTTTATGGATATACATGTTTTTTTTTTATAAGCATTGCACTTATAAGCATATCTAGGCTCTCGTCTAGGCTCAGATATGGGGAAAAATTAAGCATATGGCAAGCATTACTTGAGCCTACGAAAAATGTTTTTTTCTCCTAATTTTGGCTTTTTTTGGCTGGAATTTTACGGATTTTTAGTATTTCCCTAAATTTATGCTTTAGATTTAAGCATCCCCTCAAGCATTTTTCAGCCTTATTAAGCTTTCGACCTAAGCATATCTGAGCCTGTTTTCGGATTTTTGTATGCTTATAAAAAAAACATGTATTTAGATATCTGGCTAATTGGAAAATCTGTTCATTAAGAACAAAGTTTTCGCAACCGTGAAATGTTAAAATGAAATAAAACAACTTCGCTTTTTTATTTATATTCAAACTTCAAACTTCAAAATGCAATTCTTCAAAAATAACCTAACTATAAAGGGGCCTTCACAAACATACTGATGTTCCCTGGCACGTTGAGAAATTTTAGCTTCTTGAAAAAACACATACAAATATAATCATTAACATGGTTGCAAAGAGTGACTTGGGACTGGGAAAAGTCTCTCTTGTATAGGAAACATCAGCTTGTCAGATTTGTCCCCAAATTCATTTAGTTACACAACATGAAAAAAAATTATTTTCTCGAAAAATATTACAATAAATACAAACATTAATATATTAACCTTTCCAGCGCGCAACTTTTTAAATTTTCACGCTGTCAGCGCGCAACATTTTTTCAGAAAATTGACATGTTCAGTTATTTGATCATAACTCAAGAACTAGGAATCTTTAGAAAAAAAGTAAGGTATCCCTGAAAAGCTACATAAATTCTACAACTTTTAGACCAAGTACCAATCCAAATAAAATATTCCTACAAAAATGGTAGCATCACGTAAACCACAGTTTTTTTTCACGTTTTGCGGTAATGTCACTTTTTTTGCATTTTTCACTTCTAGAGCAAAAAAAAGTGGGGGGAAGTTAATTAAAAAATCTGTCTTTGGCTATTTATCAATCTATATATACATCATTTTGAAGTAATATACCAAAAATCAGCATCCAGAAAAATCTGTATGTGTCACACCAGCCTCCCAAATATCGGTCACTTTTGCCAAAAATCACGATTTTTCGGCTAAAAAAAAAAAAAATCCAATATATACAATTTTGAAGTATTTTGATGATAATGTGTTTCCAGAAGCAGCTACAACATCAAAAATGGTGTAAAAGTATTTCCCAACTATCTAAACAACACTTTCAGTCAGTATTCTTAGCTCCTGAAGCTTTTGAAGGGTATCGGCTACCGTGAAACTAGATGGCATAGTCGGCGACAGTTGCAAAGTTTCCAAAAACCGTAAGCCTTTTGAGGCAAACTCATTGCTATCAAATCTGATCTCTTTTGCCCATAAGGAATGCTAAATGTCATCATAATAATTCCATGTGGCTGTTATGTGGTTCCTGCCATCATTTTGATCCATATAAGCTGTAATCAGGACATCGTTATGAGCCAAGAATTTCGGGGATCGATCGACAGTTGCTGGTGGAGCGGAATAAGTAGTGCAATTCAACATAAATCCAGGCTTTTCAAATTCTTTGGTGCTCCTTTGAAATAAATGAGGTGTAGAAAACACTTTTGCATTGAATTTGTCCACTTTCCATGCTCCAACCTGAATAAAAAGTAAAAAGTACTGTAAGTTTGGGTCGACTCCGATGGTTTGTCGAGAAAAGTGGTCAAAATGACAAATAAATGGATTTTTTATGCTAAAAACAGAACTCAAAATATAAGATATACTTACTGGATGTTTTGCCATTATAAAAACAATGTTTCCATGAAGAAAAATGGCCTAAACCAGTCAAAAAATCCAAGAACTTTAGCAGTAAGTTGGAAAAACCCATTTCTTGGTCGCCATCTTGATTCAGTGTTTTTCTCTACCTTTTCTCCGAAATCTGCTGCGTCACCACGTGATCAAAACATTACATCACCATATATCAAAAGAAAGCTTAGAACCTCTACTTTCCGTTTCTCTTTACTTCTACGGCTAGCAAAGAAGCCAATGGGAGAAATATAGCTTAGAAGATCACTATGTCAAAAAGACGACTATACTCGTCCGCCGGAACGTATGCTCGACGACTATACTCGTCCGCCGGGCTGAAAAGGTTAAAACGCTGTTAAAAAGGAACCCAACAATTTCGAGCTATCATATGCGATCGAACTAACTGAATTATACTTTCATCTCAATAAACATCAGACAATAAATCGAACACAATAACTCACAAATTCGAGCCCTGTTTAAAATAGTGTAAAAATAATAATATACATAACAAAATTTTATTTCAAAATGATAGATCTTATCGGAGTTTTTGATTTTTCTAAAAAAGCGATGCATTGTGGAATTGTTTCGGGGGCATTACAATCGAAATCTCTTAGGAATTCCTCAAGGAAATTCTATTGTAATACCCCCGAAACAATCCCACAATGCATCGCTGTTTTAGAAAAATCGAAAATTCCGATAAGATATATATTTTTCAATGTGATAATACTCAAATTCTAACCATTTCTGAAGAGTTTTGTCTTTTTGACTACGGTTGCCATCTCTCTCTAATTCGATCTTTATTAGGCCCTATTATTCGAATCGTAGAGGGCATTTTACACTACCTTTCACTTGGGGGTAAGTTTGAATTACAAAAATAATAGAGAGTTATAGAGGTTCGAATAAGAAAGATTTGACTATATTACTATAGGCGAATCTTTTGGAAAATTGGCATATAATAGTCTACAGCGAGTCATTTAAAAGTTTGCGAAAAATCAATTGAACAGTTTCGTAGAAATATAAAACTGCAAATTGTAAAAAAAAACATACCAAATAAAGTAACTATATGTTCATTAAATAATGGTATAATATATATGCAACTTAATATAACCAGCAAAGGTTAAGGAGAGACAACTTTTTAAACAAAACCTTTCAACGACATGACTTTATTTCAGTTAAAAGACACCCTTTTTTAAAATAGTTGAATTTCCCATTAGTTTTTATGCGATGCTATGAAGCCTTGAAACAAAGTGGCTTGTGTGTAAAAATAATTTTAAAGTAACTGTTGTTTACTACATACCAGCTTGGTGTAATTAAGCCAATAATTAGAGGCTGTACAAAATAATTGACAAAATTCTCTTAAAAATTGGAAAATGCTAAAATTGGAAAAAACCTTCTTCTCGTGCTAACTACAATATTGGAACTTGGAATTTGGAAAACTTATTCTTAATCTTTGACTATTTCACGTAACATCAGATTTATAAGGTCCATGTCTGCATCATGTGCAAGAACAATATCGTAGACTGATAAATAAGCGCTCAATGACTCCTCAACCTGAAATCGAAAAAAAAGCAAATAAATGTTGTGAGTCGTATGGTGTTATAAAATGGGTTTCTCATGTTTTGTTTAAGTGACATAATTTCCGCCATTATGGAAGCAAACGTTCGAATGTGTAGAGGCGATCTCTTAAGGCCTGTTTCCATCGGTCGCATATGGACGTGTGTACGTGTGCGCTCCTGTCCACTTAAAAGGGTTGTAAGTTTTCAGCAGAGAAAAGAGCACGAAAGCTCGCATTTTGTGTACAAGAAAATTTAATTCGTGATGGCTATATGCTATTTTAGGGGAGTTTCTAAACGTTGACCAAAAATGGCGATCACGACCGGCGACCAGATAAATTTGGGTTATCGAGTTTATCTGCTCTCTCGACCGTAGAGAATGTCCAAATCAAGTCCTCGGAATACTAAAAGTCGCAGTGGCCGATGGTGGTTGCCGATGGTGGTCACCATTTCTGGTCGATGTTTAGAAACTCTCCTATTTTAGGAAATTTTGACCTAGTGTGATCGATAGAAACACGCCTTTACGCAAATCGAACGTTCACTTTCATAAATGCAGAAATTACGTAATTTAACAAAACATGAAAATCTTTTATACTTAAATGGTTATTTCCGACCGGAATCGATAATATATTCTCGGTTGATTTATCGAAGAAGGCTTAATCGAATATTCTTACACAACTTTCTTATTAATAAGCTTTTTTGTTTTTGCCTTACTTATGACCATGTCACGAAACTCACAAGACTTTTGTACGTTTCATAACTCTACATGTTCCCATGTACTTGAAAAAAATTAGATATTGGCAATTCTTAAATTCGAAAGTGAGTTAGATCCCTTTAAATTTTGCCATTGGGCCAAAATATCCCAAATTTTAGTCCTTTTTCGAGCGATATTAAGAAAACCTTTAAATCAAGATTAAAAAATTAATGGTAGGAGGTCACATAGCTTTTTCTTTTCGCCCTGAGAGACCAGGCGGTTATCCTTCAGGAACAGAAAAGTTTCAAATTCGAAGACAAGCACTTACGTCCTTGTTTAGGAAGCCGATTTTGATGCAAGCTGTCATGTGATCAATGCCATCGGCCATCACTGGATCACCTAAAGTATCTCCCATCACCAAAACATTCTTACATTGCTATAATGAGAAAATAAAAAGCACTTACCAACACGACACTTACCAAAAAACTTTTGGGACTGTAAAAACTGTAGTTTTCCCGTTTCATATCAGAAACATGTTCAAATCAGGACGTTGTATCCCTTTTGTTATATTATGCTGATATAAAGAAAAAATGTTTTTCTTTGAAAAAGCTTGTAAGTTAAAATTGACGAGTAAGCAAACGATATCTCTCTTATTTAAAGACAAAACCTTTGAAGAAAGACCTTACAATTTATAATATTGGCTTTCCTACCCGGACTGGTATTAAGTCTTTTATATACCTGTAAATTGCACTTGTACACCGAGGCTGAATGTTATTGTAGCTAACAAATGAACAAGAAATGGTAAATAAATATGAGAGAACATACCTTGATAGAGTGGAAATAATCTTTGCTTTTATGAGAGGTTTCATGTTTGTTGAAAGTGTGAATTAGTTCACCATCCCTACCGTTCATTGTCCCCTGGAATGAAGAGTTTGGTTTTTCTGAAAATGTGGCTCAAACTCCAAGTAGCCAGATTACTATCAGATGATAAACCTTCCATTAATCGAGCTTACGCATTTCATTATGAAAATCAAGATAAATACAGTAGTTGTACAAAGCTCGAATCGAGCTCTTCGAGTTTTATTTTAGTCTGATGAAAGCTATTTTGGCGACTGGCTCTCTGAATCTCTGTAACTTAACAATTACTTATTTCTATTATTGTTGAAGTTTAGGTTATGGGTAGTTTATTGTATAATGTAATATCCAGCTATCAGTCAGTCAATAGTTGCGGTTTCAAAAATCAATTTTATTGAAAATTAAAACATGCTTGATGGTGGGCATTGGTATTAATAATGTTTTTGAATTAAAAAACAACCAATTATAAGAAAAAAGTCCAATGAAAATCCAGAAAACGGCGATTTCCGGCATATTTCCAGCATTTTCGGCCGGAAAAAATTTTTCTCAAAAATAGGACTCAGCCATGTTTTGGGCATTGTTAATACGCATCTTTAAGCAAAAAAATCAGAAAAAACCAATGATAAAATCTCGAGAAAATGCCAAAAAAACAGTTTTTCCGGCATATTTCCGCCATTTTCGGCCGGAAAAAAATGTTTTTCGAAAATCGAGCTCCGTCACTTTTTAGGAATTGTCATTTTACATCAGTGTGCAAAATTTCATAAAAAAATATAAAGTACACCTTGAGAAATTCAAGAAATACTGTCTTTCCGGCGAAAATAGGTTGTTCCGGCGATTTTTAAATAGTTCCGGCTTCAAAAATCTATTTTAATGTAAATTTGAACATGCTTGATGGTGGGCATTACTATTAATAATGTTTTTGAATGAAAAAACAACCAATTATAAGGAAAAAGTCCAATGAAAATCCAGAAAAACGGCGATTTCCGGCATTTTCTGCCGGAAAATTTTTTTTCTTTAAAATCGGACTCGGCCATATTTTGGGCATTGTTAATTAGCATCTTTGAGCAAAAAATCAGAAAAAACGAATGATAAAATCTTGAGAAAATGCCAAAAAAACATATTTCCGGAATTTTCGGCCGGAAATTAATTTTTTTTTTCTCGAAAATCGGGCTCCGTCACATTTTGGGCATTACCATTTTGCATCGTTGTGCAAAAAAATAGAAAAAACTAATGAGCCGATCCTGAGAAAAGCTGGCAACAGACGAACGAACGAACGGACAAGGGTTAATTTAAAGGACTACCTTAAGGTAGGTCCAAAAAACATACATTGCTGTCATAGGAGTAATAGTTAGCCACAAGTTTCAATTGTGGAGGTATTTCTGCTTGCTGTTTCATAATTTCTTCAATCACATCTGAAAAGATAAGAAAACTAAAAATGTAAATTATCACAACTCGAAAGCATCAGGAGAAAGGCTAGAGAAAGAGTCAATTTTTACAACTGTTAGTCACCAAAAAAGCCCATTCCTTATTACAAGTCACACCCGGTGAAAAACATATGTGAATTTCTGTCCAACCATCTTCTTTTAGGCAGAGCAGCATTTGCATTTCGTTCTTATTAGGACTCAGCAGCACTGCATACTGACTGGCATACTATATATACTGACTTATATATAAAATTTCAGAAAGATATACCTCCTACACCAGCTGATAGAATAAATATTGGAGTCTTATTTTCAGTGACCAAGTGGAAAAACTGGTCAGATCCATCCCTGTAATAAAAAAAGTGGAATATGAGATTTTAACATATTAAAACACAAATATAAGACTGTGGTAAAAACAGGACTAAATTATGTAGATTTGACCCATAACATCAAAATTAAAAGTTCCAAAAAATCTTTAAAGAAAAACAATGACTAAATATATGTGACATCCCAAGCAATTTAAAGTACCTGAAAATCAGACCGGTCTTAGTCCGGTATTACGAGCGGTCTAGTAGCGGTCAAATTTTTGTTTTAGATCGGCCTCCAGACCTTCTAGAAATGTGATCTCTAACGGTCGTGGCCGCTCACTAGACCGGTCCTGACCGCTCGTTGGACCGGTCTGGGCCGTTCGTTAGACCTGTCTAGGCCGCTAGTTAGTGATTTTTAGTAACAATTACATCAAGAAATTGTTGTAAAAGGATGTCAACCGAGCGATCGGGGCCGGTCCCCTAAACTCTTAGCGGCCTTTTGGTAAATTTTTACCGGTCATTTACCGGCCCTTAAAAGACCGTCTAAAGACCGGTCCCATTTTCAGGTACTTTAAATCGCTTGGGGAGTCACATATAAGGCACAAAATGACTTCCAAAAGATATTCATTGCAAGCATCAATCTTTAAGTTTTGTTACCTAAGTTGAACACTACTTTCTCTAACCATAGCAGGGAGCATGTGCCTTTTGATTCCAGCTTTGATTGCTACTTGAAAAGAAGAGTTGTACCTTAAAGAAATAATCAGAATGTCAAACTAACAAGCTATATGCTGAATGGAGGTCCTGAAGATTGATGTAAAAAGAAAATAGGAAAAAATGCCAACATCAGTAAGAAATGAGACTTAAAAACAAGTAAAACAGTAAAACAGTAAAACAAGTTCATAGCACTTCTGAATCATGATATTATCAAAAGTAGCTTGATTTTGTTATTAAGCATAACAAAATAGTATAACACATAACGAAACTTATGATACTGGACTGTAAAATACCAGTAAAGTGGTGGCTGGATCATAACAATAAAGTTTTCATTTGCATTATCATGGTCTATTACTGGTCAAAATTTCAACTTCATAGCACTTTCAAATCATGAGATATCATTAAATATGTTGATTTATTGACCCTATAATACATACAAAAGGTTAAACAGGTTACACGTTTTTTTTAAGAAACTAGTTTTACTAAGCAGCCTCAATGTTTCTTAAGGAATCGATCTTTTGAGCCTTAAATGTTTCTTACATGTTTCTAATTTTTTTTTGACATAATCAGCCTATTTTTCATGCAAAGAAAAAATAAATTGTTTTGATTGGAAGGTTCTTAAAAAAAACCGAATTGAAAAATGTTATTTTCCTAGTCTCAGCCTCAGCATGTTTCTTAGTTTTTAGGCATTCTGAGCCTCATGTTTCTTAAAAGTGTGTTTCTTAAAAAAAAAAACGTGGACTTGATCAAAACGTGGACTTGATCAAAACGATAAAAATTACTGGTCAAAATTTCAAGTTTGTTGGACTGTCTAATTTCATAATATCTTATCGGAAGCATGGTTAAATAAATATTTTAGCGTGATTTCCCTATCATAAATGGGAATATATCCCCAAAAAACGAAAATCTGTATTTCAAGGCAAACGAAAATTTTCTATGGGTATTGTTATTTTGCATCACTATGCAAAAAATCAGAAAAAACTAATTGGCCGATCCAAAAAAAAAGCTGATAACATACGAACCAACAATTTCAATTAAATTTAAAGGACCTCTGAGGTAGGACCAAAAAAATCAAGGGGAGAAAATAGCACAACTCCAATAAAAACTTGTGTGCTTCAAAATAAGAGGAGTAGTACATTTAATGTTTTGGCATTGTCCCCAATTTGTTTTATCTTTTTTTACCTACCATTGAATCATGTGTGGTAGTTTTTCAGCCTCAGTTAATGCCCTGTAATTACATAAAAATAAAAAGTTCGAATTAAAATTACATCTCACTACAATTAGCAAAATCTACAGGTAGGAATATTAGTTCTCCATATACATGTTGGTATGATCTGGTATGATGATGATATATATCAAAATGTCAGTGTCTATTGGACAGTAATTCTTTCTATTTACAATTGAAGTTTTACCACGGCAAATCTTTGCAGTAATAGTTGCACTATGGAGAATTAAAGCTGGAGGTGATGCCTACTTGGTATAACTTATGTTTTGTAAAAATTCTTAAACTCTTATTCATGATCGATTAAAAAAACCTGTACACAAGTGACTTTAATATTCTCAATGAAAAGGTTCTTATTCTTGTGCTCTCAAGAACACCTTTCCTAAGTTTGGTCTGTTTAAGAATAATTATATATCTTACGTTGACATTTCGATTGGAAAGTATTTTGCTTTTAATGCATTTAGCTGAAAAGAAAAATATTTAAAACAAAAACAAGTGATACTTTTATTGACCTACCTAACAGAAAACATTAAATTGAAAAATAAATTAAATTGAAAAAATCAAAAAAATTAGAAAAAACTAATGAGAAAAACTTGAGAGATATCAAAGAAACCACATCTGGTCACAAAAACAAAAAAGAATTTTTTTTCTTCCAAAATTGGTCTTTGTCAAATTTTAGGTATTATCATTTTACATATTTGAGCCAAAAGTCTAAAAGATTCTTCAAGCTAATCCCAAGAAAAACTGTTAACAAACCAATGGACAGACAAACAAACAAACACAGGGTAATTTATAGGACCTCCAGGTAGGCCCAAAAAGCTCATTCAATGAATTAAATAAGAGATTATATGGGTCCTATGTCACTTGCTTGACAGTGCATTTTTTCAACAGCCCAATTATTTGTCATTTGAATGAAACTGTCAAGCAACTGAACTGTCAAACAAGTGAAAATCCAAGTTGTTTGACAGCCCAGTTCCAGTTGTTTGACAACCAGTTGTTTGGCAATTACTTAATGATAGCCCTATTCTCTTTCTTATCCTTCACTCAAGTTTTTCTTCTATTGACACTTATGTTTTACTACTTTAAAATGAAAAGATCGGATAATGGATTAAAAACAGAATTTCTGAAAATCAGTAAGGCAACTAAACGGATTGTAAATACTGACTACCATAATTTTTAAACAACAGGGTTGTTGAAACAATCTAACCCAGTTGTGCGACAACTCTGTTCATGGATATTTTATATACAGTTTACATTTTACAGTTATCAATCAAATGTACTGTCTAAAAAATGCATTGTTGAGCAAGGGTGAATTTTCTGGTTATGTATTGATCCTTCCTCAACTACTCTAAATGAATATTCTACCTTCAAAAACGAATGGGTAATTTTTCAATCAATACTTGAACTTTAATTAAATCTTACCTCCTGGACGGCAGTTTCAGGGATATATGATGAATCGTCAATGACACCTGAAAGTTAAATGAAACAATGAAATCTTTGAATTCGACAGGGCATGGTTTAGAAGGTTAGTGCAGTGCTTTTGTTGCAGACTTCAACATTAGAACCTTTTTTCTGGACAGAATAAATAAGGTATGTAGTTTGCCTAAACAAACTAAGAGGGTCAAAACTAGCACCTCCCTGTGAAACAGTTATAGATATTATACATGTGAGAAGTTTTGTTGAATATAAAATCCAAACCATAGCTAGCATGAGCAGGCTGGCCATCAACAAAAGCCTTTGTCAGGGTACGATCAAAATCTGCGACAATCTAAAGAGACAATTTTAAAGAACTTCAAAATCTTGATCCAGAAGAATTTGAAAAATGTAAAGATATTACCTAATTTTTCTTGTGTCTTCTATCAAGTAGCTAATTTATAAATTAAAATAGTTAAATCAATAAACTAACCTGGACACCTTGTGCACCAGCTGTCACAAAAGCTCGTATTTTTTCCTTAATGGCTACTGGATCTTTGAAATGACAGAAGTCTTGATTCAAAATTTCAAGCTGTGAACAAAAGTGAAACATACAGATGAAGGATTAAAAAATAATGGATAAAGAACATATGATCCTTGGTTGCTTCATTTATGTATGGCTCATATCCCAAGAAGAGCTAAAACACAGAGGCACAATACACTTGAACACAACATAAAGACACATTCAATTGCTAAGTGAATTAGCTTTTCAAATCTGACTGAATGTAAACACAATTTCAAATATATCTGTTAAGCTTAAGCTTACTTACAATTTTATCTACTCGTTTTTGAATTTTAGCATTTCTTTCTTTTCGAGATCGAAGATAGTATAATCCCAATCCTAGAGTGGCTCCAACTGCTGTGGCAAGTATGAAAGTCCTTTGGCTCTGGACTGCTATCATTTCAAAAGGCTTCAGTATTTAATCAATTACTATCCTTATTATCTTAAATCCTAAAATAACAAATTCATTATCAAAAGAAAAAATATACAATTATGAATGAACAGCTGAGCAGCCGTGATATTAGGGTTTCTTTTTTACAGGATTATGATTCCAAATTTTCTTTGCTGTGATTTGATGATTTGATCAAGACTATGGTGTGATGCATTTCATGCTTTAGCATGGCTACATTTTGCTACTTTTGAGTGATGATCCACTTTTTGTGATTGTGATCTGTTGTGATAAGAAAAAAGAATGTGTTGGTGCGATAAGGGGTGCTGCCTGGGGAGTCTCAAGGAATCAAAAGAAATCTGAGGAGGGATTTTACTCCTAGTAAACCAAGAAATAAGACTCCCCAAGGGGAGAAGACATAACTTGGACCCCCCTATATGGACCCCAATATGGACCCCATTATGGACCCCAATATGGACCACATTATGGACCCCCTCAAAAATGGCGGGAAAGCATTTTGGTTGATTAAAGAAGCTTTATATTTGACCATCAGATCATTATTTTGTAAAAATAAGTCATTTTGTCAACATAAGGACAATAGAATAATTGATGAGAATTGTATCTCTAAAACTGCGCTTCCCAGTGTTTGCCTCTTGACAATAAATATTTATCTATTTATATCAAAGGCATCTCATTCGGTACAATTAAAATATTTGATGTAAATAAAGCTTGCAGGTATCCCAATTAAGTGCCCTGTCAATATTTTTTGTCGAAAAGTGTCATTTTGTCAGGAAAATGACAGGTAACGTCTTTCTCGTGGAAGAAACACGTCCTTTCAAAACTTGCAGTTATGTAATGCTCTGTTCATACGAAAACAAAAATAATAATAAAAGTACTATTTTCATATCTCTTAAACAGCTCTCTTGGAGCATTAATGTTTTCATTGAATCGCAATCTATATCCATTTGCACCGCCAGCATCCTATTGAGCATGAAAAAACACTTGTTGTAAATTGGTGTATACATACCTCATTTTTTTTGATAATGTTCTTATTTACATAACTTAAGTGTCATTTTTGTCAATATTTGGGATTGACGATTTGTCATTGAAATCTTCTAAATAGCATATACATCATTTCCATTGCATTTATTATTTTCATGTTATATATAAATTATATGATACGAGCGCGTTACAATTTTTCTGGTCTGTAATTTGTATGATCTGTGCCCACAACCTTGTTCCCTGCGCATTATCAGCTCTTTGATACTTACTGATAGCGCTAGATAATACCCTGGCATTGGCTAGTTTTCGAACGCGTAAGATTACGTAATTCAAAACCAAAACGTCAGATGTCATTTGTTCCTGGGTTTGAAACTATTGCATTTTTTTTTTCATTTGGATATACATATCAGGGTTCGAATTATAGCTTCGCACTTCGCAAAATGCGAAGTGAATTTTAGATTTAGCGACCCAAAAAGATTTTGTAACTCAAAAATGCGAAGTTAAAAATTATAAGAAAACACCTATTTTGCTACTTCTTTCATTTATTTATATTTTATTGCTTTGTGAACTTGCCATTTCGCTACTTTATTCAATCATTTATCTATTGCTTTATCAACTCATTCCTTGCTACTTTATTTACTCGTTTATCTATTGCTTTATCAACTCGCTACTTTGCAACTTTATTCATTCGTTTATCTATTGCTTTATCAACTCGCTACTTTGCAACTTTATTCAATCGTTTATCTATTGCTTTGTCAACTTGCTACATCGCAACTTTATTCAATCGTTTATCTATTGCTTTATCAACTCATTCCTTGCTACTTTATTTACTCGTTTATCTATTGCTTTATCAACTTGCTACCTCGCAACTTTATTCACTCGTTTATCTATTGCTTTATCTACTCGCCACTTTGCTATTTTATTCATTCGTTTATCTATTGCTTTATCTACTCGCCACTTCGCTACTTTATTCATTCGCTTATTTATTGCTTTATAAACTAGCAACTTTACTCACTCGTGTTTCTATTGCTTTACTCGCCACTTTAAAACTTCACTATTCTTTGCTTTGTCTATAATTTCTTACTTCAAGTCTTACTTTGCTTTTCTCGAGAAATGCATTGAAGATCCGCATTTTCTTCTAAACAACATTGCAAAATAATGAAAATGCTTCGCAAACAGTAAAAAAAATTTGCCTGCGGCACTGCTTTTTTACCTCGCTTTGCTCCAAAAAATAGCGAAGCTCCTAAAATTTATAATTCGAACCCTGCATATAATAGAAATCAAATATATTTTAAGATGAAAAATCTGAAAAACAGTGAGCAATGACCAAGAGGAAAAAGAAAAGGCAAACATGAAACTGGAACCCTGCAAAGACCAGTGTGAAAAACTCAAAAAATGTCCAAAAATACGTATTGAAAAATACGTGTCTAATAAAATATAGTAATAAAAAAAACAACAAAACTTATAACTTATTGAAAACTTTAATTAAATATTACAAATGAAATTTGTAACTGCGTCAGCAGTGGTGTTAACGAAAGGCGAGTGTCTCCGGTGCCTCCAGGACCTCGAGCCTCTCAAACACACCACAGCTGACCGAATCAGACTAAAAGAAATTTTTCTTTTTACATAAAAATATGTTTCCGAAAATGAAGATTTATTTTTCTCATATAGAAGCTCGCTCAAACGGGCGTAAAATCGCTTAGTTTCTGTGCTCATTCCACTGTTGGCAGAAAAAACGAGTGGTTGCATTGCAGTGTAGCTTTGTAACGTCAGAATTTTTTATGACGTATTGTTTTGAGAAGTTCCCCCTCTGAGAGGGGGAAATTGCATCAGCCAACACCAGGGTATTCTCTGGCGTCAATCAGTAACGTAAATAAAGCCTGGGATACACGGGGACGAGGTTGCTGTGCCCTGTGTCTAAGACACGTGTGACCTTATGTTCTAAAACATAATTTCAAAGTTATTTTTGATAATGAAATGATTTTATTTCAAGAAATACAAATAAATAGCCGGTCTATGAAATTAAACATGTGGTAACCATGATACAATTCGACAGCGTGGCGTCGTGATGTAATTTGCAAATTTTGGGGGGTCCATATTGGGGTCCATAATGGGGTCCATAATGGGGTCCATATTGGGGTCCATATTGGGGGTCCAAGTTATGTCTTCTCCCCTCCCCAAGCAATTTTAAGTACCTGGAAAGACCTGTCCAGACCGATTGGCCAAAAAGCAGTAAAATACCGGCTTTTTAGCAGCCTTTTACCAGTCAGCCTAGAGAAATGTTAAATTTTGTTTTCGCGCAAATTCGTCACATTATGTCTCGATAGCCTCATTCCTACGGAACTTATCCTTAGAGGCAATCGAGCAAGAACAATAGATAAAATCTTTATTTGGCTCTGTAGAAAAATTGCAAAATAGAAACTCGCTTAAATTCACAATACTGATTCTTTACCCCAAAACGAAACTTTTCTATTTTGTAAATCTTTTTTACACTTCTTTTCTCTCTACTTCCTCGCGGACTTTCCCAGCGTAATTTATTTGTGTGATGTTATAATGTTATTGTTCTCTTCTCAGATTACTGACAGCACTTCAATTGCTTACGGGATTGGACAATGGTTGACAAAAGATCGTGAGGTATACAACAATTTGATGACGCGCAACAAATGAAAGTTTATTTTGGGTGGCTTGATAACACTTGTAATTTCTTTATTTTTCTAGTGTATTTTGTTTTTTCGTTTTAAAAGAAGGACTATACGGTAGAAAATAAAGTTTTATACTATTATTTTTAAATTTGATATTTTAAATGCCTATTTTCAAGAAAAATTCGTAAGTGGGCAGAAAAATAAAAACGCCTTTGTTTTAAACGCCCGACTGTAAAAATCTCGAGATTCTGGGACTTCTTTTGAGACGGGGGTTAGACATGAAAACAAAGAACTAAGTAGAATCGACTTTTTCAAACTTTAAAAATAATGTAAAGTATTTTTGTAATCAAAAAATATATTTACCAAATATATTAAAAGTAATAATTCGTTATAAGCAAAAAAATCTTGTGCGAAAAAGAAAGTCTCCATTTATTGACCCCCGGATTTTTCATTGCATAATTTCTACGGGAAATCGAAAGTAATTTCATTTGACTTGTGATGTTTGAGAGCTTGGATGTTAGGAAGCTGCAAGAATAAAGGTAAACAAATTATAGTCTTTTTCCTGAAAGGAGAATTAACTTTTTGCTAGACTGCCAGTCTCACAGTATAGACTTAAACTGGTATATCAAGATTACGGGATTTCGAGTACAGGCCGATTTTACTTTCATTTTGAGTGGTTTCATTTTCGATTTCAAGCCAACATCTTAGCAACGGGGTGCTCGCCCATAGTTACAGGGGTTTGTGCAAAAAACTAAACATAGAAAATTTTCCAAATCCCCCATTTCGATTAATGTAATGAAAAATGAAACTTTTCTATGTTTCACTTTTTTCACCTATTCTTCAAAATGAAAATATTTAAGATTTTAAGTTCTTCTTTTATTCAATGATTTTTTACGGCACTTTGTTGACAATCTAACTCTTGCATCAAATTCCTGCTTTCTTCAGTAAATTGAAGATGAGAAAAAAACTCAAGCCACGGATCACGGATTGAAACAAATATATGAAGGATGGGATTTTACAGCTGCCCGTCGTGCAAGGCACTGAAAGGCCACGAGTGCCAAAAAGAAGGGCCGTTTGAAATATGCAGCAACCTCATTGGTGGAAATTTGATAAGCAGCTGCGAAGGAGCGCTGGGAAGCAATCAGCAGAAGAGACCACTTTTGTTTTTGTTGCAGATTTCTATAAAAACTTCTCTCAGGGATTACTTGTCAAATGGTACATAACATGTACGCATGTGTTGTGTTGTGTCAACTTGTCAGCATTGTAATTGTTGTAAAGGAAAAGATAAAGGAGGCAAGACCAGCCTAGTTTCTAATCCTGATATAGGAGTTTAAGTTTAGACTGTCTCACCTCTTTCCCTATTGGCTATGGATTGGTCACTCTCTTTTCCAGGCGTACCCAATCGATAACATCGATTGTCGATTTAATCGATGTCAATCGATAAAAGTCGTTCGTAATCGATGATCGATCGATAACTAATCGATGGCCAATTGATAGGAACGTAAAATTTTATTATCGATTGGTATTGATTTTTTCATCGATTAAATTCGATTATTATCGATTAGCCATCAATTGAATTTGATTGTTATCGATTGCGATCGATTGTGCTAATTTTCTGTATGTATGATCGCTACTCTGTGTACCAGAGTGTATCTCACGATAATATCGTAGTGTACTTTAAGGGAAGAAATTTTTGCGGGAAGAAATTTTTGCGGAATTTAATTTCGCGGTTCACAGCTCAAAATTCTGAAGTTTCGCGGGAATTTAATTTCGCGGTTGAGAGAATTTTCTGTTCATTATATGGCCTATTTTGCCCTAAAAATACTAATTTTCGGGTGATTTTTTAAAATCCTGAAAATAGTCGTGTTTCGCGGCATTTTAATTTCGCAGTTTTCAGAACTCGACCGTGAAACCGCGAAATTTTCATGCAATAAAGTATTTCGACGCCCGGATGACTATTCTGACGACCAATTTTTCGATGGCCAAATTTCCCGCAATTCTAACCCTCTTGGCAACCAGAGCTTGGGTAGAATCACACAAACAAATCACTGTATTAATCGGATTAATGCACAGGGGAATAGGAATGGCCAAATACCATGTACCGTGGTTTTTCTAATTTAACGCATAGTCTAATTTAACGCGTACCCTGTTTTTGCCGAAAAATCGTAATTAATCTTACTCTAATCATTAACGCGTAGCCAAAATTCTGCATAATTAATTTCACTCTAATTATTACGCGTGATCAAGCCTTGGACAAGAAAAATTAGACAGGAAAGTTTTATTTTTGATAAACTTCTTTCTTTAAAAAACACAAATTAAAGGGATCTTTGTCATCCTCCTCTCAGTGTAGACCTAACTCTTCGTACAAAAATTACGGGAAACACATATTTGGACTTTGTACCCTATGCTGCAGGCCAGCACTTTAGCTGAAGTCCCGGAAAAGCGGGATAAAAATGAGTTTTTTGCAGTTTGCAAAATAATTATTTATTGCCACGCGTTAAATTAGAAAAACCACGGTAGGGTTGCGAATATAAAGAAATCGATAACAATCAAAAGCAATCAGCGATTAATTGATAGCAGTCGATAACAATCAAATCCAATCGAGAAGAACATGACGTCTTAGTATCGATTGGCTATCGATTGTTTATCGATTAGTTAAATCGATCACTATATCGATTATTTTCGATTAAAATCGATTAATATCGATTGATTTCCCGTATCGATTTCATCGATTGGGTACACCTGGTCTTTTCACTTTTAGAGCAGCTTCCAATCAGGCTTCGACGAGCCGACAAGAAAATAATACAAACAAACTTTTTGGAAACTTTATTGCAGAACGATTCCCAAAAGTTTTTCGATGGCCAAAATATTAAGAACAAGCTAAGAACATATCTGCATATTGTAGGGCTTTTCGGACTCTAAAATGGCCAATTTTTTTCAGAAAATGGACAAAGATGCTGGTATTCAAATATCAACGGGATTTCAGGATCTTTCCAAAAATTTAACGGGGTTTCAGGATTTCAGATTTAAGACCCTCGGATGCCCCCCACTTTTTGACGACCATAAATACATAAGATACAAAACAAAATAAAGAAGAATGAAAAAATAGAAAAAAGACATTCAACAAAGATATATACCTACACCAACAATTAAAATAGATTTGCAGTTTGTGAATGGAGTTATGCAGTTTTGCAGGACTTTGCAGGTTTTCTGGTTTTGGTTTGGTCGTGGCTTCTTCACAGTCGCGAAATACACATCTGGACTTGTTTCGTACTTTTCAGTCTCTAGTTCGTAGTTTTTCTGACTTTTTAGGAAGTTGTTTTCTATGTTTTTCAACTGGTGATCCTCACTGATAATATCCCAATTCCTAGCCAGTCTGGTACACAACCACAACCAAACCACATCCATAGCCAACCCTACTGGGGGTTGCCTGTAGGTTCTAACACTATTCCCGCATACCGGATCCGAAAAAATATATTTGTGTCTTTCGCTTTTCCGAAGAAGCCATCACCTTTTGGGTTTTTAGGACAAAATTAAACCCGGTGGCTTTATTGCGTCGGATAAACTTTGGGCCCAAATTTAGAGCCGGTCTTGGGGCTCAAAATCCGAGCTCCATCCAAACATTCGATTTCGAATAATTTCGAAAATGCATTTAAATCTCAGCAGACCCAAAAAATTGGCACCTGTTTATGGCGCGCCAAAGCGGAAATAAATACTATCTTTCATTTCGCGACACTATCTTCCATTTCGCGACACTATCTTTCATTTCGCGGCACTATCTTTCATTTCGCGGCACTATCTTTCATTTCGCGACACTATCTTTCATTTCGCGGCACTATCTTTCAGTTCGCGAAACTATCTTTCAGTTGGCGACACTATCTTTCAGTTGGCGACACTATCTTTCAGTTCGCGACACTATTTTCCCAAAAAAACATTATCTTAATTGAAACAATACTATCTTTTTTTACGTGATACTATCTTTATTATGGAAGCTGAGAAGTGCCATCGAGAAAAAAATATTTAATTTTAGAAAAGAAATATTTAAGTTTAGAAAAAAAATATTTAATTTTAGAAAAAAATATTTAAGTTTAGAAAAAAAATATTTAATTTTAGAAAAAAATATTTAAGTTTAGTAAAAAAAATTAAATTTAGAAAAAATATCAATTTAGTTTCGAGAAAAAATTAAGTTCATTTCACTTCAGAAAAAAAATGTTTTAAGAAAAAAGTTTTTCTTTGGAGAGAAAAAAGAGAAAACCTTTTTTGCCTGATTCCGTGCATGCTTACACCAAAAGTCCACCGTCTGAAAAAAATTGAAAAAAGAAAAACTTTTTGATCTGATTCCTCCCTGGCGGCACACTTACTTACAACTTTCGTTTTCATACTTCCTGGATTTGTCTTTGGATTTGACTTTTGTTATTCAGACAAGATTATTTTTAGTTAGTGACTTTCACGTGACTAAACTCTCCAAATAATATGGTTTTCTTCACTTAGCTCGAAAATAGATCTTGTAATTCGACGTTTATAAAACACTAATTTCGGTTAATAAAGGTGTAAAAAATTTGGATTTGAAATTGGAAAAATTGAGTAAAAGTTTTTGGTCGGGAATAAAAAAATCGGGTAAAAAAAGTTTTGATCAGGTGATGAAATGTCGGGAATAAATTTTGTTGGGGAAAAATTTCGTCACCCCTTCAAAATTTTCGTCACTTTCCGCTGACATTTTTTTCCCATAATAACAACGTAGGTAAAAAATTTTCTGATTATCATAAATAGGTAGGTAACGGTTGCGTTAGATTTCGGTAACAAAAATTAATGTACATAACAACAAACCGCGAAAAGCGCTAAAATTAAAACCCGCGAGAAGTAGTTCCAATAAGGTATGTTTTAAGGTTTTATTTTTTATAAAGTAAAATTAAATTTTTTTCTCTAAATTGATAATTTTTCTAAGTTTAATTTTTTTTTATTAAAATTAAATTTAAATATTTTTTTCCCAATTTAAATAAATTTTTTAAAAATTAAATGTTTTGTTCCTAAATTTAAATTTATTTTCTAAAATCAAATATTTTTCCCTGAATTCAAATTTATTTTTCTAAAATTAAATATTCTTTTATTCTAAAATTAATTATTTTTTTCTGAAATTAAATATTTTTTTGTCGATGGCACTTCTCGGCTTCCGTAAAAAAGATAGTATCCCGTAAAAAAGATAGTATTGCTTCAATTAAGATAATGTTTTTTTGGAAAGATAGTATCGTTTTAATAAAGATAGTGTCGCGAAATGAAAGATAGTGTCGCGAAATAAAAGATAGTGTCGCGAAATAAAAGATAGTGTCGCGAAATGAAAGATAGTGTCGCGAAATGAAAGATAGTGTCGCGAAATGAAAGATAGTGTCGCGAAATGAAAGATAGTGTCGTGAAATGAAAGATAGTGTCGCGAAATGAGAGATAGTATTTATTTCCGCTTTGGCGCGCCATACCTGTTTGTGTATTATGCAGACCAACCAGAACAGGTTCCCCCAAAGTATGTCATGTTACGTACCGTTGGAAAGAAAAATTCTTCATGCACTTTTATTTTTGTGAAACTCGATAATGGACCTCTCAGGCCCGGTACTAGATACTATTAGTTAGATCAGATACAAACTTATTTTACAGACTTACACTACAGTAGCTTTTCGATTATGATGGTTAGGGTGGGAAAGCTTGCCTTAGAAGTGCTTACCCGGGGGGGGGGGGCACTCGATTGTGAAAACGACCGTACGTTCGGCCAAAAATCAGGTCTCTAAAATTGGACCCTTACAGTGCAGGAAAAATTTGGCTGGAAATCAACCCTTAAAGTGCAATTTTTCGAAATTTTTTGCCCTTTTCAGGGCAAAAATTTTTTAAATTTCTCAAATTTTACCTCAAAATTTGGTATTTTCTCAAATTTTACCCCCTTACAGTGTACTTTTTCCCACTTGCTCACAAATCAACCCTTAAATGCACTTTCCAAAGTCCAAAAAACCTTCCCTTAAGGGCCCCACGTCCGGTAGATCACTTACCTGGAGTGCCCTTCCCCGGAGTGCTTATCATGGGGACATGCCCGCGATGCAACCCAGCCTAAGGCTTTTGAATGGTAATAAAAATGCAATATTCAATGTCAAGTAAGTCTAACTCTCAATGTCACGTGGTAAAGTGAACAGTGTCATGAGACTTCTGACCAACAACACAAAGAACGACATTTTTCCATTGACGGATGAAACTCTCTCCATATTGAGACAGAAAAATCCACAAGCAACTTGACCCAACAATACCGTGTTGATAACAGACGATCGTCCACAACAAATTCACCCCGTTTTTTTCACGAACAAATCAGGTGGAAACGATCAAAACGAACAAACGGCGGCTCTGGACCTTCGATCCTCGATGCTGAAGGATGGAAAAGTATGCTTCTAACCCGACCAACGGCATGTGCTGCCTTTAAGGGTAGGTTTCGAGACCCTCAAAATGCACTGTAAGGGTGAACTTTTAGCTGGGTGCACTGAAAAGGTGTGTGTTGGAGACTGCTTAATTGCAAGTCTTACAGTAAAAATCTGTTGTATTTTTACAGTTTTGACTCGCACCCATTTTGATTTGTTTTGCACATTGTGTCGACATCTTAGGCTCATTTTCAGGGTCAGAAATGTTTGGTAAAATGTAAGGGTACCTTTTCACTGCTCAAGGGCTGCACTGTAAGGGTTCGAATTTGAAAGCCATGTTTTTTGGCAGCACATGCCGTCGTTTAGAAATCGAGTGCTCCCCCCCGGGGCTTCTAAGCAGTTCCTTTGGTAAAAACTCTGAAGGATTGCCAATCAATTGCAAGAGAGCTCGAAAACTCTGCACATAATATCAACCGAATCTATCTATTTCGATCAAAAAATACGTAAAAAAATCTCTAAAACACGTTTCTATTTGAAAACTTATGACTTAACTTAAGTCGGTAGAAGTGAAGAAAAAAAACATTAAAACTTTACCACTTTTACTTAGAGGGATGTTATTAGCATCCAAAGGTAGACTTACAGAGTAACATACCTGCAATGTTTCGTTATAATAAGATAAATCATTTAAAAAATTACATTATACAAAGTAAGGGCAATTGACACAATTGACTTAAAATACGGAAGTGCCATTTAGATTCTCCTTTAATTTTTTAACGACGAAACTAACAAATTGACAACGGAAATAAAAATTGACGACGAAACTGAAAATAAATTGTTACTTTGTTTCGTTGTCGAAAAAATTGACAACGAAACTGAAAATAAATTGTTACTTCGTTTCGTCGTCGAAAAAAATCAACAAGGAAACTAAAAAATATTTGAGAATGGTGGCCCTGATGGTTGAAAAAAGGAAATATCACTAATTCTGGTGGGTTATGAAGAGGGATTTGATAGCTCTGGTGAATGCAATGCTGGTGGAGATGGTTCTAGTGAATGAGATACTGGCACTGATGAACTAGAATAAAGATGTGATGGTGGAGATTGTTGGAGTCACCGGGGTGTCAATGAAATCATTGGAACTAATCAATGATGAAATAAATGGATGGATTTCATCATCTCATCATGCTACAACTTTGATTCCATCATCTGCTCCATTGATTCCATCATCTGCTATTGATTAGTTCCAATGATTCCATTGACACCCCGGTGACTCCAACAATCTCCACCATCACATCTTTATTCTGGTTCATTATTGCCAGCATCTCATTCACAAGAACCATCTTCACCAGCATTGCATTCACCAGAGCTATCAAATCCCTCTTCAGACTCCACCAGAATCAATGATATTTCCATTTTTCAACCATAAGGACCACCATTTTCATTTTTTTTTTAGTTTCGGTCGATTTTTTCGACGACGAAAAGAAGTAACGATTTATTTTCAGTTTCGTCGTCAATTTTTTTAGTTTCGTCTTTAAAAAACTAAAGGAAAATCTAAATGATACTAATGTACGGAAGCCCATTGGTGCCATTTAGATTCTCCTTTAATTTTTTAACATCATTGCCAGCATTCACCAGAACTATCAAATCCATCTTCATAACCCACCAGAATCAATGATATTTCCATTTTTCAACCATCAGGGCCATCATTTTCAATTTTTTTTTAGTTTCGTTGTCGATTATTTTAGTTTCGTCGTTAAAAAACTAAAGAAAAATCTAAATGGCACTAATGGGCTTCCGTAGTAAAACGATTCTCGCTTTTTTGTATTCTGGTCCATAAAATACACGCCTATAGGAAAATTTCGGAGAGTGTGCCACACGATGATAAATGTTAACCTCCCCATTACTACGTAGAAAAAAGCCTATCTATCTGTAATGTATAATACAATTTTATAGAGGGATAGAGCCTATCATACATTATAGATGTCACGGCTTTTCTGTAAGAAATTTTGCAATGTTTCAATAGCATACCGTCGCAAATCTAAAAATAGACATGGATTTTTGTGTTTGACTGAAATTCAATCCCATCACCCTTTGCGTTTATTAAGCTTGCACGCAAATTACACTCAATAGCGCTCCGCAATGCATACGTCATAATTATTACTTTTCACTTTTTTTGACATTTGTACGAGTTGCAATCCCACAATTCAACGCGGCTCAATTAAAGATACGTGCAAGCTGTTATATATCTTTTGTCAAACGATGCAATTAACGTGCAAAAGAGATTAGCGCAAAGGTTGATGGGATTGGAACTCGTACAAACACATCGAGAGTAATGATTATGTCAAAAATAAAATCTATTTTTAGATTCAGCGCGGTGCGCTATTACAAAGAAATCATGACGTTTGCACGACGAAGCGCTATTACAATCGTAGCACTTTTTAGGGATGGATAGTCTATTAACCTTTCCCCAGCGTACAATATTTTTTTCGAAAAACTTGAAAATTTGAAACTTTTTTTACTGAAATCTAAAACTTCAAACTGGCATAAAAGCTTGTAAATTGAGAGTAAATTGACAATGGTTTTGGTACCATGAGAAAGATATTTTTATAGCCTTTCTAAAAGTTTTCGATTTATACACTTTTAAATCAAGTTGTCAGGAAAAGCCTTAAGTCTGGAACTCGGTATATAGTCAAATTTAGAACGTGTCTTGGCTAAAAGATGATAATTCTTGTTTATTCAAAGAAAAAATGTAATCCGTCTTGACAGCTGTAAACTCCGCGCACATCTATTTTCCCGCGTTTACTATCCCTCTAGCGGATAAAATAACCCAAGGTAGGGCAAATCTAGGCAAAAGGATCAATTTTGGCTTATGGTCTGTAAAATACACAAATGCCAACCGATGGAACAAAATTGATTGTGTTCCCCCACAAACTACAGGTGAAGCTGCATCGCAAATTTTGAGCAAAAAAGTAAAAGTGAAAAAAAGTTAGAGGGGAGTTTTATTGTCGGCATTTTCAATTAGTAGGGGCCAAGCCTGGGGTTCCGTGACATCTTTTCTACGACCTAGCCAATTTTAGTCTATTCCAAAGAACAGTATATTACAAGATATTTTTGAGAGGGAGGACGCAGATTAGGCCCGGGAAAACTTTTTATGACCAAAATAGTGACGCCAGAGGCAAAACTGCAAGGGAAAAAAGGCGTAGAGAAATAGCTTATTTTCAAAAGTCAAATTCTGAGCAAAAAATTGTATTGCAACAACTCTGTGACTAAAACACACAAATAATTACAGCCGCTTTAAGACCAACTAACTGTCAGCTCTACTGTGATTTGAGGTCAAATCTATTTCTTGATCGTACTGACGTCTGTATGTGTTTGAACTTCAAGCGGCTGTATTTCTTTGTGTGTTTTAGTCAGAGAGTTATTGTAATACATTTTTTTGCTCAGAATTTCATGCTCTTTCAGATGGTACCAATCATTTTTCGTTTATTTTGGCTTTTGAAAATCAGCCATTTCTCTACTCCTTTTTTCCCTTGCAGTTTTGCCTATGGCGTCACTATTTTTGTCATAAAAAGTTTTCCCGGTGTAGCAGAAAATAAGTACTCCCTGAACAAAAGTACTCCCGGAGTAAGTATTTCCCGGAAATATATACTCCCAGAGTATTTTTTAATAAGCACTCCCTCTAGGAAATAGGTACTCCCCTTGATTTAAGCCAGGGAGTACTTTTTTCCTAGGAAAAAAGCACTCCCAACAAAGGTGAATCGCAAGAGTTTGGAGCTGAACCAGTAGCTGAAACAACCCACACCAAAAATTATTTTCATCTTCTTCCTGATGAGATCGTCATCTTGATTTTAGAATTTTCAGTGAAAAATGATTTTAATGCTTTCAAATCCATCTTAAATACATGTTCCAGATTTCGAGAAATCATCCATCCAAAAAGAAGTAACTTCTTGCCATCGGTATATCTGGATTTCTACAGTGAATTTTTAAAAAAGCTGCCATTTTTTGAAAACAAAGTGAAAGTGAGTGTAATCAAACTTTCTCGACATTTTGGTGCTGGAAGTGGCGCGGTAGATGATGTCTGTTAAGCAATCTCACACAAAAATTGGAAATCGGCTTGGTTGATTCTTGAGAAGCAAAAGCACAGTTGGTTTCTGATTGATCGTGTTTTTTGGAGAAGATCGTTTCCCAAAACGAGTCAGTTACCCGAAACTGAATCAAACGAGTGGCTTCGTAACCGTCTCTATATCTTGAAACAAAAAGATAAGGATATCTTGATCTCCAAAGATAGTTGGTTAAACGACAACCTAATGGATGCGGCTCAAAAGCTGATTTGTCAAGAAATTGGAACCCCTCTTACGTTTCAAACAGTCCTGAATTCCCAAAAGAAAGATGTTGAGCCATTTGAAGCCGTTAACCAAAAACACATTCAATTACTTCATGATGGTAGCAATCACTGGATTCTCAGTTTTTGCTCTAATGGTCGTGTTCAAGTTTGCGACAGCTTAAACCGATATCTAACGCGTTCCTCGAGAAAAGCAATCAAATCCTTGTACAAAAACTATTTTACAGGAACGGAGATTATTTCTTTCATTGAAGTACAAAGGCAACCTGATGCTTATAATTGTGGCCTTTTCGCGATAGCATTCGCAGCTGAACTTCTGGACGGAAAGTCACCTTCTGATGCTGTATTTATTGTGGACAGAATGCGAGCACATTTGATATCATGTTTGGAAGAACTAAAATTGAAACCCTTCCCTAAGGTGTCAGAAATTTGATTTACTTTTGAGTGACTTTAACTTTATCTTTGAATTGTTGATATTTGTTGTAGTGCAAGAACGACAACGACTTGATATTAGTTTTTTTATTTTGTTTTGGTTTGAATTGATTAACAAAAGAATGTTTCGTTTTTAAACGTAATATATAAATTGCGATACGTTTTCCTCGCTGGACTTTCTTGCATTATTTTATACAGTAGGTTTTTTTACTAGGCATAATTTCCTATTTTTTATATTGATATGAAGGCTAAATTGCCAAAATTTCCTACTAAATAGACGATGGTTGTTTTTTTTTTGGGAGGGTCTTGCCCTTTTTTCTTAAGATCTAAAAAAATTCATGTAATGTTTGCTATTGATAATTAAATGATGCTGCTTTGTTTACATAAACACTATGTATCCATATATGTCTATTAGCCTAGAAAATCCTTCCGTTTGCTGCATACTGGGAGTATTGTTTATAAAGCTATTATCCAAAGTTAATCTTATTGTCATAACAAGCTCTCTATGAAAATGAGAAATGAGAATAAAAACATCATTGATGTCTATGTCTGAACCACAAACGATGCGTTCTATCTGTAAAACTCCATACTAAAACATTGTTTCTTGACTTCGTTGAATCATTCGTCGGACCGATCGGTTCCAACATCTCCTCAAAGTCACGCGATACGGGTGGCAGGCGAACGCGTAAATTGTGGGCGAAAACATGTGTAGATGAAGAGCAATGTGTAACATATCCCATACCAATGAGATGTTAACCCTCTTTTGCTTGTACAAAGATCCTTTCGTTTCCAAAATCAATGAATAAATCTGAAAAGACAAACAAAACCCTATCATTGGACTATTTCAGAAATAGTCTGTAACCTCTATGTTGAGGAGGTGCGACGTCTAGGGTGGTCTGGGAAATTAAAAATCCAGGGGGTTTGGTTTTTCGAGTGTAAAGATCCACAATCATGGTCGAAATATATTGAGAATTCACGTTATTTTAACGTTTTTCAAGATTTAAAGTTCCGGCAAGAAAGTTGATTTTGGGCGATCTCTTTAACTTAATCATATATTTCAATTTGGGAGGTGTTGGCAGACTTCCAGGCTATATTCTGAGCCTTATTGGTCTATTTTTGAACTTTTGGATCCTCAGATCCTAAGGTCCTAAAAAACTCAGAGTTAAAACTCTAACCTTCGAACCTACTTTTGAGCAGTAAAACGAGGTCGATAATCCAGGGTGGACCAAAAAATGAGAAAGAGAAATCCAAGGGGGTCCTGAACAATTAAAAAAAATCCAGAGAAACATTTTTTCCAAAAAGCAACTCTTCAACACAGGGTACAATTTTTTTCTTGAACATGCCATTAGACGTCGTCAGGAGTCCAGGAATCGCATTAACAGTGCAAATTCTAATTTTTCAAAGGATACTGAAAAACGTAAACTTCAAAAAATTGGTGAGAAAAGTGGACGTGAAAAATTGGCTATAGCCGATTGAAGGAATGGAATTCACGGGACTTTTTCTTCTAAAAAAGGTGATTTTAATCAGTCCGTTATCAAGGTCTTCCGATTTGAATTTGGCTCGTTTAGGACTTTTTTAAAACCAAAAATCGATTTGACAAGGCAAATGATTTTAGACTTTAGACTGCTATTAATTGTTGAGATCTTCGATTCTAACTAACCGATGGGAGCAAATGACGGTTCTCAAGGATACAAAAGGATTTTTGGCGGGGGAAATCCTATTGCACCCATCCTATAAATCCTAGTATGATGGCACCTAGTGACTGCAAATACATAATCAGACGCGTGAAGTCACTTACAAGAAAGGGTAACCAAAACAAGTAGAAAACTAGTTTGGTAGTTAATATTTGTACAAGATGACGTGCTTGTGAAAGTCTCAACCCTCTGTCAGTTTCTTTTTTCCGACGTGTCGCTATTAGATTTACGACAACGTTACACATGGTATAAGTTCGAGCTCGTGGAAACCGTCCAAACTCTTTATTGGATGCTAATTGGTCAATTGTGGACGCCCGTTTCCTACACGGTTGGTTCTCTTGAACCTGATTCTCTTGCGGTTTGACAGGAAGTGTTTGAGCACGTGGTCGTTGTACATGATGGACTTCTTTCAACTCGTTGCTCAATGATGCAATCAGCCATAATGGCAAATCCGGTTGATATTTCGATTCCACGCAAATAGGACATGAATATCTAGCAGCTCGAGCTGCTAGAAAGTTTTTCTTATCGTCTCCAGATAAAGTTACTGACTTCTCACGAAGGACAGTGGGCAATGAACTTTTTTTCCGACACAGTTTTTCTTTTACGACTACTTGTGGTGGCGGTATCGATTCTGACTCACTTTTAGAATTTTCAGTTTCATTATTAGAAACATTTATCTCCGTAGAGTCCTCAGTAGAGTCGGTATGTGTATTTTCAACAATGGTAGGTAAGGTTTTCCGAAACATCGCTTCGTTACCAAATATGTACATTTGACGTCCCGCAAAAAACAACAAAGCACGGCATATCGAAATATAGCAAATCACCATGACAACAAAAGATGCTATTGTAATTATGAAAACACAGAGGAAATAGGAGAAATTTACGGTAACCGAACCAATTGTGAACTGTTTACGAACCATGGTGAAAACAGTTAAACTGATGGATAAAACGATGATCGTGAAAAGAACAATATACGCATGTCGATTGATCACTCTCAATTTGTAAAACAACGGACGCGACGTTGCTAGGTAACGATCGATAAAAAACACAGAGAGGATGATGGGAAATGAAAACGCGAAATAACAATCGACGCATTCTCCAGCTTTGAGTGTTATTTGGGACCAATTGGTCAGTTTTTGTATTATGAGAAGGATACCATAAGCCATGTAATACACAATGGAATGTAAGCATAGAGAACCAACCAGAATGTCTACCGTGAAAGGTTTTGTTTTCTTTAGAGCAGCATAGAAAACAAATGCATTGGCCGCACATAGCAATAGCCCAGCGACCAAACAAATGTACGTAGTCAAGGAAACCATGCATGCAAACGAATAATTCACAAATTTTGCACACAAAGATGACCAGAAATTATTATTATTTAAAATTTCTTTTGAAATGAAGTAAAATTCGTTAAATTGATGAAAACCACCATCGACTAAGGAGCAGTAGTTATCTAACCCCTTCTTTTGGTGACGTCGAGAAGTATACAGTTTACAGCCTTTGTTTAATTCTACCGTACCGATAAACAACCAACACTAAAAAAAGCCTAAAAAAGAACAACTTAGTGCCCTGGAATGCCTGAATTATAGGTAAATTTAGTGTAAAACTACGGGGTGTTTCAGAAAAAATTGTACAATTTTGAAGTTAGTTTGTGAGAAAACTAAAAATGTTATAAATCCAAACTTTTCGCCATTCGAAAGAAGAAAGACTAACTTGAATTTTGAGCTGTCATACTATCAATTTGCTCCTCGTGTTCAAAAGCTATAAAGAAAGTTTGAAAAAATTTTCTTTCAAATAAACGTCAATTTTGAAGATGTTAAGAACTTGTAAGGCCTAAAAAACTCAAAAAGTTAAGAGCATCCGAATGCTTTAAATTTTTAGGGTTTCTTATAAAAAATGTGTAGAAGAACAAACCCAGTGCAAAACTTTTAAGTCAAACTGAGTAAAGCACACATATATCTTATATGAAACACTAGATAGAGCTACTCCGTCCCTATTTGAATCAAAATCAACCGCCATCTTTGATAAGTAGACCATAGTTCGGTGCCGGCAATTTGATCGACCAAGCCTATCTTTCGCCTTGTCGCTTCGCACCACTCAGGTTTTTTTGCTTGGTGGAACAATTTGCCGGTACCGAACTGTGACCTACTTTCAGCAAATATGGCGCATTATTTTGTTCATCTGCCGTTGCTTGGGAAATACAGAGTAGCTCTATCTAGTGTTTTATATAAGATATATATATAAATTGTACAACTCACAAGCCCCGATATCAAATATATTGGATACGGGCTAAGAGCATGTTATAAGACATGAAAATTACAAAAAAACAAGACCAGCCGAGTCTCGACCAAAATTTACTGTTGCTTATAAAAATCCGTGTACAACAACCACAAACACACAAAAACTTTCAAAAATGATTTAAACATTTTAAGAACGGTGGTTTTCCAAAGAAACAGTCTGAAATCTTTAATGTCCATCCTTTTTATCAACGACATATTTGAACAAGAAAACTTTCGATCAAATTCTTAGCGATAACAAGAAATTTGGTGTAACAAAGATCTAAAGCCTTTGATACGTGAGAAAATGATTTACAACCAAGTTGAAAAGAGGGAAGGCTAAGGACGAGATATCAAATCAAGAGGTGTGAAAGAAATATTCTTTGGGAAAAATCACTTTTTAACATTTTGTTATACCACCTTGATCGAAGTGTGATCATGAAAATTTCCAAAAACATAATTTTAGGCAAAATTAACAAAAGCAACACAGGGGTTTCATCATGATGAAATTCAATGAGAATTCCATCTGACACATTTGCAATCTCTCTGTTCGTTTCCAAAATGACCAACAATCCATATCATTCAGATACAACTCAGTAGCATTGTGGCCAGCGGCCGATTTTTGCGCCGAGATACTAAGGGCGCAAAAAGATGCCACTGATTACTAATTTCGGCGCCCCTTTGCTCTTTTACACCTTAGATATTGCAGTTTTCAGCCTAAAAGAGAGAGAATACCCCAAAAGTTTCCAAGATTTTGACTTTTTAAAGGGAGCGCCAAAATCTAAATATTCTAAAATTGCCACCCCAGTTTGCACGAATTTTAGACGACCCTCCACGCTACTGATACTACAGAATGACTGTCATTCCCTTCTTAGATTTGGTTGGGCCCGTAAAATAGTATATCAAACCATGGCCCCCTCACTTTTTTGCCGAGAAAAGCTATTTTGAAAACTTTCAGTTATTTCCATATGAATTCTTTTCAAATTGACTTGAAATGGTTTCTAAAATAGCACTTTTAACCCCTTAAAATTCAAAAATTTTCTCCAACTCGACCATGGTGGGCAACGTCATTTTACTCCAATATTTGACCCTCTAACTTCAGCCCTTAAGCAGGGCACCCTGCAAACTGATCTCGTCTAATTGAAAAAATCTGAGTCCGGATTCGAGTTCGAGTCTACGTCTTTGTCTTTACAGGTAGACAGATCAAAGACACGTTAAAAGTTTGCTGCATTTCTCTTTAACCAAGAATGAAAAGAATAGGAGCTAACACAACTTTATAGCTGTAATGGAAATAAAGGCGTTGGCAAAGATCAATATGGCAAGAAAAGTTTCAAAAAAAGAAGAAAATACTTACAATGACCTTTTTCGAAAGTGGATTAGCGTAGGTGGATACCAAAATATTTCTTTTGTTATTTTAGTTACTTATTGCTATGCTATACTGTGAGAAAAAAATAAGCCGTACCAAATTTCTAGATCATCATCACTCAAGGAAAGTAAAGGTTTTTGAAATGTTTGAAAATACAAAATAGTCTTTTCTATTTATTCCAGAAACAATAAACCAAAAGTAACTTGCCCCTAAAATTTCGACAACAGTTAGGAATAAACTTCAAAGTCACATGGAATTACTATATCGTTTGTTATACAACAGAGAGACCATTGTAGCTAGTATACTAAGCTTGCCAGAGACAATAAAAATCAATTTTTTCGAGAAAAAAACAAAAACCAGTCAAACACAGAGGTATATACTAATGCCTCAGAAATTTGAAACAAAGCAAGGAGACAAATGTGATGAATTTCAGCTGGTTCGCTTACTAGAGTCAGTTTCAAACGATCGCAAAACTCTTGTGGCATAAATCAAGTTTTACCCCTTTCCATCAACTTTTCATTTCTTTATTAGGCAAGATATTAGTTTGGGGAAGATCGCGTTAGGGGAATGTCCAGTCGGCCAATTGTCTGTCGGGGAAACGTCCGTCGGGTAAAATCCAACGCAGAAACGTCCGGTAATCAATACGATTATTTTCCCCCAAGTAGCCAAAAACTGAACGACCTTTCTTTTTTTGAAAATTCTTTCAAGTCGATTAGGGCATTCATAATAAACTGACTTACAAAAAGAAATTCAGATTCTTTCCTCAAATATCGAGATCATCATCTGGGTCTTCTTCATCGAAATCATCAAAATCATCGGGCGTGTAATGAATCTCACCGCCTTTCGACGTCAGCCCGACGCCCTCTTTGTCACCTAGCAATAATGACTTGTTTTCATCATCGATTAAATATGGTAAAACTGTATTGGATTTGGCTTGTTTTTCTGCTTCAGTCAGACGCAAGTTGAAAGTCAGATTCGATGTTGGGTCAACTTCCTCCTAAAAGAATGCGTTCTGAATTAAAATTCATCAAAGCAGTGTGGGTTGCTGTCTCAGCCACGAGATTTAATTAATTTGAAACTAACAATACCACGTTCACTTTCGTAAAACCCTGAGTTTTTTCGGGATTTATTTCCTATCCCGAAATCTTTATTCTATTTTGGTTGGTTCAATTTAGAAGTGGCAGGCACTGCAATTGCTTCAAAATCGAATTCAAAAACACTTTTTAAACACATAGAAAAAGACTGAATGGTCTGATTTCACTAAAAGTCGTTCCATGCAAAAAAAAATCGAAATAAATCAAATTTTCTGGTCTCAAAATCTTCTGACATCAAAGTATTTAGATATCATAGATTTTTTACCTCATTCGTAATGGTTGGGTTTACAAGGTCGGTCAGTTTACTTAATTTCAATTGATTAAATTTGTCCATTTCATAAACCATTTTCTAAATAAATAAGCAAAAGGAAATTAAAAAAAAGGCTATCAGCCCTAGCTTATCAAACACAGAGAGACAGACTAACCATCACAGACAAGATATTTAGGATATTGATAATAACTCATCGACAACATCATTACTTGGGATTATTAATAGTACAAGTCCATAACTTATTCAGAGGGCTATTCTCTGCATTCTGACAAAATGTATGGTGTATATCATTTTTTCGCCAAAACCAAGCGAAAAACTGTTAAAAAAAGTCCAAACTATAGAAGAGTCTATTTTCAATAGTAATTCGGATTCCTACTTCACCAACAATTTTCCCAGATTTTTTTCGCAAAATACATTCACATCTTGGTCTCTTTTCCAATGCAAACGTTTGTGAAGGATAAAATTCCGCATAAAATGAACAGTAATATTTCAATGCTCGAATGTTTGCTTCAGATATGAGCGACGGCTTCACGTATAGGAAGATCGGTATGTCTGAAACGACAGATAGGAAAAGTTTATCTTTATTTGAATCTTCTTTGACTCTGTGTGTTGCCAGATCCTTTAAAGAAAATTCTCTCTTTGCTTTAGAATTATTAGCTTATTCATTGAAATAACGTGCGGTCTCAGAGCTGAACAATATTTCAGCAATATCTTAAACCCATTACACTTTTTTAAATAGAAGATTTTGATTGTTTTTGAAGCCTCCCAGCCCAGTTAAATTGACCGTAAAGGGTCATTGAATCACTCCATTGTGCCCATGGCTTTTCAAATCAGGCTGATTTAGTTTCTATCTAATGGGAAATAAACCGTTGATATGAAGCTGAAAACCATGGTCTTTTCAATTACCTTTCGAGACATCAACTAATGTCCGAAAAATTGAGGAGTCCCATTCCCCATCTTCATTGACCAATCCATGTAGTCGTCCAAACAAGATGACGTCATCGATGAAAAGTACGGAAGAATGAATATCCTGTACCCCACTATTACGAATCCTGTGTACCATAGTTTCTTTGACATTAGATATACTTCTGAAATGCAAAAAAAAGCTAGTACACGTTGTTTTTTTATAAGGACAAACTATATAAGAACATAAGGCTTCGATGGCCAAAATGTTAAGAACAAGTTAAAAGCATTTTAAGGCTTTGGAAACTCTAAAACACCCAACTTCTTAGGAAAATGGACAAAAATACTCAAAATTGGTGAAAATAAGAACATGTTACGAACATTTTTAGGCTTAAAACTAAACAAGTGATACTTTTATGGACCTACCTGGTTATGCATTTAACACATATACAATTGATATCTACGTGAGCATGACCGTTAAACAATCATTCAGAACACAAATAGTGACGATTTATTAAAATTAGTCGTTTGTTTCTTATAAAAAAACGTTTAGAAACCAAAATTTCATGCTCTTGAAATATTCTTACATTTTCAAGACTTCGTGAGCAAAAAAAATATCTATCTCATCAAAAAATTGAGTAATTTGGCTAAGAGCATTGATGTATGCTTATTAATAGTGATTCTTATAGATAAATATGCGTTTTTTTGAGCTGAAAAATTCTTTTTAACAAATATCTGCTTGAGCCATCTTGTACCTACTTTCATGCAAAAAATCAAAAAAAAACAATGATCGAATATTTCACTAAGTCCAAAAAACCCTTTTTTAGCCATTTTTTAGCTGAAATTTACCCAATTTTTTTTTTCCAAAAATCGAGCTCCGTCACATTCGAGGGTTTATAGTTATGCATATTTGTGCAAAAAATCATAAAGAATGAAAGAGCCAAACTCGAGAAAACCTAATACCTAAGTAATTGATAATGTGCTTATAAAAATATCGAATTTGGCCAGTTTTTCTATAAAAACACGCCAAGCAATCAAAATTTCATGTCTAAACACACATATTCTTCAAAAGTAAGCCCTCATGAGCAAAAAAAACATCTATCTCATAAAAAAATTGAGTAATTTGACTAAGAACATTGATGTATATGCTTATTACTAGTGATTCTTATAGATGAACATGCGTTTTTTGAGCCAACAAAACTTTTTTGCAAAAATCTGCTTGAGCCATCTTTTACCTATGATGGTACCCTACTTTCATGCAAAAAATCAGAAAAAATTAATGATCCGATTTTTCACACCCGTTTTTTAGCCGTTTTGTGGTCCAATTTTTTTGCCCAAAAATGTTTTTTCGAAAATTGGGCTCCGTCACATTCGAGGGTTTATAGTTACACATCTTTGTGCAAAAAATCTGAAAAAACTAATGAGCCAATCTCGAGAAAAGTTGGTAACTAACGAACGGACGGACGGACGAACGAACGGACAGAGGTTAATTTATAGGACCTCCACCGGGGTAGGTCCAAAAAGTTGAGAACATCTGAAGGCTTCAAAAATTTTTGATGTTCTTATAAAAAAGCTAGTAAAAGAGGAAAGAAAAATATGGTTATTATACAAATCAGATGGCAGAAAAGTAGCACTGCATCTCATTCTTTTTTTAGAGGACATTATCTACCATTTGCTTTTACACATCATTTTTGAACAAAAGAAAGAACATACTTCTCCCCTTACTAAGAGGCACTCAAGCACAAATTTTGAGAAGGTCTATTGTTAATTATGCTTCGAGGCGTTCACCTTCTTTCTTTATCATAAAGAATCTAAGATGTAAAGATCTTTAATCGTACCGTTTTTCTTGATTCATCAGAGTTTTGTAGTTCTCAAATTGGTCATCATAGTAAATTCTAAAACAAAGCAAAGTACGAATAGAAATAGTGCCAGAAGAAAGCATTACGCTAAAAAACGCCCGAATATTGAGTTCATATTCTTAAAGGGACATAAAAGTACTGACGAAATTTGTAAACAAACCGTATGCAGCGGGATACAAAATCAAAACAAATGTCACATGCCAAAATAAAAAATAAAAACAAATATGGCTGATTTTGATTTTTTCAATTGTTTTACAAGTTTGTTTTAAACACATGATTTTAATTGTTCTCTTTAATGACACGTGGTTCGCACAATGTTTACATTTTACTACTTTTATATCCCTTTACTCTTAGGTGCCAAATAAACGGCCCCCCCCGCTTGTTAATTTTTCGAAAATTTTCCAACCCCCCGGACCTTATAAGGACCCCCCCGCTTATTAATTTTTAAGAATATTTTCAGCTGTCAAAGAGAAGGCCTCTTATTTTGCTTTTAATATCCTGATTTTAGCCTATATTTACCTTATTTTTGGGGTTTCAGAAGTACAATTTCCAACCCCCCCGGCAATTAGGTCCCCCCTGTTTATTAAAATTTCGAAAATTTTCCAACCCCCCCGTTTATTCGAACCCCCCTGTTTATTTGGCACCTAAGAGTAATGAGTGTTATTTTAAGAGTTGTATACCTTTTGTTTATCCTCAACTTTTTGGCATAACTCTCACAGCTTTCTTGGTAACAACCAATGATGAGATTTTTATTGCTAAAATCAACAAAAGAATTAAAAGCGCTATGTAATTTGAGAACTTCGAAAATAATATTTTTAACGCAGTGGGTTCTGTCGAGTTTAATTTTTTCGACCCGAGCCTCCGTTCAAATATTTCTGCAATTTAAAATAAAGTGCGCTTGTCTACGTTAAAAGTTAAAACTCATTTTCAAACATTTTTCTTCGGTTATGAAAAACGAATGAAACGAAGACTGAATTAAAGGGGAACTAAACATTTTTGGAGGTCATATTTTTTTAGGTCATACTTTTTTGTATCATCCAAGTACTAGTACGACTTTTTGAACAGCTTTAAAAAGATCAGATTTTCTGTAAACAAAAAGGAGCTATGTATTTTGATAGAGAAGTTTTTAGACGAGACAACCTTCTGGCAATTTAAAAAATTTTAAACAGCATTTAAAAAACCACTTAAACAAAAATAGTTTAAACAATAATAGTATTTACTTAGCGGGTGACTTCAATCTAAACCTTCTTCATTATGAAAGTAATAAACATGTTAAAAACTTTGTAAATACTCTTCTTCAACATAACGTTTTACCGACAATCAACAAACCGACACGAATTACAAGAACAACTACAACTTTGATTGATAACATCATAACGAACGATTACTACAACAATTTTACGGGCGTGATAAAATGTAATGTTTCAGACCACTTTCCAAATTTTCTCATAAGTGAAAAAAAGATTGAAACCTTTGAGACTGAAACTACAACCTTTAAACGATTCATTGACCAAAAGTCAATAAAAAACTTTCGTGAAGCCTTATCAACTATGAATTGGGAACTTGTAACAGAAACACATCATGCAGAACATTCATTTCATGCTTTTAACGAAATTTTCACAAGAACATACAAAAAGACTTTTCCAAAACAAAAAATCGCAATAAAACCAAAGACGATTAAATTTCCGTGGATGACAACAGGATTATTGAAATCTTCAAAACGCAAGCAAAAATAATATGACAAATTCTTGAAAAATAGGACCCTAAAAAATGAAAACGTCTACAAGGCGTATCAAAAACTCTTCGAGAAAATCAAGAAAAAAGCCAAAAAGAACTATTTCTCAAAACGTAACAATAAATTTCAAGGAAATTCCAAACAAACATGGAATGTAATTAAAGATATTATCGGCAAATCAAAAACTTTTAATAAATTTCCCCAAGAACTTACTTACAAGAACATCAACTATGATAAAAAAGAAGACATAGCTGATATTTTTAACGACTTCTTCTCTACCATAGGAAAAAAATTTAGCATCAAAAATACCACAAACAAATCAAAATGTTTTGTCATATATTGAAAACTACCAAAGCTCTATGAATACAGAACCTTTAACTCTCGACGAACTTGATAAAGCATTCAAATCTCTACAAGCTAACAAAAGTCCAGGAATTGATGAGATTGACGTCAATGTTGTCTTCAAAACATATGACATTATCAAACCTTTTCTTCATCATATTTTCAACCTCTCCTTAAAACAAGGCATATTTCCGAATGAATTAAAAATTGCTAAAGTTACACCCGTTTTTAAAACAGGAGACAAAAATGACCCAGGGAATTATAGGCCAATCTCAGTTTTACCATGCTTTTCAAAACTCCTCGAGAAAATCATGTACAACAGGCTCTATGACTATCTTCAGCAGCATAAAATTCTATATCAAAAACAATTTGGCTTCCAACAAAAACACTCGACTGAACACGCTCTACTCGAATTAATCAGTGAAATTTCAAATTCTTTCGAAAAGAATAAATTCACCATTGGTATTTTCATTGACCTTTCAAAAGCATTTGACACTGTTAACCATGACATACTAATCTCAAAAATGGAACGATACGGAATAACAGGTACTAACTTGGACTGGTTTAAAAACTATTTGACTGGACGTAGACAATGTGTTGCATATGACGACTCGACAACGACCACTAGAAAAATTGACTGTGGGGTTCCCCAAGGCTCAATCCTGGGACCGCTACTATTCCTGATTTACGTAAACGATCTACATAACACATCGAAACTACTTGATTTTATACTATTTGCTGACGATACTAATCTTTTCTATTCAAACAAAGACCTAAAAACACTTTTTGAATTAGTAAACAATGAACTTAACCTTATAAATAACTGGTTTGTCGCTAACAAATTATCACTGAATGTTAAAAAAACGAAGTACATACTACTTTTCTGTAAACGCAGCAGTAAAGTTGACGACCTACCTTTAAGACTCCCTTCCTTACGAATTAACGATACAGAAATTAAACGAGTTTACGATACAAGCTTCCTTGGAGTAATAATTGACGAATCCTTAAATTGGAATAAACACATTAAAACCATTGAAAATAAGATCTCTAAAAACATCGGAGTTCTTTTTAAAGCTAAGCAAGTCCTTGAACTAAACTCGCTCAAAAAACTTTACTTTGCATTTATTCATAGTTATTTAAATTATTGTAACATAATATGGGGTAGTACTTTTAAATCGAACTTAAAAAAACTCTTTAGTAAACAAAAACATGCACTCCGCATCATGTTTGGTGTAAATAAATTTAGTCCGGTTAATCATCACTTTAAGGACTTAGGCGCGCTTAATATCCATCAAATAAACATCTACCAGACAATTGCATTTATGCAAAGCGTTAAAACTAAAACCTGTCCTGACTTATTTTTGAACCAATTTCCTCAAATAAATCATAAATACCAAACAAGATACTCAAAAAATGCTTTTAAAATACAGGGTGCAAGATTAGATGTGAAAAGGTTTGCTATTAGATATAGGGGTCCTTTTATGTGGAACAATGTTCTTAGTAGTGATCTCAAAGAAACTTGTGGAGAAAAATCAAAACTATGTTTCCAAAAGGCTGTAAAGAAATATATCTTTAACATAGATGTTGAGAAATATTACTAAATGACAATTAATCACATAGGTGTAAATAAATTATATAATCCTTTTTTCTTCTTTATTCTTTTATTTCTCTTTTTCTATTATATGAAACATGTAGCAGATGTAAATAAACACTTTCGCAATCAAGGGGATAGGTGAAAAGGTAGCAATGCCTTCTTCTATCTCCTGCGAATGTTTTTAGCGTAAACAATTTTTTATCTCACAAACAATAGCTATAAAACTTTTAACGTGTAATTTTATAATAGCTTAGTGATTAAACGCAAATAATTAAACAGAAAAAAAAAAAAAAAAAAAAAAAAAGAGAACATTTTTTTCAGAGGTCATTTCTTGTAAGTATGTGATGTGCTTTAGGTATTTTCTAAAAATATGAAAAAATGTTTAAATTTCCCCTTTAAATACTGTCAACCGTAATAAGCAACAAGAAATATTTGAATGCTAGAGTCGAATCTGCTCTAACGTAGGATTTAAAAACACTAATCGCCTACATAAGATGCACAGCCCGCATGGTTTTCATACAAATGCTGGATTGGAAGTAATATTTACAGTCAGAATTTGAATAATATCTCGTCATCTGAAAAAATGCGGTGCAAACTTTTTCTTAAATATTGAATTACTATAGATAATAACATAGATGTTCATTTGATATCAAAATGTTATTTAGAGAAGTAAAAGTACAAAAGTGTTTTAAAAGAATTACCTATTCCCAAGGGTATTGAGTAGCATGTATTTGAGACATTGGTCTTGATTGGTATCTAAAGAAAAAGTAAAAAATATCTTCAGATTCTGAAAATGTTTCATCTCTCCTTCTGAAAATAATTAAATTAATTAAATTAACTTAACTAATTATAGTTTAGTCTAATTCAAATGCTGAGTTGGTTGCATTTGTTGAATGCGCTGACCTTTATATTATCCCTGGTCAAAGTTCTTCAATCCCAACCAAGCAAAATTTTTGATCGGAGTTTTTTTTGAAAGTGGTACCCTAATGGTAGCACTAGGCAAAGGCGGTGTAAATGCATCGAGAGCGCTAGGTCTACTTTTCCTGGAAGACTTTTGATGATGTAGCACCGTTAAATGTTAATCTTTAACATTTGCGGGTTCTACGATATAACCATGGAGATATAAAGAAAAATAGGAGATGTATGTTATTATAACCAAGCTCGCCCTACGATTAAAAAAGTTACGAGGTTTGCAGGCTCATAATTTCATATATCGTGCATTTTTAATGAGCTCTTTTGTCCATTAATGAAATCTTATTGGCTCATTTCAGTGTTAGAAATTAGATGAGACGAGATCTATTGTTTCTGACATCGGTGTAAGAAAATCATTTGAACAAAAAAAGGCCTGAAAATCCTTCATCATATGACAAGATTTTTTGATCAATTTTTTTCTTCAAAGTGAACTCTATTAGCTGAAACTGACTTTTTGCCTAAAAGACAAGTGTGAAATCGCGTGTGCTTATGAGAAACATTTTCTGGCTTAACCCTATTAGCCCCAAGCTTTTTTGACTTTTGTATCCCCAGGGGGGGGTAGAATCTACCACCCTCGATTATTTTCGATCTAGAAGAGCCATAGCCATGAAATTTGGTACAGATGTTCTCCGTCATGATACAATTTTCAAGGAATAAAAAAAAAAATTGATGACGTCGTTCAAAAACCGATGACGTCATCACAAAAATTCCACCTGTCGGAAAAAAAGCCCAATATGTGCTTTACAAAAGTGTCTATTACAATCGAACCAATAAAGAGCTTTAGATTCTGTTTGAAGATTCTTAAAGGTAAAAGGCTGTTCTTCAACATACATGGGCCCGGCGAGCCATTTTGTGTGAGGGGGCCAACATTTTGGAAAAAAATGTCGCCCACCATGGTTGGGCGACGAAGAAAATTTTTTCACTTTTTACACCCTCAAAACACCTTAAAACGATATCTAGTCAGGGAGAATAATAGTTTTTGTGGTTTGATTTGGTCTCAAACCAGCTTAAAATAGTAACTCTTAAAAACGTATGAAATGATCTGCCAAAAAGTGGGGGGGGGCATGGACCCCCCGGCCCCCCCGTTGACGGGGCCCATGATAATTGCCGGTTTTGCAATTTCCATAAAGATTTTTTCTTAAAATCTATGCTGAAGATGAGTAAAATTTTCAAAATTTGATGGTCATTTAAAAAAAATTGATTTTTTAAATTTGTATTATCAATGACTATCACGTGTCAAAATTTGAAAATGATTGAATAAATAGTTTAGAAGTTATCAGCACTTTAAAATTTGGAGTTTTAAGCCATTTTAGCTGGGTTTTATGTCATGTTTCACAATAAAGTCATAAAACCTGATCTGGACAACCTATGACCCTAAAATTTTACTCAAGTACTCTTAATAAGATTTCATTGAAAGTCAGAAAGTTTCAAGTCGTTTGAAAAATTTTTCTCCGAGATATAAACAAAAGAACTCCAGCGTGGTAGATTCTAACCCCCCCCCGGGGGGCTAATAGGGTTAAGAAAATATATTTTCAAAACAAAATTTAATGATTAATATAAAGGAACATATACTTGATTCTGGGGCTAAGTTTTATTTAATTCTCGAATATAAGAAGGCTAGGAATCTTCAATACTGATAGTTAGAATGTTTAGAGCAAATTTGAGTTCTACTAAAAAGTCTTATTTCATTTGGGCGAGCTTAGAATTTCTTTTGATGCATTTTATAAAAGAAATCAAAAGACTTTGACGACCAATTACCGACAAATCCAACTCCTGTTTTTCTTTATGCCTCCATGATATAACTTTGTCCAGGGATATATAAAGATCATTAGCAATGTGGCTGAATGACATTTTAACTTCAACTTACCGAGAATAATGTTGAATGAAGATTTTTCTTTACCATTAAGCACACTTTGAAACATATTTTTTCTTACTTTTTGTTTCTAAATACGAACAGAATATATTGGTTATCAATCGGATATAAACTTTTATTCTGCATTCATAATAACAACAAAGCTAGGTCCCAAATTGCGTGAGCTTAGCGAACAACTCCTGTGTAAACGAAATTCTCACCAAACCTCTATTAATATAAACACTTTTCTAACAAAAGTCCCTTTTTTTTCATTTACGACAGGTAAAGCGCGAAATCAAAAAGATAATCGTGTTATCCTATGATCTTTTTCAAATAATAACAATAAAAAAAAAAAAGTAACAATAAACAAATAATAAGGAAACAACACCCTAGAAATAAACAATTAGATGTGAAAACTACTGAGAAAAATTATTATTTTGAAACTCCTTGGTAGAATTCAGGCAAGTCACTGTTCAAAACAACACGTCGTTCGATACCGTCTTTGGTAATGATACCAATCCTTATGCAACCACCAGATCCACCATCACGAAAGATTGCCAATGCAACAGCTTTATATGAAAAAAAAAAAAAAAACAGAAAAAATGAATCAGTTTATAGAATGTCACTTATGATCTCTAGCTTGTGCTTATATTTTCTAGCTGCAATATTCATTATATTCATTACTCAGGAAACTTACCATGGATGACAAATTTGACACAATCTTCTTTACTCATTCCCTTTTTGAAATTGTAATCACAATGTCCATAGAGATAAGTACTACCAGATCCTCCGATGGTGAATGGTTGACGCACCAACATCCCTCCAATGGGAATTGAATACACCTAAAAAAGTAGGGCATAATAGGCATAATTGGTTCGAGAAAGCTTGCGTTTCTTTTTATTATATCAACTGAAATCATAGTTTGGAAGGGTCTCGGGCTCAGCCCACTCCTACCTCAGGTTTCCCCCTTTTCACAATTTGATGTTACCCAGCTCAAAATCAGCGTTTTACCTGTATTAACAAGGTTTTTCCTTATCAAGATGGCACTGAGAACCTCCCCCTTATTTTATACAGATTGCAAACTATGCTGACTCAAACTCATCCAAATGTCAAATTATACAAAATAATGTTGTATTGTATAATGTACAATAATACCTGACCACCATTTCGTTCATCCCATCCAGCGCAAATGATACCAGCACTTGCAGAGTCACGTTGCTCATAACATGCATTCTTAAACAAGTTGGCTGCTTCTTTAACTGATGCTTTGATACCTCTCTCTAAACTGAATTATATTTATGAATGTAGAGTATAAAACCTGCTGGTGAGAGTTCAGTGAAATTGAATGTATTTAAAGTTTTTGAAATTCAAATAAAAGAGAATCAATTTTGTATAATAATAGTAGTGTAAAATATTTTTGATAATATCTTTTACCAATAGAATAATTTCTGAGACAGAAAAAGTGGTAAATAGAATAAAATGAAAATTTATACCAGTAAGCATCAAGCTCATAACGGATTTTATCAGCAATAGCTTGAGTGTCAGCAGCTGACCCAGATCGACAGCAATAAATGTGACTGGTCACTGGTGTCAATTTATCTGTTACTCGATTTGCAACATAGGACCTTGAGAAGAAAAACAATCATTTCAAATTCTTAAAAACACTTTTATATCAAATCAATGATAATTTGAAAATTATGGTAATTTTTCTGCAAGTATTCATAGTTTAATTTTATATTAAAGAAAGCAATTTACATGAAACTGTGTCATCTGATTAAAATAACAAAAGCCCTGAAAAAGATTATCCAGTTTGCATGGACCTACCCTCTTGTTGTCCTAGAGTCTGCGCCAATAACAACACCACCATCAAACTCAACTGCCATAGTGGTTGTCTTAAAAGTAAATAAGATAATAGATTAAATTAAAATGTTTCTATGCAGCAAAAGTCTCATTGCTAATTCAGGAAATAGGGACATGTTTTTTAATTGTTTCGTTTTTGGCATTTTCAAAAAAGCTAAATTTTGATTGGGGTAACTTGGAGGTCCGAAATTTTCACAGGATGTTAGTAGTGATGATAGGACCCCAAAAAGTTCTTTTCCCAAAATTCTAGCTGTTGTAGGGGCCAGTTAGGAGCAAATTTTAGCATTTGTATGTGTTTCGGAAAATGATCTAAATCAGAGCTTAAAACCCAGGAAGTTGTCTATCTGACCAATGATTCTCATAGAGGGATGGCAACTAAAGCAGCCTATTGTTAAAAGGCCCACATTTTCCTATTGTAGGGCCCTTTTTAGAGCACTTTTTTAGCACCTATTTCCCCATTGACAATAAGTGCCAAAACACCAAAGTAAAAGGCTTGATTGGGTATAAGACTTCCATAACTTCTTTTGAAATAGTTGAATAATCAAGTTATTAACACCAATATAACACTTGAGCTGTTAAAGGGCCCGTTTGGAGCTAAATTTAGCATCTTTCCACTAAAAATACTGCAGCAGAATTACTAGTATGTTTCTAAACACCTAATTAAAAGGCTGGAGTGGGTGTAAAACCTTCATAACTTCCTTTGAAGTAGTTTAATAATCAAGTTATTAACACCAATAAAACATTTTAGCTGTTAAAGGGCCCGTTTGGAGCTAAATTTAGCATTTTCCACTGGAAATACTGCAATTTATTCTGCTTCTCTTACTAAAATTAACTTTACAACTAGTCTAATTTTTGCTAAATTCAGCTCATTTCGAGACCTAGGAACATAAAATAACCTCACGAAGTTCTGTTCAATTGTGTATCAAACATTAATGATAACTTATTTGATGTTCAAAACCTTTTCAGGGTCCAGAATCGAGCAAATATTTAACATTTTCCGTTAAAATGCTAAAATACTGCTCGTTTTTGGTCCATTTAACTATGACAAAGATCACAGAAAAGACTTTTTAAGCTTCGTGGATGATCCAAGCATCAAATAGCGCCTAAATGAGCTATGAAATAACAATAACCTTCGGGTTTTCAAATTTTAGAATAAAGACATGGCCTTCAAGAACTCTAAGTCCAGTCAATGCTAAATTTTTGCTCATAAAAGGACCTTGGAATGCTTTATATCGGCCAAATTTGGTTTTTCTATCTTTTTGAATGCCTCAAGTATGCATAATATCAATATCATAGTTCTTTTGTGTTTATCTTAACTGTGCTGGTGGATTAAAAAAAAGCCACACCCAATGCTAAAAACATGCTCATAATGGGACCATACAACCATTTTTAGTGATTGCTTATGTTGGTATATTGATCTTATAAGGTATAAAAAGGCATGTGCAAAGTATTAGAGTCATAGCAGAAAAATTGAGAGAGATACAAGCTTCTAAATCCAAATGCTAAGTATTTGCTCCTACTAAAATGCTAAGTATTGGCTCATTTTTGGACCGCACTTTGTTGAAGCATAAGTCATGACAGATTTAAGCTTTAGAAAAAATTCTTTTAAATTTTTAAAGTTTATCTTTTCCACGCAACCATCATCAGGGCATAATTTTAGTTCATTCATTATATTAGAAATGAATGATGATTTCCCAAGACCCCTAAAAACGAAACAATTAAAAAACAGTGACAAAAAGTGGCCCAAAAATTAGGCTATACCTTGGGTTTTTAAAACGTTTCCAGTACTCTTTGCTTGAGAAAAGTACTCACAAATTAAAGTTTTTCCAATTGTGAGGGAGTTTTGCAGGTGTTCTGCGGTGCTGGCTTTTTTAAACTTAGGCAAATCCTTGAACGACTCGTGAAATGCTTTTAAAACTTTTTGAAGATGGTAGACTTTAAATGTGACACATCATTTGTTTCTGACTGAAAATCTTTTGCTTGATTGTCAAATGATGACAGTGCCGTTATTATTTGTTACATCTGACAAATCTATGTTTGTAAGTACATATAGTTATAGTTATGATTCCCATTGAAGAATCATATTCTGGTTTTCATGTTACTAGATGCTCTTTTGGAGCTTTAGACTGCCTTCTTTGACCTGTAAATCTTTAGCAAATTTTAGTCAACCGTCAATAATATCTTGATATTATACCAAGTTAGCTTTGAAAAAGATAGTATCTACAGTTTAATTAACAAAGACAGTCCTATTTTGGAGAAAATTAGTGTTGTTTGAAAAAATAGTATTTATTTCTGCTTTGGCAAACTATACTACACTTCATCATGGTTATACAGCAATCTCAATCAAACAGAATCAATGGTCAAACAAAATCCAACTCAATAATCCTTTCAGAGAATGCGACAGTCTATTGAATAACAAATTACTGCAGCCCAATTTTAATCCAGACAGGGGTATTGACAGCTTTTTTCAGGTAATATTTTCCAAAAAAATCATTGAAGGTCTCCATTCCTATCCAGGGGTCATTGAAGATTTCCAGGGGTGTTTAAACGCTAGTGTGACTAAACTGACTATTATACAGTATAGACCTAACTCTTCATACAAAAATTACAGGAAATGCATATTTGGACTTTGTACCCTATGCTGCACGCAAACACTTAGGCTAAAGTCCTGCAAAAGCGGGACAAAAGTCAGTTTTTTGAAGTTTGCAAAAAAACGCCACATAGAAGATTTTTCAAATTCAGTATGTGGATAGAGCATTCTATTTTTCCTTTTTTTTTGCAAAAGTTCTAGGAATGAAAATAAAGGGATAATGATAATTGAATACTATCCACTGATGATCCACTGCACTATCGTAAAGCTAGAATCGCTTTGTGTCTCTTGGCTTGAGAAAATGATTGACAGATTAAAGTTTTTCACCCGCACGGGAGCTCGCAGGTGTTCTGCGAGCGTTCTTGGTTCAATCCTTGGACCGCGCTAAAATGGTAGACTTAGCTGTGACAGATCATTTTGATGGAAGTTGTTGGAATGTTTACAAGGCTCTTGATAGGGTGCGCACTCGTCAGGATTTTTGGCGCAACAAGGAAGAATTCACCTAAATGAACTTCAATGTATTAGTACTCACCTTTAAATCATTTAAAATCTTTTCATTCTTTTTTTAAATCAATCAGAAATTATCAGGGAAACAAATGAAAAAAACTGCATCTGAATATCTCTTTTCTTTCCGAAGATATTGATGTTTTTCGACGTCAAGGTGAAAAAACGATGATTTACGGCACCGGAAAATTCTTGACCCACATGGAAACAAATGGCTATCGCTAATGAGCTTGTTCATCTTTTCAATCACAGTTTTTTTTAGTAAACCAAGGGTAAGATTTGGCTACAATCTATCACATGCTGCTTTATTTGAAAATCTACAGAAGAAATTGCGATTTTTCAACAAGATTGCGAATTTTTTCATGTAAGTAGCATACACCATCTGAAAGCTAAAGTTTTTAGCTTTCTAGTGGTAAAATTTGTTCTTAGATATCTTGACTTACTTGACTTAAGTGAAGAAATAATACTAAATCTATCTGTTGAAGAAATAATACTAAAAATTTTGAATATAATACTATGTTTCTCATATAATATATAACAGCAGGCTGGCTCTCTAAGGCTCTAAAACAGCATCTAATACAGTCTAATAACATGAAAAACAGAATATGATTCTCCAATGGGAATCAAAACTATAGAGTGCACTTACAAACATCAATGTCAGATCTAACAAAATTAATAACGGCACTGTCATCATTGACAATAAAAGTAAGTAAAACAAAAGATTTTCTGTCAAGAGTAGGGTGGACAGGGCAAAAATTTTCCCCTTGATTTTTGAAAACTACACTAATTTTATTTGAAAGTCCTTACCTTTGTGAGAAAAATGAGGGGTCATTTATTAAATTTGGTTAATAAGTATTTCCAATATTAAGTATTCAAAACACATAAAATCACCTTTCTAAAGAATCGTCTGCTTACCCCGCGCCAGCAAGAAATAATTTTTCGAAAGCACCAAAAATGGCAGATGAAATCTAGCCTTCCTCTTCATGAGCGAGAGCTATCACGTCAGGCTGCAAACTTTCTGGAATAATGAGTCGTTCTTCTCGTAAAACGGCTTGTCGAATGCGTCCTGACAAGCTTGATCCCAGTGGAATGGAACTTTCTTACGCGTTAGATTTTGTAACGGTGCTGTAATGTCACTGTAAGTCTCTGGCTCTCCGAACATAAAGAGGGCGTTATATTGACACATCTGCAAGAAACTTTTTACTTTCGCTGCGTTGGTTGGTGGTGCGAGTCTGACGACAGTCTCTACTTTCGATGGATCTGCAGACATACCTTCACTGGAAAACTTATATCCAGACCAAATAACTTCTGGAGCACTTCATACACATTTCTCTTGTCTAAGTGTTAAGCCGAGGGATTGTAATCGATCAAGTAGAGCACTCAAATGGAGGTCATGCTCATGCTGGGTCTCTCCGTAAACTAGCAAATCGTCTTCAATCTGTTCCACACCAACAAGGTCTACAATACTTTGTCGCAAACGCTCGTGGAACTCTTGACTGGCAGGTCCAGCACCCATGACAAGACGCTTAAATCGGTAGATGCCATCGTGCGTGTAAAAGTTTGTAAGTTCTTTCGATTTCTCGCCGAGTGGCATTTGGTGAAATGAATGTTTCATGTCCAGCTTTGTGAATACTTTGGCCCCGTTAAGCTTGTGACGCAAGGTACAGTACGGGAATATGGCTTTCTTTGATGGCAATATTTGCGTGACGCATGTCTAAATTCATGCGTATCTGCCTGGATGGTTTCTTTGTAATGACAACGTTCGAGATCCAGTCGAGGTTAACACTTGGGTCTAATGGGCCTTCGATGATGTCATTGTCTCTAAGTTCTTTGAGATGGCTCGTGACTTGTTTTCTGAAAGCGAACGGTATCGGCCGCTCCTTCTGTATCATTGGTTTGATCGATCCGTCTATATCAAAGTTTATTTCTGATTTATTGAACTTGCCGATTCCCTCAAGGATAGGTTGATGCTTGTCGATGATTTCAGTCACTGAAGTTGGGACTTTCTCTGGTTCGTTGATGTGGTATACTGGCGTTTCTGGATCATTGGCGTCTCTGCGGCCTTCTGGGTGAATCTCCAAGACACCTAAGCTCTAATGATGCTTCTAAACCTAAGAGCGGTTCCGTGTGGTTTCCTTCAATCACGTAAATGAGTTGCTCGGCTGTTGCCCCACTGCTAGTGGTCAGTTCGATCTTTGCTCTACCCTTCACTCGCAGTAGGTCTTTAGTACCGTACGGGCGGAGCTTCACTTTCGATTTATACAGTCTTTTTCTGGGATCAGAGTCTTTCTGCATCCGGAGTCGACTCTCATTTTCAAACACGTACCATTGGCTTCCACATCAATCATTTCAATTTCATTTTGGTCATTCACCAGAGGGATGAAGTTCACAGTCAAAATGCGACCCATCAGTTGTTCATCGTCTGAATCACTCGATTCGTCCAGGGCATTAACATCTGTTTCTGGTGCACCAGGACATACGGCGATTTTGCAAAATGGTGCTTCTTCTTGCAATCATTGCAACGTTTCCCTTTTGCGGGACACTTTCCTTTTGAGTGGGCTTTCCGACGTTCATATCCGCAAAAGTCACAAATTTTTGGGGAACTTTCCGTTTGCTTTCCCCTACCGATCGAATCTCTTGTGATGTTCGGTTTCGGTGGGTCTGGTCTTCTTGGTCCTCTTCTACTGCCGATCCAGTTAACACTCTCTTGTTTCTCAATGTTTTGCACTTGTGTCAATGATGATTCTAGCGCTATTCCGTATTTAACGAAATCATCGAAATTTGCACCCTCCACGAGGGCATGGTTCCTGAGCTTATTGTTATTCGTCTGCATCGTCATAGCGTTGCGAGCGGCTTTTTTTGCAGTGTAGGTGGCGAAATTGCAGAGCTTTGCTTGATCCAAAACTTTTGTGTACCATTCGGTGAACGGCATCTGCCCTTGTGGCATCTCGTTAAATAGTTTAAATACCGGGTAAACTTTGTTTATTTGCCCCTTTACTAAGGAGTTTCTGATTTTGTCAATTGCGGCTGCGTATGTAACTTCTGTCGTCACCTTTCCTTCGTGCTCAAAAAACGTAATCATTTCGTCTCCACCCCAGAGTTGCAAAAGAGCTTTCTTTTTCTTATCTTCGTCAATGTCCTCCGTATCAAAAATCATGTTTGCTCTCTTGACATATTTATCGAACGAATTGAGGGCGGCACCCGCGTCTTTCGGGCGTTTGAAGGTTGGGAGGGCGGAAACAAGAGCGCCTCTGGCAGCCGAATTGGATTTGACTTATCGAGACAAAATGTGCATGGTTCGATTGGAAGCAAGCGTAGCTTGGAATTTTTCTCTGGAAACAACAAGAGTCTATTTCAGGTTGTTGATCATCTGGAACTGGGTAACATAAGTCTATTCGTCGCCAATGTAGTACCCACTTAGTCGAATTGCTTGGGGGGGGGGTCAACAAACAGGGAGTGACACAAATAATTGACCAGGTAAAGTTCAGCTCTTACAACTATTTCTTCTTCTTCAAGAAAGACGTCTGCACTCTCTGCCAAGCTTGCAACTAAGAGGCTTTTGCCTCGCTCAACATAAACCTATCAAGGTAGGTCACTACACCAGACATTCGCGTGTGTTCAGAGATCCCACTGGCATTTTTGAAAAAACATGCATGAAAAAATGCCAAAAAGAGCAGAAAAAAATGCTAAATAATGCTAATTTTAAATGGAAAAACATGAAAAACATGCTAAAAAGTAGAGTTATTAATCAACGAAGTCCCCGTGTTTCCCGTACCTAAAAACAGTGATGTAGACATGATGAGAAATCGATTAATAATTTTACCTTAGTTTCCCTGAATTTTCTGACTAATTAGATATATACTGTATAACTTGTACAGCTTGTACGATACAACACTCATACAGCAGTGTCAACAGTCTCTTTTTGCAAATTATGCTCTGGTGAAAATTGCCTCAATATCACAAACATAAGTAGAAATCATTTCACTTGGAATTTATTAATCAATCAAAGGCTGCAATTTAAAATGTAGCCCACCATGGTTGGACAATAGGAAAAGTTTATGATTTTCAAGATGCAAAAAAAGTGTCTTTTCAAGGGTGGAAAACTAAATAGAAAATAACTGATTGAAATGTAGGAAAAATATAACTAAGAATCAGAAAAATGTGCATAAGACAAATTTTAGCTTAGGGAGCCCTGTTCCTGAAAAAACCAAGGTTGACCCCAAAGGAGAAATATTTAAAAATCATGTATATCCAGACACTAGAATACAAGCTATAATGCAAGAGACATTTTAAAAATTGGTGCTTAAAAAAACTCTGTGTTTTGCCGAGGTCATGGACCTGTCTAAACCCTGGAAGAATAATGAGGTCGTTCAGTGACATGTAGTCTTGACAAAACTTCCAAATATTGGCTACTTGTTTTATAAAGTAGAGCTTGAACGGAGAAAAACATAGTGTGCGGAGGGATCTAAACCCCCTATTTTTATTTCATCCAAACCCCCCATTTTTTTCGGGAAATCTCCTACCTCCCTATAAAGCATTGGAAAAGATGGATCCCCCTGCCTGACACATCCTTGTTTTAACATTTCTGTCAATGGTATTTATTGAAAACTTAAGATGATATTTAACGTTGCCCACCATGGTTGGGCAAGTGAGAAAATTTTAGAATTTTGGGGGGCTGAAAGTGCTATTTTGAGCTATCTTTAATGAATCTGAATATCAGGACAGAGAAGAGACAATATAAACAAAATTCCCTAATGTTTCTCTGAAAAACATGCCAAAATGATCCAAAACATGCTAAAAACCATGAAAAATGCCAAATTTGCAAAAATCATGAAAATCATGAAAAACATGCCGAGTGGGATCTCTGTGTGTTCCACTACGGATTTTTTTCACATTTTGATTTAAAAGCCTACTTGGTGCAAAAGAGAGATCATGTATTTTTTAATACGCCGTTCATTAACTCAAATCAAATGACTATGGAGGTTCGGTTAACCTGATAACAGCTGTTCATAATTTTCTTACGTGCACGGTAAACCTCTGAAGGCACTTGAAAATTATACATCTTAGGAAAATAGTCCTCCCGCGGAAAATTTTACAACAAGAATCGTGTTGTGCGCCAGAAAGTCATAAACTGATACGGCGCCCTATTCGTAAACACAATCACGCAACTCTGTTGTCATCCCAAGTCCTTTTAGACGAATGCAGTTCTAACGATTTTGAGATAGCATATTCGTCAGATTGTATGTTTTCACCCATTCCTTTAGAGCTTCAGCGTGGTGGGTAGAAAACAACCACAATCTGATCTCAGGTTAGGTTCGGTGACACGTGTGTTTGCGTAGGGTAAAATGGCGAAATGCGAAAATCGATTTTGGCAAAATTTTTTTGAAAAATGACCCTACAACAATTCACACCTAACTCTTCATACAAAAATTACGGGAAACGCATGTTTGGACTTTGTACCCTATGCTGCACTCAAGCACTTAAGCCAAAGTCCCGCAAAGGCGGGACAAAAATCAGTTTTTTGAAGTTTGCAAAAAAACGCCACATAGAAGATCTTTCAAATTCAGTATGTGAATAGAGCAGTAAAAAATACAACTTTTCTATTTTTCCTTTTTTTTGCAAAAGTTCTAGGAATGAAAATAAAGGGATAATGATGATTGAATACTATCCATTGATGTCCCGCGGCACTATCGCAAAGCTAGAATCGCTTCGCGTACTCTTCGCTTGAGAAAATGATTGACAGATTGAAGTTTTCACCCGCGCAGGAGTTCGCGGAGTGTTCTCGGCTCAATCCTCGGACCGCGCTAAAAATGGTAGACTGAGCTGTGACAGATCATTTCGATGGAAGTTGTTGGAATGTTTACAAGGCTCTTGACAGAAAATCGTTTGTTTTATTGTCAATGATGATGACAGTGCGGTTATTAGTTTTGTTAGATCTGACAAATTGATGTTTGTAAGTGCACTTTATAGTTTTGATTCCCATTGAAGAATCATATTCTGGTTTTCATGTTATTAGATGCTGTTTTAGAGCTTTAGGTCTACACTGTACAAGATTTGACTATATCTTTTTATTCCATGAAGAGATTACTTTCAAATAAAAAATATATTGACAATGAATGGGTATATAAGCTTTCTAGAAATCCAAACATAAATTGCATAGCTTTTACCAAAAAATAGCACTTTAGGATCAGAAACACTCAAAACCCAGCTTTTTCCAATCTTCTTCGAGTTACAGGAATCAATTCCTTGATTGTTTTGATCTGATCTGATCTGGGTAAGAGAATTAAAGTTTCTAAGTAAAATCTTAATTATCACCCAAAAAAGTGACTTTTTATGTCCATATCTTTTGAATAGATAGTCCCAGCCTTATCCCTCCTTCAGTAAAGCTTCCTACTCTTTTGTCCTTCAGAAAAACCAAAAATATTGGCCTAAGTAGTATTTTTCTGAATTTTAATTACACAGATGGGGCCGCATGAGGAGTAAAAGTACATATTTATAAGGGGTCAAGTTATTGGAAAGACTTACTCCAGTTTTTACTTCACTATTCAACCAGTCAGGGTGAAGATCTGAAGAAATTTGGTCCATGATGTTCATTTTGTGAACTGCAGCGGCCGCCATCTTTGTATTTTCGAATTTTTGCTGATGCATGCTTTGCGAGCGTGTTTTTTGAAAAAGTCTTTGGTCTGCAAAATATTTTCTTTTTTCTTTTTTTCAGATTTACAGACAAATTTTGTTTTATTGCGTTAATAATATCATTTAATGATTTCCTATATGGTAACAATTTCATATTTTATAGTTACTTAATGTTCAAATTATGATTAATTTTCATTTAAAAGTAAACAAAGTTCTTTTTATCAAGTCTGTAGATTGCTACTAGTATCACCAGGGATTCCATTTTGAATTCCACTTTCGATTTCTTCAGAAAAATATCAAGGGAGGAGCGTTGCTCTAAAAGATAGCAAACAGCGCTTGAATTTTGAAGGTTGCTCTTCCAAACAAATTACGATCATGATGAGGTTTTGACAACCTTTTTCTACGAACCAGCTTAACATCAACAAATTTTGATGTCTTACATAACCGACGATAATTCGAGATCCTTTTTAGAATAAGATGTTAACCTTCAAAGGAAAATGTCAATAGCATCAAAACATTCTGATCGATTAGTTGGTAAGTATTTATTTTTGAAACTAAAAAGTAGCATAGCAATTGTTGTTAAATAATGGCCAGTCAGCATATACACCTTTCACATTTCATTCAGCCAGCTTATTTGCTAATGAGCAATTAGTTGCTGGTTTTAAGCAGCTAATAATGTTGTTAAATCATGACCAGTTTCTTCTTAAAAAACCAGACCAAATCAATCAAGATTCAATCAAATCTCAATCGAATATTACCGCAATTTTCAGATTCGATTGATATTCGATTGCGTTCGATTGATGTTCGATTGCGTTCAATTGCGTTCGATCCTCGATTTATTGACCCCCGGATTGTTCATCGCATAATTTCTACGGGAAATCGAAAGTAATTTCATTCGGCTTGTGATGTTTGAGAGCTTGGATGTTGGGAAGCTGCAAGAATAAAGCCAGACGATCTCAATCAAACGTAATCGACGATCGAACCAGCCAGTCGAACAACAATCGAACCAATCGAATATTACCCAGAATTTTGACGTTCAATACACCGTTTAGGAGTGTCGACTGCGCACGCGTCAATCCAATTTTCCATTGTTTTGATTTTAGCGACCACGGAAAATTCACTCTCCTCCGTAAAAAAACGGTAGGTAAACATCTGGTTCTCATAAGGAAACATAGCAGAAAAACGGTAGGTAAAGAACTCCTTTTGATCATAACTTCTTTTCCTCTTGATGAATTTTTGTGAAATTTTCAGGAGAGACTTATAAAATTATCATTGATATCATGTTCAAATATCTAAATCATTCTCTTTAAAGGAGAAAAAAAAAATTCACAATGTTTACATTCATCTAACCTTTCACAGTACTAAAGTGCACATTTTTACCTACCATTTTTACCGGCCTCTGCAATGGAGTACTGTGAAAATAGCGAGACTCCTAAACGGTGTATTGAGATTCGATTGCGTTCGACAATCGAATTTCAATCGGTCGATTGCGTTGGATTTGGTTCAACTGGTTCGATCGTCGATTCCGTTCGATTGAGATCGTCTGGACATAGTGTAGAAGATGGAAGAATTTTGCCGAACCTACAAATTCAGTACCTTAATTCCGTTAATTTCGCGCGCCTCTAATTTCGCGCCTCTAATTTTTGCGCCTTAAATTTTCACGCAGTTTGTAAAATAGATTATTCGTGCATCCTTTAATTTTCGCACATCTTGCAATTTCTGGGTTATTTTTTTAGTGTTTTTGACTATTTAAAATGAGTTTTACTCACTTTATTAAGTGTGTATTCAAACTAGATTTTACATCCCAGAGGCATTTTTATCATGAATCTAGGTTCCATTTTATTAAAAGAGACCTAAGATGAGATTTCTACACGTTTAGAACAATCACTAATTCCCGCACCTTTTATTTTCGCGCGGCTAAGTGCGCGAAAATAGGCCTATTTTGCGCGCCTTTTATTTTCGCGCACGTATTCTGCGCGAAATTAAAAGGCGCACAAAAATAAATGGAATTAAGGTATGTGAATAGAGTAGTAAAAAATGCATTTTTTCAATTTTAGTTTTTTTGCAAAAGTTCTAGGAATGAAAATGGGGAGGTCTAAAACGCCTAATACCTACTACTTAATACCTAATACTTACTACTTACTACCTAATCCGTTTGGATACTTTACAGGCCAGACAGGCCCTGGCTCTCCTTGCCTTCGCCTGTTCGAAATCTCTATTCTAAGAAAATTGGTTTCATGGAATTTGAATGTGTTATCCAAAAGAATATTTAAATATTTGCATTAAGTAAATATTTTCTTCGCCTCATATAAGTACAAAGCAAAAGGTCATTACCTTAGTTTTTCTTCCCTTTTCCTGCTCTTTCTAATGGCTTTGATTTAATTATAAGAACATGCGTAAATATCTAAAACAGTCATTCTTATATACCCCTGTCTCCTTTATAAAGATCTGAATGGCTAAAACGTTATTTAAAACGCTCTTTGAGATTAAATATAGGTCATTAATTGTATTATTTTTGTATTTATCTGCATCATATCGAGTATAGTGTCATACTACTTCTTGAGATAGGTTTGTAGGGCTTTATCATCTCAACTGATTCTTATAAATAAAACTAATATGAACGAGCAAGTGAAATATTATTCTCCTACAAAAAGTGTGTCTCGACAAAATGTGTGTAGTCTGTAAACTTTATAGAAAAAGCGCGGGAAAATAAAGTGACGAGAAAAAAAGAGAAAATATTTTCATGTCTTCAAAACGCTATATAACAAAAAATTGAAATTTTTTCAACACCAAATTTTCAGATTTGGTCAAATTTGGCATGCTGATTATTTTAAAGGTATTTTCGAGCAATCAATACAGTAAATATTAAGTTTTAGGTAGTAAGTATTAGGTAGTAGGTATTAGGCGTTTTAGACCTGCCCAAATGAAAATATAGGAATAATCATGAGCTAGCTCTAAAGCTCTAAAACAGCATCTAATAATATGAAAACCAGAATATGATTCTTCAATGGGTGGCATTATTATTTACCAATACGTCAAAGAGCCGACGAGATGTAGAGGAACAGACGATCCGTCTCTAGTAGACCTCATTCTAACCAGTGAATATAACCAAGTCAACAATCTCAAATATCTTAGTCCACTTGGAAAAGGTGACCACAGTGTACTTGTCTTTGACTTCAAGTGTTGTGCTGAGCAGAAGCCAAGTTGCCAAAAGTATTCCTACAATTCAGCTAACTTCCAGGGAATGCGACGCTTTCTTCGAGCGGCTAATTGGACGCAAGACTTTATCGTGACATCAAACGGAAAGACAGTATGTGAGCTCTGGGAACAGTTCAAAACTGATCTAAACGATCTAAAGAGCCGATTCGTCCCGCTAAAAGAAGTTGGAAATTCCTTCTGGAAGAAAAAAGGAAATATTCCGATAGGGGAAGATATTCGAAATGAAATCAGGATAAAAGATCGCCTACATAGGAAGTGGATTAATTCTTCGGATGCTGACAAGGAGTTCAATAGAGCAAAATATGTTTCGGCGCGAAACCGAGTCAACAGTATAATGAGACGCACGCGTAGAAACCATGAACGAGAAATTAGCAGATCGGCAAAGAACAACCCGAAGCGATTTTGGTCGCATGTAAGAAATCAATTGAAGTCGACAAGCCGAGTTGCATCTCTTCTGGAGTCGGAGGACAACAAAGAATCATTGAAGCATGAAGACATAGAAAAGGCAAATATCCTACAAAAGCAATTTTGTGGTGTATTTACGAATGAGCCAAACGGACAATTACCTTCATTTGATAAAAGAACAGATACGATGATCGATATCCCTGAAATTTCTCTAGAAACAATAATAAGACAGATCAAGCAGCTTGACCCCAGCAAATCATTTGGACCAGATGAGATTCATCCGTTGATGCTGAAGGAACTAGTTGACTTCGTTGCAGAACCGCTGAAGATAATTATGAACAAAACATTAGAAGATAGCGTATTACCTGAGGACTGGAAGATGGCGCATGTCACGCCAATCTACAAGAACAAGGGTGCTCACAACCTAGCCATAAACTACCGTCCAGTCAGTTTAACATCTATAGTATGCAAAATGATGGAGTCAGTGCTACGAAAAGCAATTATGGATCATCTTGTGGAAGAAAATCTTTTATCTGAAAAACAGTACGGTTTTATTGGTAAGCGATCAACAGTCACTCAACTTCTTTACTACATTGACCAATGTTGTGAAACGATGGCAGAAGGCAAAGTTGTCGATTGCATCTATTTTGATTTTGCAAAAGCGTTTGACACCGTCCCTCACAGGAGGTTAAAGAAAAAACTGGAATGTTACGGAGTAGGTGGAAGTCTACTAAACTGGATAACATCGTTTTTGTCAGATCGCAAGCAGCTGGTCAAAGTCAACTCAGCCAAATCAACAACTAACCCTGTCATAAGTGGGATTCCTCAAGGAAGTGTACTTGGACCTCTGCTATTTGTCATTTACATCAATGATTTGCCAGACAAAGTAGTTTCGGATGCATTTCTCTTCGCTGATGACACGAAAATAGTGAAGACTATAGATTCGGTAGAAGACTCTATCGTTGTACAAAGAGATATCGATGAAATGGAAAAGTGGTCTCAGGATTGGCTACTCACGTTCCATCCTGATAAATGTCATGTCTTAACAATAGGTAAATTCGCCAACATCAAGCATGCACACAGATACCAGCTTGGAGGTAATGAACTTGAACATGTTTTTGAAGAAAAAGACCTCGGCATCTTGATCGATTCGGAACTAACTTTCGAGGAGCATATATCCAAACAGGTTAACAAAGCAAATTCAATCCTTGGAGTTATCAAAAGAAGTTTTAACGACTTGAGTCCTTCGGCACTTTGTACTCTGTACACCACCTTTGTCAGACCTCACTTGGAATATGCACAATCAGTATGGCAGCCAAAATTACGTCGTAGTATAAACTTGATTGAAGGTGTTCAAAGACGGGCGACAAGACTGACTCCTCAATATCGTAATCTCCACTACGAAGAACGTTTAAAAAGACTCAAGCTTCCATCTCTTGAGTTCAGAAGGCTTTTCAGTGATATGGTGCAAATATATAAGCATATTCATTTTTACGACCCACAGACAACTCGGAACAAGTTTGTTAAAAAATCCCGTCCAACCAGATTCCATGATCATGAATTTGTTCCAAACTTTGCTGATGATGGTTTTCGTGGGGCTCAGACGAAATCTTTCTACTATAGATCGATCCCAACATGGAATGCACTACCACGATTTGTCATCGAGTCGACCTCAATCAAATTGTTTAAAGAAAGCCTAAACAAAGCGTGGGAAAAACACCAACTAAGATACTTGACATATTAATATTGTAATTAGAAATCGGTTCGTAGAGGTCCACCTCGGGCCTGTGAGCTTGTATACATCATAATAATAATTATCACCATTGACACAGGGGGGGGGGTACATGTTCAGTGTAGTAACCCATGGGGTAATAAACTGATTTTCGGTAATTTTTAAAAAATCTGGGACCACCACCCTTTTTTAGTACATGGTTTTTTCTGGGATTCTTTTTAGGGGACCACCCCTTTTACTACCATGTAGTAGCTATTACCACCAATTCGAATCCTTATACCACCCTTTAGTACCTTGTAGTAGATATCACCGCCCATATAAATCCATATACCACCCTTATACTAACCTTGATTTTTTTCTAAAATTTGGGATAGAAAAGCTTTTGTTGGCTCCTTGAACCTACTTAAACCTATTGAAAAGTGAAAACAAAAAACTGAAAGATTTCTTACTAAAGTATAAGGGTAATTGGGGAGGATAAAAAAAGAATAGTAAGTTATTGTAAGTTGGGATGCAACTCCCTTGCCAGGTTTACTAAGCAATGAACAGAGTTTGATAGAAGTTTCGTTATATCAATATAGAGTTTTTTTGAGTTACATAGATGATTTCGTTTGTTTACAAGTCTGAATCTAATCCCAATTTCCCAAGCGCATTTACCATTCTCTCGTCTTTTCGCATTTGTTAATGACTTCAAAAACTCATTAAAAGTGTGTATTTTAGGCCTTAAAAATGCCAATTTCAATCAATTCATCTTAACTGGCCAAATCATTTAATGACTATTTTACGTTTTGAATAAGTGCAGTTTGTCCAGGTTTGTCTCGACCCTCAATACTCTCCAATTCTTTGGCTACCATTATGAAAAACAATAACAAAAATACATAGGGCACCGATTTATGTAAACATTCGAAATTCCAATATTTCAAACATTCGAGATTGAAATTTCTAAACATAACAAAAAGAAAGAGAAAAATAAACAATGAAAGAAAGAAGAAAGAAAGATTTTAGTTATGGCACATGCAGTACAGTGCACTACGATAATACAACTGGCAGTTTTTCGATTTGGTTTGATCAAATCTAGCTGAATATACTACATTGTACTATCCTTTAAAATTAAGGTTTACTTTGGTACCACCCAATTTAGTACATGGTAGTTTTTCTGGGATTTTTTTAGGGGACCACCCTTTTTACTACCATGTACTAAATGGAAATAACTTCGATAAACCACCACCCCACCAGCCATGGGTCACTACACTGAACATGTACCCCCCTGATTGACAATAAAACAAAAGATTTTCTGTCAAGAGCCTTGTAAACATTCCAACAACTTCCATCAAAGTGATCTGTACAGCTAAGTGAGGTGAGAATTGAGCCGAGAACGGCTGCAGAACGCCCGCAGAACGTCTGCGAGCTCCGGCGTGGTTGAAAAACTTTAATCTGTCAGCAAAGAGGACGATTCTAGCTTTATGATAGTGCCGCGGATGATCAGTGGATAGTATTCAATATTATTGAATGAAAGAAATAAAAATTGTTTCATGCATTTTTAAATTTTGTTTTAATCCATTAATATGAGGATTTCTAATATCATAGAACTAATCAAATTTTTTCACTGAACTTTTTAATCCTTCGATGCAGTTCAATAAGTTCGATTGTTTGGTTGGTTTCACAAGTTTGATTGATTGGGTCTGGCTTAAGCAAGGCCTCAGCATGGGATGCTAAGGCAAAAAAAGTACACATATATAGTCCAAGAAGCCGTCTAATTACACTTTAATTTAGAGGACATGAACTCAATTGGGCACTTATAAATGCCACCCTGATGGAAATTTAGTGTAGGTAGAATAGAACTTCGATATTCCAAGATTACGAATTTACCAGCTTTTTAGCAATTTTTGCCTTGCTAACCCAAATTTTGCAACCTCTTTACCTCATGAAAGATCAAAATTAGAGTTTTTAAAAAAAGCGTTCCGAAAAAAATGCATTGCAAAAATTTCACAGGATCGATTCTCAACCACAAAATGCATCTTTTGGTCAATGTCTTTTTTTTTGACGTTCTTCCTTGGAAGAATATTGATCACTTTCATTTTCCTCTTGAGCGTGCAAGAAAAAAATGATTAGCTCTCGCGTTCTCCCACAGGCGAATAAAAATAACGGGGCAATCTCAAGCTGAGGGTGCTACTTAGTTTCCGCCTTATTTTGTGTCCACGATAGAATAATCTAAATAGTGGGGGTGTTACAAATGATAAAATATCTTTTACAGATCAGGTTCTATATACAAAATTATATACAATATATCATATACAATTCCATATATATTGGCAGTAAAAACTCTATCTAGCCTGTATTGTCACTTACTGTTAAATAACTTTGACAACACATTTGTTTTGATACTTCAAAGTTTATCAATATCAAACTTTCACCGTCCCATAATCACAACCCAATATATATTTAAAGCATTTTAAAAGTACCTAATTTGAAGAAGTTAATTAACAATTTAATCACAAACATGCTGCTCACATCTTGACGCCAGTGTTGTTGTTTTTCTCTAGAGACTTTTTTCTAGCGTGCGCGATTGATTGAAATGTCAAAGTTACAGAGTATCAATAACAGATCTCACAATTTACCCCGGAAAAAAACAGAATTTTTTATGTGTCGAATGCTTGCGCGAATGCGCGTGATCACATTTACGCGTTTCTCGTCGCTGCGATGTGAAAGCCTACCTACAGTAGTGAGAGTAGCGTATTCACATTATTTGCTATCTATGATTCAGGGTTATGTTAATGAAATGACTTTGGAGGTTCGGTGAAATGGTGGTCGAATTGCCGTTCCATGTTTTGGTATAGGTATAAAGATATAGGTTTAGGTATAAAAGCTAACTTTTAATAAATATTACGGTATATTTAATAAATAATAAATGTATTAAATAATATGATATAAATAATTAGAGATAAAAATAAGTAAGGTATGTATTAAAGTAAGTTGTTGAATAAAATATTTAAGGTTTAGATAGAATGTATAGACAGTCAGATTTTTCAGTGCCTCCTTGTAGGCATCATAAGTATTTTTCTCCCTGATGGAGCTTGGAATATTACTCCAGACAATAGCAGCTCTGTATTTGAAAGAGCGTTTTTAGTCAACGAAAGCGTGCTTGGTCAATTTTAGATGAGTAGTTTCTGTTATCACAAGCAACTGATCTTGTAATTAGATCTGCTAAGAGTGGTGAACACAGACCATTGTGGATGTTATACACTTTGCAAGCTATACTCTTTTTATAGTAGTAAGCAATTCCTTTCCTATTGCAGAAGATAAAACATATACATCAGTCACTGACTTCTTCAAACGAATGAGGAAACCAGCCGCTCTGATAAGGATTACCATAAAGAACTGATGGAATTATGCCTTAAAAATAAATTGTAGAGGGGGTAGATTTTGGCATTCCTCTCATCTGATATAGCTTTTTGAGTTGAACACTAAAGCTTTTTGTAACTTTTTGAACATGGACATCGCATTTCAATTTGTCATCAATTTTTATACCCATACATTTTGTAGAGTTTATCAATTCAATACTTTTGTTGCAGATAGACAAATTTTGAAGCGGGCTGATGAAAGGGATTTTTCGACGTGATCATAACTTCACATTCTCCTTGTTAATGAATTTTTCTCGGCAAAGTGTTCTAATTCATTTGTGTTTTGTTGGATGTTTTTGATAACCGTGTCTGTGCCTAAACCCACAGTGTAAGTCGTAGAGTATCATTGATATTTACTGTGAGGCAGCAGGGACCAATGAGGGATCCCTGAAGCACACCATGTTCTAAGTTTTCATGTTGGGAGTGAGCTCCATTAATGACCTAAATTGTTTGCGGTTGGACAAGTAGCTTGTAAGAAAGTTTAAAAAGTCTCCTGAGACACAAGAAGCACTCAACTTTTCAATAAGATTGGATGTGAGACACTTTAAAAGCTTTACAAAAATCAATAAAAAAATCAACAGATTGATGTGAGTCAATAGCCTTTCTCCATTTCTCTGTCATTCATTGATCGTTTTGGTCTGATTCCCACCGATGTTCTGATTCAAGATTGTGCTGTCTAAGATGATCTGTTAGCTGAGAGCAGACAAGGAGTTCAACAATTTTTTTTGAATAGACTGCAGAGATATTGGATAGATTGGCAGAGATAACCTTTTGTGAAGTCAAAAAAACAAAAATGCTTTGCATAATCGATTATAGCAAGTTTTGAGGGATTTTTAGTTTCCTGGCACTTTTAGTTTCCTGGCACGTTACCTTCCCTCCTTGAAAATGAGAGGCCACCTGATTGGAGTGTATGGTGTCACTCACACTAGCTCACAGCAAATAGCACACTGATTATTTGCTAATCATATCAGGCAGTAGACCAGCGTCTGAGATTCAGAAAAGGCCTTAAAAATAGTTTTTGTAGGGCACCCCTTAGATCAGGGCAAATTTTTGATATTATGCTCCTAATAGGGTGTAGAATTGACAAAAAAATTTGCCCTTCGAATCTCCTGCAGTTTTCGAGTGAATCGATTTTTAGTTAATCGATAGAACTTATCAATCCCCCCTTTACTAACGCTTTTTTCAAAGTCTGAAAATCAAATATCTCGAGCTATAAATGGATTTAGCGTGAAAAGTTGATAAAGAAAATGGGGTTTGTTAAGTTGCGACCACCTGGTGCTGAGATATGGCATTTTTAAGGCAAAAAATCTACGTTTTTGGCGTTTTCCGATGACGTCAGAATTTTCTGGGAGCATTTTCAGAAAAAATCATTCCCACAGCAGGATAGCCCTGAATTAGTAGTATCCGAAAATGGTATGGTTTGTTAACTTTCGATGTTCCAATCTTGAGATATTTCATTTTTAAGGTGGGTAAATATGCTGAAAAACTGCTGACTCTGCAAAAAATATCGATAATTTTCAATGTTTAAACCAAAATATCTCAAGATCTAGACATCGAAAACTGACAAACCATAACACCGTAATTTATTGAATATTTAGGATAGAATAAGCATTTTAGATTCAGGGAACTTTTTTCTAAAGCCTTTGTTAGAATACAATAGCTATTTACAAGAACAAATGAAATTTTTGGTTTTACTCACTTTGGGCATGATATGATAAGTGACGTCATCAAAAAAATCTTTTTCAAAAGTTACCTGATATATGACAAGGATCTTGTGTGCCAAATTTCAATTTTCAAAATTAAGGTGTGGTACAGGAACAGCCCCCCCCTAGTTTTGAACCGCCCCTAAAAGCCTAGTATGAATAGGGTTAAATACAAACAAGGGGTCTCCAGTTTATATTTTCTATAGTGTATTAAATGTCAGCTAAAGTTTTAGTTAGTGATTTGCCAAAAATCAGTCAATCATGCTGAAACTGAATTGCAGGGATAAAATCTCCCTCTGCCAAGTGGTAAACTAGCAACAAAAAACCAAAACGTAGACTGTGAACAAAGTTTACTACTTGGATTTTTAGAGTAGGGGTATAGCAAAGATTGTGCCCACATGAAATACAGTATAGAATTTTAACGTTGGTTTTTTGTTTCTTTTTCTTGAAATATCCTATCCTATTCTATTAGTCATTCTATTTGTTACTTTGTTACTGTGTGAAAATTAACTGAGTTTTACTCTCAGTTGCCTAATAAACGCTCCCACTTGCTTGTTTATTTTTTCATATCTTTCCAACCAAAAATGCCAAAAATATGCCAGAACAACCATTTTTATTATATCTTCTTGAGATGTCGTCATTAGTTTTTTTCTGAATTTTTGCACAGAGATGTAAATTAGCAATGCCTAAAATAATGACCGAATCTGATTTTGAGGAAAATTCGGAATGACAGAAATATGCCGGAAATCACCGGTTTTGCAGATTTTCATTGGATTTTTTCGTTTTATATCTTTGTTTTTTCCAACAAAAACATTATTTATAAGAATACCCACGGTTTAAAGCATGGTTCAATTTTCAATGAAACTGATTTTGGTAGCTAGAACTTTCTTTTTGTGAATTTCTCTAGTTGTACTTGTCTATTTGTCATGAAATTTTGCACACTGGTGCAAAATGGCAATACCTAAAATGTAAGGGGACCCAATTTTCGAAAATATATATTCCCAGTCGTCCGCCAAAAAATGCTAGAAATCAGTAGCATAGTGGGTCGACCAAAATTGTGCCAAACGTGGGACAGGGTGGCCAGCGATACTGGAAATACTTGAAAATACTTGAATATACTGGAGAAAAGAATTGATACTTGATTATACTTGAAATTTGGATAAAAGTGTTATTTTTCAAGTATATACTGGAAATGAAAATCTCTAGTACTGGAATATACTTGATTTTATCATTCATGATGCCGCGGAGGTCAAATCCTGGATTGGTGTCCAGCGCGGGATAACTCACCACCCTTTTTCTTTATGTTGTTTGTGAATATCCTTTTAGTTCATTGCGTTATTTGTATTTTCGATCAAAATTACAAACATTAATTCGTTTGTCTCTGGCTTGAAGATTAACACTTCATAGTTATACTGTCACTTACTTTTCAAAGAATCTTTACTGTTTGAATTTAATTCTACTAATGTTGATTTTAGATAGAAAAAAGTGATTAATAAATAGTTAGAATGCCAAGAGGAAGGAATAAGTTTCAAGATAAATGGTTAGAAAAAGAGGAATATAAGATATGGCTACTAAAGAAAGACGAGACTTGGGCCAATTGTAAGATATGCCATGAAGACATAAATATTGAAAACATGGGAGAGTCAGCATGAAAGAGCCACATGACATCAGCTAAACATTCCAAGTTGGTCAAAGAGAAGGAGGATGCAAAAAAGAATTTGACATTGCTTCACTTTCAACTCGAACTGCGGCAACTTCATCTGAGTCAATGAAATCTAGTGCTTCATCTTCAACAAAAGCTTCTCCGCCAAGTCTACAAGAAATTGCGGTACCAGTAGCAGTCCACTCAGCTGAAATTCAATGGGCATTGAAAGTAGTCATGTCACACTTTTCATTGCGCTCATGTTTAGAACTCAATGAACAGAGTAATATGTTCTCTGACTCTGAAATCGCAAAAGCTTTTAATATGAGTAAAACAAAGCTTGCTTACGTGATTGTTTTTGGAATTGGCCCATTTTTCAGGGCAAGATTGATCAAAAATTTGAAAAACTCTCTTTCACTTCACTTTTCTAATCTTAATTAGCCAGAAAGAATTGAAAGAAATAGTAAGTCAGTAAATCGCGGTAAATCATTGCAATTATTTCAGCTTACTTTGTTTTTGAAATTTTAGTCGAGTATGTACTTGAATATACTTATTTTTCTTAGTCCAAGATACTTGAAAATTTTGAAAATATACTTGAAAAATGGAAAAAATGTGTGAAAATGTACTTGATTATACTGGAAATTGGATTCCCGAAATCATCTTTTTTTTAATCTATTTTTTAAAATTGAGATTTTGGCGCCCCCTATTGAAAGTGAAATATGTTTGTAAAAAATTAGGCGAGCGAAGAGAGAACAAAAAAATTTGGGGTATTTTTTCAATTTTTTGCTGAAAACTGCTAATTCTTAGGTGTGAAAAAGCAAAGGGGCGCTGAAATTAGTAATCAGAGTCGCCTTTTTACTCTCCTTATCTCTCGGCACCCTCCCAAAAAAAATCGTTGGCTGGGGGGGGGCACTATGTTATATTTCTATTTTCTATAATTTTCTATCAGGATTCAACATGTAGCTTGTTTATTCTTTTATGACAATCAGCTTTCAAGATGTAGTCCTTTAGTATCTTGTTAGCTAACTGTTTGTAAGTTTATAGGGTAATTAAGATTAATTTCCTTTGCTTAAGCTATCACTCAATGTGATTAATCCTAATTAAGCCTTTCTTGTAATATAATACTACATTGTTTTTGACACTGAGTGCCCTCACAGGAAATGGATCTACTATCATGCACATGCAAAAGATATTATACAGCATAAATCTTTCTTAAACCACGACGAAGCCTAAACAACTTTTTCTTGACTCTTTATAATTTCAATGGTATACGACATGGTTAATCAGCTCCCTTCTACTAAAGTCATTGTGATTATTATCGCCCTGGTTGTTGCACGAACCATCACGAGTGCTTTCGAAAGGCTATTCATTCGGGTATCTTTAACTAGTCTACGGCATGGTTTAGCAGCTTCCTTTCAAGCTCCTTTTCACAAAGTCATTGTAAGTGCTATCGTCGCAAGTTCTTGCACGGCCCATCACGAGTTCTCTCAGGAGGCTATATCTTATTGATTCTGGTATCTTTAACTAAGTTATATATAACACTGTTGAGCTGAAGAGATCGTGTTGATGACGCCTCGTGCTTTTTAAATATATAGTGAAGATATGTAATATCTGTCATTTTAGAAAAAGAAAAGTATTGATATATAAATAACTCAAACTGATAAAAACGAAAAAAGTTAAGAATATTTTTGTTAATTGTGTGTATTTACGATTTTTTTGGTAATTTTTATTTTTTAATCATTCCGAAACAGAGGGTAATTTAGCAAAAAGTTAAAGGGAATTTAAATAGTGGTATGTGAAAGAAAAACCTAATCCAAATAAAGATAGAAGAAAAGTAATAGTGGAGAAAATGAATTGCAAAACTTTTTTTGATAAACACACTTCCGTAAGTTCATCAAATTACATACAAAATGGGGGACAAATACAAAAGCAAAAACACATCATAATAAAAAATAAAAAAAAAAAAAAAAAAAAAAAAAAAGATACATAAACAAAACAAAACCCGAGTCCCAGACTTGTGACTGGCATAGTGACTTTCCACGTGTTTAAGGGCCCACACTCAGTCGCCTCGGGAAAACATGTAAAAAGGAACTGACCAGCAGCTCCAATAAATAACAGACAACAACAGACACTACAACAAACACAATCTACATAAAAATAGAAAAAAAACACACAAAAACTGAAAGAATAGAATCGTAAGTTGCCGAGAACCGGTTCGGCGTGCCGCGACGTGGAGAACTGCACAGGGCAAAGAAGTAGGGAAATGAATACCTCGATGCTGATGCTAATTCTTTAGACAGAAAAAAAAAAAAAAACTAAAAAAAAAAAAAAAAAACAATACACATACAATACAAAGAAACAATTTCACAATTTGAAAATATGTAAAAATTCTTCGACGGTTTTCCCATACTTCATAAAAACAGTCAGGAAACCTGAAAAACATTGACAACTTGCTTCTTCAAGAAAGCGTTTGAAGCACCCTGGTTTCGCATTCGAATGAAAAAAGCTCAGTGACTCTAGGAGTCAGATCTTCAAACATGAGTGTGCTACGTGCTATCCGTAAAATTTCTGAAAAGACGGATCCATAAAAAATGCACGATGGGATGTTACTGTCGGCATGTGGCATCCTTACAATGAAGAAGGGAAAGGCATCTCTCTTATCAAAAAAGTTTATATCTAAAAATATTGTTTTCAACGGTGATATCTAAATCTAAAAACGATGCATGGTTTCCATGGTGCTCAACTTTGAGATCTAATTCTTTAGGGTAAATCTGTTTGTAGCAATTATGAAACTCATCTCTGTCATTTAAGGCACACAAATCATCAATAAATCTACCTACAGAGTGGAAGTTATAGGCACTAGGCGAACTAGCAGAAATGAGACCTTTGACATACTCAGATTCAAAATGGTACAAAAACAGATTTGCCCAAAAAGGAGCAGGATCTATTCCCATGGGAATTCCAATGCACTGTTTAATAGCTTATATAGCTTTTCATTGAAATTTGATCGTCCGAATGAAGTTGTCTACTTTTGTTTATATGTGGTGATTCTTTAAAAATAATTTTTTTTTCACAGTCATTTTTGCTAAATCAACAAATTTCAAGGAACTTTCAGATCAGGCAATGCATATTGAACCAGTGAGGTTTTTCTTCGAACGGTTCAGACTGCTTACCAATGGAAATTTTAATTAGTGGCTTTTGTTTTGAATAAAGAAACTGCATAATGATATAATGACACTGTAAAGACCTCGCAGTAGTGCTTTAAAATCATGCGGTCTTTCGTGTCTCGTATAAGAACACTATTCTCAAATGCTACACAGAGTTTTTTAGTATTTGTTCTCAAGCAATTTGTAAGAATAATTTCTTCAGTTGTATTTTCATGCGTAAAAGAGTAAAAGAGTCTCTGCTACGCATATAGCTTCTAAAACGAACACTAACTTATTTTAAGGCAGAGAAATATCTTACTTATTATCAAATGTTTCCATAGCTGTTAATTTGGAAAGTGTCGTTAGTTAGTTCATTAGAATTAAAAGAAAATGATGAATGACTACATGAGAATTGTCTTTTTACGTCATTTGACATTAATAGGACATTTATATGCATTACTACGCACATATCATTATAGATACACGAGAAATTTGTTTTGGCATTCTATTTACTGTTTATTATAGTTTTTTTGAATACTGACATGACATGGTGTAAATAATGCCTGCGGATACTAACTTGTTGAGATTATGTCTCAAAAACGCACGAAATATGAGAGGGGGAACAGGTGATATATTATTTTTTCTTACGTCCAAAATAACCAATTTTGTCTGTTTAGATTGCTGTGTTTTTTTTTCAGTGATGTTTATAGTTGCTTTCTGGTAAGCTTTGATTAAAAACTTTTACTGTCGATTTTACAATTTTAGAAAACGAGCATCAACATTTGCTATTGATATTATATTGAAATTTCTATCACAATTTCTTTTCAATAAAATTGGTGGTCATTGTTTTTGGATAAGTTGAAGTGTTATTCACTTGAGCTGGGTTGAATCGAGTTTTTTCTCTTCAAAGGTTCTCATCCTCCAAAATTTTTAATAAAAAAAATTTCAGTGATGAATATTTTTTTATGACTTTTTTTTTCAAAAATCTGATTTTGAATATTTTTGGGAAAATCTAAATTGAATATTTTGCGGTAGATACTTTTATTCTCAACGAAACTAATATTTTTTGAGGGTGATTTAATCTTTTGAAAGATGTCTTAAAACATCTGATGTGTTTAAATTGAAAATATATTCCCCACATTGTACTGTATATATCACGAGTTATTACTTGAGACTGAATGGATCTCATTCGAACTTTCTCATCAGAAAAGCAAGGAATTAATCATTCTCTCTGATTCTCTCTAACTAAACGAAATGTTGCGAAAACTTTCTCTTATTGATATGTGCCTTCTAAATGTCTTATCTAAGATAATAAAAATGACCTCATTGTAATTTTAGAATTTTAAGTTAAATGCTACTATTTTTCTTTTTAAAGTATTTTTGGTAGATAAGAGATGAATGTTCAGCCCACCTTAATATAACTTTTTTGTAGAGAAATACTTTTAAGGTCGAGTATTAGAAAAAATCTTGGTTATTCACCATATTATGAAACCGTATGAGATGTCTGTTTTGCGAAAATGTGTTTCATGACTGAAGGTACCATCTTTGAAAATTCAACTTTTATTTATTCTGTGTTGTGGTAACATAATCTCGAGTACTATTAGTGAGTAGTAACAGTTTCTATACAGAAGAATTGAGGCTCTTGTATTAAACCCGTGGAAATATGTCTAGCTAGCTGGAGAGATAGCATTTTCAATGGTTAAACTTTGAACAAATCAAAGACCTGTTTTACTTTTCCCTGCTTACACTAGCCCAAAAAACATTTATCTCTCTATTATTATGTTTTCTATTCGTTCAGAATTCAACAAACTTATACCGGAGCTGAAGATCTTCTTGAACCACCTGGTCGACAATGAACCACTTACTGATACTTCCAAGGAAGATTGCATTGGATTCATTGGGCGGCTTGATTCCATCTTAAAACCGCCCTCCTTACCACCACGCTCTGGTAAAAACTCAACCACCCAACAGCCTATTCAGCTTGACTTACCGCCCACTGAGAATACAGTCTCGTCACCCATCTATCTTAAAGGAGATGAGTTTTTCAATGGGAACATCCCAACTGATTACATCAACAAAGAAAAACAAAGCGGAGTAAAGAACACCGAAGAGAAAAGCAACAATAATAATGAAGCTGTCTCCAACGGCAACAAGGTATGTTATCCAAGGAAAGCTAATTATTATTACGATAAAATTTGGCTCAAAACGCAGACAATTCATTCCAATTCTTATTCGACACTTTGCAGTCAAAACATTGTAAACTCAAAAAGTGAAAACATCGAAGTGTTGAATCGAACAATTAAGTTACATCACGCGATATCTTTTGCTTTGATGATTGGTTGAATAACTGAAATCTTTATGCAAGCTCAGCATTTTTGAAGCAGCGGTTCAGACCTCGGAAAACATTACTGTCAATCTGGCTTTAAATTTAACACTGTAGTTTGCATCTTGAGATACTTCTCCATACATAGCGCTGTTTGAACGTAAAGCGAACGTTGTTTGGACATTATGGATGTTTGATTGACGTTCATTTAACATTAGTTTTGAGGAATTGTCTCTTCACATAATCCAAATAAAAATTGCATCAATGATGCATAAAGCCAGTAGCTGGTATTGATCAATAAGAAAATACTTTTTCTTTTAATGAATGAAGTTACTTTGATATTAATGCCAGATATGTGTGCGGCATTTTACCTGTAGGCTCATCATTTAAATGAGTTTTGTATTTTGATTTTCAGGAGGAAAGTGGAGATGGTATTTACCAAACTATCAACGAAAATGCTGACAAAGAAGATACATCAAAACCTTTCCCTCCTCCAAGGTTGAATCGTGCTATTGCTAAAGGGTCGTTGAGCCCTCCCAGTCCCAGATCAGGCTCATATAAAGGGTAAGACTTGTAAACATTAATGGTATAAATCTCGGCACGGCATGACGTCAATAATAGTGCTGTTAAGTAAATCGGTAAAATCACGACGACGAACGAAAGTTTAACAGGCTAGTGAGTTTCAACCAATCAAATTTCGTATTTTCACTAGCCTATTACATTTTTCGTCCGTCGTCGTGATTATCCTGGTATGCTTAACCTCAGTAATGGGCAAAATCTGAGCACTTTTGGCAGATTGATTATGTGTTTTCAATAAAAGAATATTTTGAAATCGTACAATCTTCTCATTGGTTGAAAATTTAATCACCTGACTTTTCCTGGCTAAGAAGAACACGACCTAGCTCATTGATTGCGAATTTGGAACTCAATCACTGTAGTGATAATGTTGTTTAGTTATTTTGATTGTTTTGATTCATCCCCGATACAATTATCTTTTACTGATATATATTTTTCAGGTTGAAGATTGTTGATTTACCTCATCCGACATATTCGGGGTTATTACGGAATGTGACGTCCAACACAAAACAATGGTGTGTGATCAAACATCAGAAATTATTTCTCTTCAATGATTTAAATGAACCGGCGGCTTTTGTTGCAGATCTCACCAAATATGAGGTAAGTCCAACCTTTTAATAAGGCTCAGAGTTCTGTACCACAAGCTTGGTATTGACAGAAATTTTAAAATTTTCTCCTAAGAACGTCTGTTGACACTGGAATTTGCACAGTGCCATTAGTTTGTACTCCCCCTTTTCAATAGGGGGATGCCAACTTTGCTGGGGGCCTATGTAGGTGGGGGGGGGGGGGGGGGGGGGGTACCAAGATTTTCCAAAAAAACTGGGGGTCAAATGATAAGATGCAGGGTTTCTCAATTTAATCATAAACAGTTATAAAGTTACGTATCACTAAAACACAAGTTTACAGAAAGAGGGAAGGGTATTTAGAAGGATTCGATCCCACTACAAATTATGCGTGCAATACCCCCCGAACGACCATGCCTATGCCATGCTGAGATTACAACAATTGAAACCTACAGAAAAATGGAAAGTTTTTTGGACAGTCCGAAACTTTACCTCATCAAATTCATACAACATAAATGGGCTATAATCAGCTATAATTGATTTTAAACAAAAAAGTTACTACGTGGTGGTTTTTGGCACATTTTTTAACGATTAAATGCTGTTCATTAAGGCTGGTTACGACCTCTTTTTTCACATGTAATTAAAGATAATTTATAACTTTGGATTAGTCTTTAAGTCTGTTTCATTCAGTCTCATTTGAAGGCCTACTAATCAAACTCGCTAAATTGTCTTTTATCAATGTTTCCTTATATCGTGTTTGAGCACCATGGCGATAATTAGGTAAACATGATAATTACAGAAGTAAGGCAGTGTATCTTTTTCTGAGGTCTCAAGGTTAAGGATTCTCTGTACACAAACCCAGTATCTACGACTTATTTCAAAATTCATTGCCGTAGAGGTACTACGAAATGATAAACGTGAGATACACTCTTATACAGAGTAGGTTAAGGGTTAATCTTTGGACTCCAATTTTAGGGCCAACCGGTAACAAAAACGATTTCAAAAACCTTTTCTAAACGTGTCCAATCAGGCCTTAAATAAAATTTACGTTACTGATAGTTGGACGCCAGAAAATATGTACCTGACGAAGTCTCGACGAAGGAAATTTATTCGCTTTTTCACTCAGTGATCATTCTTCGCCAGATGCCATTTACACATAATTGGTAAAATTTGAAATTTCATAACCATTCACCAATAGGTATCAATTCCAAGGGAATGTCTGTTAGAAGCAAGAAGTAATATTTATAACGTTTGCGTAATCAATTTCTTTTTCCCAAAGGTGATCAAAGACCCACACGATATGCACGTCTTCCGTGTCACACAACACAACGAGCCTTCCATTATTCTGGCAGCTGTCGATGAAAACCAGTACGAAATATGGCACGATGCTTTCAAAAAAGCCAAACTGTCACATCTGACGTCACCGATCACTGAAGAGAAACCATATCTATCGTTACCAGGCTTCCCTGGTGACGAAAACAATTATGAACAGGATTCTGGGTATGAACGACCAACCATCAATGAACCACGTGATCAAAGCGCTGGTTACATTCGAGAAGTAAACCCTATCGAGAACTCGATCCCTCAGTACAAACGAGAAGGTCGGGTCAAATCTCCGGAAAGAGTTATATCACCTGAAGTGCGGGTTCAATCACCCGACAGTCGAGTTACCTCACCCGAATTAGGTCGAGTTATTTCTCCCGATGGCCTCATACAAACACCTGATGGGCGTATTTTATCACCGGACGGGCGTGCTTTGTCACCCGAAGATTTAGAGGACTTGTATGTTTCTATGGGACCAATCGGCTCACCGCGCCCAACTTCTCCGCCCATTTATGAATCTATCACGCCTTTTCAACGATATCATGATATGGATTTACCACCCACTCCTGGTGAAATGATACAGGAAGATAAAGAAGCGCCACCTTTACCAAAAAGAAGGCCGGCGGCTGGTATGGGTACAGCGAATGAGAAGAGCTTCGAACAAGATGATGGTTTGTTATCTTCTCTTACGATTATTCTTACTTGACTTATTGAAAGATTAAAACGCTCAAACGTTTTCGAAAGAGTGCCAGATTTTATTGTGAATTTTCTTTCAAGTCATTCGTCACTCAGACCTTCCGTGTATACACATTTTTTAATCGAGCCCTGAAGTTAGCCAAATATTGTTTTACTATTTCGTTTAGAAAGTGCTTTTCAGATTATCTCAAAATGACAATTGCCGTTGTTTCAAATACTTATAGCGTGTAATTTACAGATCTTAATTAACAAAGCTACCAACCCTACCGGTGCCCCTACAAGGATCCCCACGGGATCCTAAGTTAAGACTCGAATGTCCCTAAGAAGGCTTTCGGCCTTATATTGTGACTCTCGAGCTCCAACCTTAATCTGATAATAACTGAACCCCCGTCTAGGTCCGCAAATTGAAAAATTTCACTTGCATCCTGGAGTCTGCCGACCGTTTCAATAAGCATAAATAAAGCATAACATTCGCTTGTTTTTAGATTCCGACTCTGATGAAAGTTTAAATGACTCTTCCGAATCTCTCGGCGTCAAATCAGACACGGAACTCGACAAAAGTCGGGAACGTGACGATACTGGACAATCCTGGAACTACACTTTGGATAAAAACGTATTAAAGGGCCTAAGATCGAGCAAAGAAGTCGAGTTTATGAGGGATTTGACGGCAACTTACTGTGGGATCTTACACCAGAGAAGAATGCTGGCTGTGTGGCAGAAACGATATTGTAAAGTGAGGGATCAATCATTGCTGTGCTTCAGGTAATGTTAAACACAAAGTTTTTTTATAACGTTGTGGTGAACGAACCAAGTGGCGGACCCCACCTAGGGGAACCCCCCCATTTTTCTCATCTTCTACTATGAAGATTCTTCTACCTTCTTAAGGAATTGTGATTCATGGAAATATTTCTTCTTAATCTAATGAAGTAATGCTATTATCAGCGTGGGCATCGGATGATATTTTTACTAGGTAAAGAGGTTTATGATATCATTACTAAACATGCAGAAAAAGTTTTAAATAAATGCCATTTTATACTTATCTAGTTTTTGTAATTCTGTTTATAGAACACCTGAAGAAAATGAACCTTCTCTCAGTCTATCACTTCAAGATTACCAGCTCGACCGCGCAGAAGAAGCGTGGCGGAGTTTTGCGTTCAAAATTTTCAAAGAACCATCTGAAGTTTATTACTTTGCCGCTGTGAATCGTGCTGAACAAATTCGTTGGTTGAACGTCCTTGCAAAGGCTATCAATAAAGAAAAGTTCAACTCTCTTTCCAAACTGGTAAGCAGCACATTCTTCTCACATTTCCTGGAAAAGTATTTCCTGTAAACATGGGATCTAGGTACTAATGTGGTTTATTAAAAGTTTTCATGATCCAGAAACATACATTTGATATTATTTTTAAGACTTTCCTCTGACTTTATTCAATAACTTTTTCGTCAGCAAATACAAAATGTATTCAAAATATTTGTTGCACTTTAAGTACTAAAGTCTCATCTTTAGAATCAGCAGAGTAAAACCCTTTTGAAATAGTACACTGTTAGCTACAAGGCGTATCGATTCGAACACCTTTTTTTTCCTTTCCAATCATCACATAAATAAATCCATCAACAAGTTGGTCTCATCACGTATGTTTTTGACCCTCTTTATTTCTACTATAGGATAGCGAGAGAAAATCACAGACGAGTACAGAATTGATGATCAGTTCAGAAGACAGTTTCGATTCCAACGAAAGTTTGAACGAAAATCAATCGGAAGAAGCTGGTAAGTTTAACTTTGTTTCTTTCCACGTAAAATCGTCTTTTTCTTGGAACAGTAATTCTCTAGACAGGCCATATCTTAGAAAGGCAAGGCAGCGTCCGTTGGTGGCCAAAAAGGACACTTTTTTCAACTGTTTTTCCACTAAGAAGGCTGTTTTTACCAATATTTCAAGAGGGGCAGCGTCCGACAACCGGCAGCTTAAAGGGCATGAAAAATGGCCTGCTAGATTCTTTCAAAATTTACAAATCTTTCTATTAAAACTTTTTTCGTTGAGGTCCTAAGACTACTTCCCTTCTTTATTTTTTAAATTCACTCTTAAACGCTCTGGAAGTTGTATAATTCATAGGATACACTCCTCGTGGCCTGGATTCTTGACCTTCTTAACAAAAGGACCGGAATATAGAATATCTTATCCTGTTTCCGTCTATTTACTTATGTTTCTCTTTTTGAAAACTTTAGCCGTGTTTATCCAAGTAGTCTTAATGTTCGATTCGATCTTGTCAGTCATTTACATCTTTGATTAAATTGCTCCTAATTCATTTTCTCATAGATGCAGAAAGTGAAAGTGAACAGTCACAAGATATGCAACGAGCTGTAGCTGTAAAGCCTCGCAATAAGCATCTCCATCCCGCACAGAAAGCCGCGCGTAGGAATCGTGCGCGCGCCGCAAGTTTAGAAGATATTGATGCTGAGATGCAAGGTAATTTAAAAACAATAATTTCAGATTTCATGAAGGGGCACTGAAATTTCGATAACTCATCATGTCTGAGATAATAAGAAAATTTTGAGAGAGGCAAACTCTAGATGTCCCTGGCATCAGCACTCTTTTGTATTTCCTAAAATATAGGGTATTTTAGAGTCTGCAAAATACAACTTGTAAGTATTTTGGCCGTCGAAGCCTAATAATCATAAATAAATTGGGAATTTTGGAAATTATTGTATTTCTTCATCTTTCTTTATTTTCACGAAAAGGTTATCTCTACAAGCGCATCAAGAACCACTGGTACAAACGATGGTGTGTCATCAAAGAAAAACGCTTCTTATCTTACAAACAAAATCCTAAAGAACGCCCTGAAGAGGCCATACTATTAGAATATGCCGCCCTGACCACGCCCAATGATCCTGAACATGTGGCGGCCAATTATTTTATGTTCAAGTTGAGATTCGAAGGAGAAGCCAATGCTGTGTTCAGAACGAAGAAAGAAAGCGATCTAGAACGCTGGCTCGATTGTATTAAGGTAAAAGAAAGAAATTGTTAAAAAAATACTCTCTCTCCTACATGGATAGTAGTCATAATATGAGTTCTAGATTTTGCCTATTCAATATCGCCTTCAGTAATTGGATAAAGCAATGTTGCTAAACTGTTGTTAAGAATCGTAAAAAGAAATATGTTTCATGTGAGTATCGTTTAGTTGATTGAATTCGTCGTGTAATTCGAATGCTAAAGGAACCAACCATTGCACGATTTAGAAATTTTGACAGTCCACCTTGTGACTTGAACCGTAGCTTGTGCACGAATTGCTTCAAATTAGTTTAACGTTTGAATATTAACATGGTTTCATAAAACTGTTAATTTATAATTGCTTTATTTCGATGCTTTATAGAAATACGTAGGAAGCACAAGCGAAGAATCATTCCCGTATATTAATGTTCCTCCGACGACACCTGAAAAGAAATTAAAGACCGCAGACGAGGACAGTGAAAACCCGGTAAGTTGTTCTTTTGTTCTTATCTTGTAATGTATACGAGTCAAGCTGACTCGAGTTTACTCGAGTTGAAATGAGGAAAGGATGTTTATTAAAGAATTTGAATTTTTATTATAAAAATTAAAACAGAGGTAATATCAGCCAATGTTAGTCTGATTCGCAAACCTCTACAAGACCACCAGGTTTACCGTTATCAGATAACCCACGCCAATTAGGTTCGATTAAGGTGAAATAAGTATTGAAAGAATTTATTTTCTATCAAATTTTTTAGAATTATTCAACTATCGTGGACCGCGAAGAGTTATCAATACCTCCTCCATTGAAAAATTTCAAACCGGGATCACCAAGCAAAATGTTGCCCCAGATCCCTTCCGCAACACCATCATTACCCAGTCTACCCAACGAAAAAGAACAATTACTTAAATACAATCAACGGCGACGTCACGCTCCATCGTGGTCGGAAACTGAAATCGAGGATTCGTATATGAACGGAAAACTTACGGAATTACAAATTTGTAATCAATCGTTCAGGCATATCGAACGGTTTGTTATTATCACGAGAGAGAAATGGTTCAAAGTTTACGAAGCTATTAACTCGACCACGCCCATTTTAGTTTTCAACGCCCTCGATATAGAAGTAAAAGAAGAGTCTGGTGCCGACCCTTCTGTTCTACATTTGTTGCTAGGCAACGTACAAGTTGAACTATTACTGAAAGCAACCGATAAAGATGACTGTGATTTGTGGAAAGATATTTTTGAGCGCATTCATTATGAAGATGTAGATGATGACGTCATTGATGGCGACTTACCTTTACGTAATCGAAGTCGTTCCATTGAAAAGGAACCGTCACCGTTCGGTCGTAACACTGCCAGTAAAACAATGCCAAACCTCGGAAAACGTAAAAAGCTAGCGAAAGAAATGAAACAGAATCATAACAATACGCCCAAATTGAAATCATTACCGCACCAACACACTGTTGATTCGCCGCCGACGGCTAGTTCAGTTCCACGTCGACGAAGCAAAGCTTTCACGTTAATACGTAGCTGGACGATAGACCCGTTAGGCCGAAAAGCTAAAAATAAACCTTTTGAAGTTCCTCGAGAACAGAGAGAGGAAGACATTGTATTAAAAGAAACCCAACGAGGCGTGTTAAAACAACTTTTGAAAGACGACGAAGGAAATGAATATTATGAGGACAGGTTTTGTCGAATCCGCGGAAAGATTTTCCAATGCTTTGCCAACGAAACGGAAACAACAAAACCTTTGTTTAAAATTCCACTACGGAATGCTATGATTGAGGAATTTGTGAACCCAGGCACCGGACTATTTAGTTTTAAGATTTCATCCAACGACGCACCGTCAAACGAATATACCTTTGCTTTAGATAATGAATCTGAATTAGATTCATGGACAGCGGCTTTCGATGGTTTTGATCAGCTACATAAATCAGCAAACTCGTTGGAAAATTCACCTCAAGTACCGAGACGCGTTTCTGGCTCCACGTTTTACGCACCGGCGTCTCCCGCTTCACCTGTTTCTCTTCGCACGTCTATTGGCTCCAAAGATTCCGTAACGGAGGAGGACGAGGAGCTTCAAATCTTACGGAACCGATCATTAACAGATCCTTTCGTTATAATAGAGGACAACGAATCGCTTACCGGCTCACTGGGCGGGCAAAGTAAGAATACAAGTGCTACTGCTTCACAACTCTCAATGGACGTACAGTCAAGGGAACGGGTAGATACACCTGACAGTCAAAGCAACGATCAACTATCCGTATCATCATTTTCGTCCGGCACTACGACGCGATCGGAAGTCGACGGTGGCGCCAACGGTAAACGTCCGTTATCAAAGAGTCTTTCGGCGTCGAAACTGAAACCGCTTTCCGAGGAATCAATTCGTTTAAGCAGTGCTATGTTCGAATTGAGTAATTCAGATTTGAGTCAAACGAAAAGTAAACGTTGGGTTGTACTACGAAAGACTGTTCTTGAACTATATAAAGGAGAGAGCGATAAGTATCCGTTACATATTGTACAGCTTGTAAACGTGGAGATTTGTGATGAGGAGAGTAACGAAAGTAAAGAGAAAAATCAACTGGTTTTAAAACTAGATGATCCGTTAAATACAACTTCCGGTACCAATAAAATCTACTTGGTGGCACCGGATGAAAACACACGATCCAATTTCACACGTGATATCAAGAAAGCTAGCCGTAGCTTGAAACGACAGAAGAATCCAAGGCACTCGGTGACGTTGCAGTTAAAGAAGCGTTTGGGAAGTGCTGAAAAATTGAAAGAATTTTCATCAAAGAAAGACAAGAGGATCAGCATGTTGTTAGTTGATGATGATGTCAAAGCGATTGAAAAATACCAAGAAACAGCAGACCCTTCAAATTCTATATCAGGTATGTAGGCTTGTCTTCGCATCATAACTTGAATAGAAGCAGTAAATAGTACTAGTACGATAAAAAAATTTCAGGGGGGAATTTTTTTTTTGAAATCTTAGGAGGGGGACTAAAATATTTTTCAATTTTCAAGGGGGAACCAACCTACCAGGACACTATCACAAGAAAAAATTTTCGATTTCCAAGGTTGGAAATTTCAAGTTTTCTTAGTTGGAAAAAAGATAAAATCCAATGGAAAATCCAACCTGGAAATGTGGGACATTCTCCAAGGTTGGAAATTTTGCATTTTCCATGGCTTGGAATTTTCAAAAATCCAGGTTGAAAAAAGCCAAAATCCAAATTTAACAAGGTTGGAATTTTTTAAAATTCAGTTAGAAAAAAGCCAAAATCCAAATTTAACAAGGTTGGAATTTTCAAAAACTCAGGCGTATAAAAGCAAAAATCCAAACCAAACAAGGTTGGAATTTTCGTAAATCCAGGTTGAAAAAGGCCAAAATACAAATTCAACAATGTTGGAATTTTTTAAAACTCATTTGGAGAAAAGCCAAAATCCAAGTTAAACAAGGTTGGACTTTTTTAAAATTCAGGTTGAAAAAAGCCAAAATCCAAAAAGTGATGCCAGAGATGCTGAAAAAGAGATCTTAAACAAGGTTTTTGTTTTAGTGAACAGTCACTCGCTAGCCTAGGCTCGATGGCACCCGGTCAATCTCACGTTATTGTTCGCACAGTGGTTGAAAAAACGTAATTTCCATATGGATTTTTAACGTTTTCCAAACTGTTTGGAGAAACAAAAATTTCCAACCCAAAAAGTCTAGTTTTCCAATCGAAAGAGTTTCAATTTCACAAAAATGTAATTTCCACAATGGTTTTTAACGTTTTCCAAACTGTTTGGAGAAACAAAAATTTCCAACCCAAAAAGTCTAGTTTTCCAATCGAAAGAGTTTCAATTTCCCAAAAATGTAATTTGTTTTCCAATCGAAAGAGTTTCAATTTCACAAAAATGTAATTTCCACATGGATTTTTAACGTTTTCCAAACTGTTTGGGAGAAACACAAATTTCCAATCCAAAAAGTCTGGTTTTCCAAGAAAGGCTCTCAATCTTAGAAAAGTGTGATTTCCACATGGATTTTTAACGTTTTCCAAACTGTTTTGGAGAAAATACAAATTTCTGACCCCAAAAAGTCTAGTTTTTCAACCCGAGGTATCAAATTTACAAAAATATGTATTTTCACATCGATTTTCGACCTTTTTTCAATTTCCAAACTGTTTGGAAAATAAAATTTTCCCACCCAAAAAGTCATGTTTTCCAACCAGCCTTGGAAAATTGTCATTTCTACATGAGTTTTTTTCACTTGATTTTTCAAGGGCATTGGTTTATTCTACAAAACCTATGGGTAATTTACGTTTTCCAAATCAGCTTAAGGTAATCGCTCAAATTTCCAAACCTCAATTATAAAAGCAAAATTTCCAACCCAAAAATATTGAATTTCCAACCTTGGAAATCGAAAATTTTTTCCTGTGTATGCACGCAGATTTAACAACAGCTATTGTCTTCATTGATAAATCTATATTTTGTTGAATCCAGCTACTTAGGCGAGACCAATTTAATTTGTTGTTCTACGGACAGATCGTTAGAAAAATATGGGTCGGTCGGTCGGCAAAATAAGAATAGATTTTTCATTTATCAGGGTTGGTAAGGTACCGAGAAAATTTTCCAAAAAGTATCTGGATCAAAAATTCACTTTGTTTTTGGACCTACCTCCGGGTACCCCGGTGGAGGTTCTATAAATTAACCCATGTCCGTCCGTTCGTTCGTCCGTTCGTTCGTCCGTCTGTCTGTTACCAGCTTTTCTCAGGATTGGCTAATTAGTTTTTTCTGATTTTTTGCACAATGATGCAAAATGGCAATGCCCAGAACGTGACGGAGTCCGATTTTCGAGAAAAAATTTATTTGGGCAAATTTGGGCCAAAAACTGCCTAAAAATAGGGTTTTTTGGACTTTGTGCAAAATCCTGTGATTACTTTTTTCTGATTTTTTGTACAAAGATGGAGGGCAAGATTCTCTAAAGAATGGCTGAAGTGGTTTTTCCCGGAAAATTCTTATTCGGCTTAAAAAACGGATTTTCGTATTTTGGGGAAATTCCCTTTAAGCAAATAAGAAAATGTAGCTTTTCTCAATGTTGACTCATAATTTTTTTCTGGATTTTGATGCAAAATGACAATGCCCAAAATGTGACGGAGCCAGATTTTTAAGGAAAATTTTTGGGCAAATTTGGGCCAAAAGCAGCTTTAAAGGTTTTTTGGGCCTGAATGGTTTAAGTGATTTTCGTATTTGGGGAAATTCCTTTTTACCATTTTACATTATTCAAGGCACAAGCTTTATTTTTCCATTCTGAATTTTTGTACAATTATTGTCACTTTTTTCTTATTTTCATCTGATGTTAATCATTAGGTAGGTGCATTCAGCATGTTGCTTGTTTATCTTCGATGAAGATCATAATAAAATTTTAGTGTATCTAGAATGCTTAATTTATGATTTTTCAATTTCTTGAATTAATTTTCAGCTTTATTCAAGTTTAATTCTTACAAATAACTAGTGTGTAAAATATATTGTAGTGGAAATTCGATATTATTATTATTTTGATTTTAGGAAAAATAGGGTCGGTCGGGCCCGTAGAACAACAAATTAAATTGGTCTCGCCTTACTATATGAGATATTATCTTCAATTTAAAATATTGAATTTCACTTTAATTGAAAAGCTCCATTTTATGATTACTTTGATCTGATTTTTTTCCAGGGCGACTAAAGGAGTATTTTGACGAGACGGCAAAATCTTCGAAAGAGAAAGATCGGTTTTGTTGGATCCAAAACGGATGGTTCTACATTTCGAAAATCGGTAAATCGAAGCCAGTCAAAACGATTGATTTATCGACGGTCGTCGTTTTAGATGAGAGTGAGCAAAGTATTGGAAAACATGCTTTCAAGCTAGAATACACGAATTCGAACGAGAAACGATGTTGTGTTTATCTGAAAGCCTTGGATGCTGGTTCGGCGGATAAGTGGATGGTTGCTGTCTCTATGGGTATCTTATATCATCGTCTGACAGGCGGTAGTACAAGCGGCACCCAAAACAAGGAGCTTGATGAAGACCCAGCTGATTTCGATTTTGGTCCTTTACCTATCGACAGTGGTAAGCCGAGATCGGATTCTGAGATCGTGAGAGATATCTCGATGCGGAAAGAGATTGCTTCGAAACTGGTTAAAGAAGATCCAGATGCTTTTAACATGGTTAAGAATATGTTAGATGATGAAAAAGACGGAGATGGACCACAACCGCCGCAGCCGCCGCAATTATCTGATGAGAACAAAGGAGAAGCGTTACCGGATGAGAGCGTGGAGATGGAGGATGTTTCTAAAGATCAAGCGAAGAGACCAACCGAATTGAATATCGAATCTCTACCAGAGTTGAAGAAACAGTTGAGTCATTTGAACGACGATGAAGACCAAGTGTTCAATGATGGAGTCACAGATCAATCTTTTGAGTTGCTTGACAACATCCCGGATAAGGAGAATGCTGATGAAACCTTCCGTAACGTTAAAGGGATTCTACATCAACAAGAAAGTATACGGAGAACAATACTAAAGAACCAACGTGAGAAACGTGTTCCTCCTCCCGTCAAACGTAAACCAAGTAAACTAATTCTACGGAAGCCGACTTTTACACAGGACACAGTATTATATCAATGTGGACCTTTAGATGCTCTATCTTTAAACAAACTGCATACGTACGCTGAGAAAATTGAACTTGAAAAATCAGCATTATCAAAGTATGTTCGAGCATTAGCTAGTTTGATTTCTGAATCTGTTATACTTGATTCGAGCAAAGATTCGAGTGCCAGTCCCACAGAGAACAGCGTCACAGAGGCCGAGTATAAGGTCCTCACTAAAGACCATGATAAATTTAAAGAACGATTAGGTATTGTTGAAAAAGAACTGAAATCTTGTCGTATTCATATCACAAGAAAAACTGCTTCTAAATCGAAAAATGTTATATCACCGGAACTATTGAAACGGGCGCAAATGAAAGGAGGGCGTGCAACGCCCCAAATAAAATCCGACGACGATGAGGATGAAAAAGGCGGGGAAAATAAATTGATGCGTGAAACGCCTGGGCGAGCGAGCCAAGAAAATGAAGAAGACACAGACTCCATTATCATTTGAAATATTTTTTATTGGGCGTACCTTGTAGAGGGAGTATACGTGGGTTTTCAATGTTCAGTGTATTGCACTATATATAACCCTACATCCTATTGTGAATATCCAAAAACTTGTGAAAATTTCGGTATCGATGACCAAACAAGGAAATTGGGGTCAAATCCTGGCTTTTCTCGGGTGTCTCTGTTAGAAAAAATGACTTACGCATTTCATAAATTGAAGATCATAGAAGCCTTGATTTTGATACTTATTTATTTGCCAAAATTATTTAACTTTCCGCTTGAAAAGATATCTTTAATTTAATTTCCCTAGGACAAAAACTTGGTATAGGACAATAATTCCAATGTTTTCTAAAATTGGTATACGAAGGAGAGGTCCGAGAAACAACCTTTTCTGGAGTTGGTGGGATCTTATTTCACCGAATTCATTACATCATGAACCCAACAGCTGATTGGTTGAAAGTGACGTATTGACTGATTTTACATCACTTACAACCAATCAGTTGTTGGGTCTGTGATGTCGAAGACATCGCAGTGGTGTGTATCATGAATAGAGGAATTTGTCTCCTCTCTCGAAACGGGTGATTCCGATAGAAAAATTGACGTAATCTACACTTCCGTAGACCATGAATAAATCAAATTGCATGACCAGAAAGAGAAATGTTTTTGTTATATATAGTATTTTATCTTATTTTCGGTATTTTTTAAAATTTCTTAAAATATATATTATGCTTTAATGCTGTTCTTTTATTAGTAGTAGTAATTATTGATACAGAAAGGAGGTTTTATATATTTCTTCTAGCATCGCTAATTTTTTTCTGTACTGTTTTATTGCTGCTACAGTATTTTAAAAAATCTTTTAAAATGTTTTGATAAAAAGTACTTTTTAAAGAAATATGAATGAGAATATTAATTAGGGTTTCTCCAAATTGTATATGAAACTTATTTTCAAACATTATTTACCATCTGGATCAAGCACTAAATGTCTTCGTAAAGACTTAATTCAAGACAAATATAACTGGCACATACTCTACCCGGAGTGATGAAGTCCAGGAGTTTTGAAATTTTAGTTAAAAATCTTGATTTTCAGTACACGCTTTTTTTTATAAGAATGGTGTATTTTCATTCCATCATGGATATTCTTAACTTTTTGGCAAAAATCATCCAAAAATATTCTTACGGTTTTCTTAGGTTAAGATCGAAATTGGCAATCCACAGGTTAAAATGCATTAAAAATGGCATTTTTAGGTTCAGTTGCTAAATTCCATGATGGTGATATTCTTACCATATTCTTAATTTTTTGGCCATTTTCATCTTGGACATTCTTATAAAGTGTATTCTTATAAAAAAAGCGTGTAGTTTTTCTACTGACTAGATCTTCGAGCCATCCATATAACACCTTCTACTCGATCATTATTCCAATTCCTTCCATGTGGATCCAGTAGCACGGTGGATCGACCAAAACTCGGAAGGCAATTTTCGAAAGTTGGTATTTTTATCCGTTTTTCAAGATTTATACAAACGCGATAGGTACTTAATTAAATCTTGAAATTTTGACCAGTGAAAGCAGGGATATGTTATAACTGGATAACGCACATTTAAAAAAGCCTTGTTCTATCTCTGTCCCTGACATTAAAATTTGATATGAAATTTAACTCTTTTAATTACAAACTCGTGAAATTTGGATTTCCTCTTAGCCAATGATTCTGCTGCTGCATTTATCGTTCACGATTAAAAACTTTTAATTATCAAGAGGGTCTGTAAAACATTGGTGAATAACAATTTAAAAAAATGAAAAACATTGTTTTCATTAGTAAAGTTATAAGAAGCTTCTTCTCTAAGATTATAAATAGTACTTTTTCATTTGAAATACCGCGGGGTGCCTCACTTTCTAACTGATATTTTCAGATAGCAAGTCGGTATGTCTGATTATGGAAAAGATTTCAAGTCAATTGAAACAATATTTGTCAAAATATTTACATCCTAAAATTTTAAAGAGAAATCATGAAAGCTTCTCAAATTCATAACACACGCTGATAAAAATAGATTTCATTTACAAGGAAGCTTTTGGGGTATCTTATACAAATATTATTTTGATGAAAAGTGGGAACATCATAGCAAAATATGTGCAAACGTACTGCATGAGTACTTTGTTACGATGGCCCCTAAGGCTCACCACGCACTTCCAGTTCTTATAAAATTTGTGAACTAGAACTGTCTAGGGTCATGGCCCAGAAGGCTCACAAGACACTGCGCACTTCCCAGTTTTTTTGTGACGACACTGCGCACTTCTAAACATATTTTGAAGACGCAAAAGTCCCCTTCGAAAGAAAGCCGTTCTGGTCAGCAAAATAGATACCGAGTTGTAATAAATGAGTTGATGATAATAGCGAAGAGGCTCGGAAATCCCGAGTTATTTTTCTCGAGTTACGAAAAAAAGGAGTTATAACGTCATTTTTCGATTTTTAAAATCTCGAGCTATCTCTGATATGGTATCTTAACTCATTTAAATTTTCGAATCATTTCTCGTTTTTTAACTCGGTTTCGCTTCTTTTAAATTTTCGAGTCATTTTCCTTCATGCAGATTCTCGGATTCTCGAGTTATTTTGGTGTTCACTGCAGAAGACTCAAAACACACCCACACACTCTCTAGTTTCCATGCACTAGGGGGGTGGTCCAATGGCGGAAAATGCTAGCTGCGTGGAGGCAAAAAAACAAAGCTGATATTTGTTCACTTTTTGCTTCCCCAATTTTTGCCACTGGGGGGATTTTGCTGACCAGCACTTAACTCAGAAATTTTAACCTGTAACTCTTAATATGAACAACTCGGAAATGTTAACTCATTTTGCGTAACTCGACATTCATTTAAAAGACCGAAAACAATTTCATCGCGCGGGCCGCTCGCTTTGAAATTTCCCGCCCTGAAAAAAGTCAGAAGTGCGCAGGGTCACTTGAGCCTTCTGGGCCATTGACCCTAGGCAGTTCTAGTTCACAAATTTTATAAGAACTGGAAGTGCGTAAAAACTAGAAGTGCGTGTTTTGAGCCTTCTGGGCCATCGTACTTTGTCTGCTTCATTTTTCTTATAAAAACAGAACACTCAAGGGGACAGAGATGGATTTCTATTATCAACAGTTTACAATAGAGAAGACAAGGAAGCAATCCACTAAGGAATTCTCGTCCTTCATCCAGCTCCGCTATAACATATCCCTGGTGAAAGTGTGAAAGACATTGGTTTCAGGAACACAATACCTTATTTGCAATAATTCAAAACTTACAGGGGATGCTAAACATAGACCAAAATAGATAGTGAAGAGTGCAATATACCGCGGGTGGTTGGGCAATTGATCATAGATGACTCAATCTGAAAAATACCGTATGTGCGGCCCAAAATCAGGTTCTTTAAATTGGACCCTCAAGTGCAGAGAAAATGTACTGTAATGTACTGAAATCTGAGTAAATTTTGGCAAGTACAAATCGACCCTTGTCTGTACACAAACCCGATATCTACGGCTAATTTCAAAATTCATTCCACGCTACGATGATCGTGAGATACACTCTGGTACAGAGTAAATCGACCCTTACTCCACAGATATCTGTAAAGCCCGAAGGGCTAGATTTGCAGCTTTGTTCAAAAAGTGAAGCTCATCTTTGGAAGGATTTCCTACCAGAGTCACGTGACTAAAATATGCAATTTCACCGGTTTGAGAGATGTGAAATAGCGTTTGTCGCCTACGTTTTTTGATCTCGCGCTCCGAAAACAATCAAAATGCTAGATCCTATCCATCGGCACGAAATTTAAAAAGTCAAATTTTAGCTTCACTTTTTTTTGCTGGAGAAAGCTTAAAGTTGCCTATCTAGCCCTTCTCGGGCTTAGATATCTGTGCCTTACTCTTGCACTTTTCTCTCATGTTGACACTCTTACAGTGCATATTTGGAAGCCTGAAAAACGAAAGACTTATCCTTAAGAGCTGCTTTACGATGGCCCAGAAGGGTCAAAATACGCACTTCTAGTTTTTACGCACTTCCAGTTCTTATAAAATTTGTGAACTAGAACTGCCTCTAGGGTCAATGGCCCAGAAGGCTCAAGTGACACTGCGCACTTCTGACTTTTTTTCAGAGCGGAAAATTTCCAAGCGAGCGGCCCGCGCGATGAAATTTTTTTCGGTCTTTAAAATGAATGTCGAGTTACGCAAAATGAGTTAACATTTCCGAGTTGTTCATATCAAGAGTTACAGGTTAAAATTTCTGAGTTAAGTGCTAGTCAGCAAAATCCCCCCCCCCAGTGGCAAAAATCGGGGAAGCTAAAAAGTGAACAAATATCAACTTTGTTTTTTTGCGTCCACGCCGCTAGCATTTTCCACCATTGGACCACCCTAGTGCATGAAAACTAGAAAGTGTGTGGGTGTGTTTTGAGTCTTCTGCTGTGAACGCCAAAATAACTCGAGAATCTGAGAATCTATAGGAAGGAAAATAACTCGAAAATTTAAAAGAAACGAAACCGAGTTAAAAAACGAGAAATGATTCGAAAATATAAATGAGTTAAGATACCATCAGAGATAACTCGAGATTTTGAATTCACGGGAAAAAAACGACCTACAAAATTGAGAATGACGTCATATGGAAGGTACAAAATGACGTCAAAATTTCCGAAAAATGACGTCATAACTCGGTATTTTCGTAACTCGGTTTTTATAACTCGAGAAAAATAACTCGGGATTATCGAGCCTACCAGAACGGCTATCTTTCGAGGGGACTTTTGCGTCTCTAAAATATTTTTAGAAGTGCGTAGTGTTGTCACAAAAAATCTCGGAAGTGCGCAGTGTCTTGTGAGCCTTCTGGGCCATGACCCTAGACAGTTCTAGTTCACAAATTTTATAAGAACTGGAAGTGCATGGTGAGCCTTAGGGGCCATCGTACTGCTCACCTTGAGGGGTACTAGCCGCGACTCGGTTTGCCGGATGGGTCCAACGGGCGGGCGGGACGGGTGGGTGCCGCCGCATTTTTGAAAATTGGTTTCAATTAGTAGAAATTCAAGGAAATAAAAAAGCCAAAATATTGCAAATTCTGGGACTATTATCATAGTATTTTTTCGAAATTGAGCTCCCCACTCTCCTCTCCCCCCTCTAAAAATGAGAATAAAATAATAAGTACACAAATTATTTGGGCGCGGAGGCGGTCGGTGAAGGGCGTCAAAGGGGTACCTCAGATGGCCGCATGCGCATTTTGATTTGTTTTGAATTTGATTGGCGTGAAGAAATAAATTTTCATTTTATAGTAATGTCTTCATTCTGTCCAATCTGATTGAGTTTTGACTATCATCACAAATCATACCTTCACATCCAGCATCACCTGTCCACCAGTGTCCACACATATTCACACGTAACAGACACATTGCACGTCCTTTGTTTCGTACATCTAGAATCCTGCATAGTACACTAATAAATAATAGGGATGGAAAGGTATTTTATGTTAAAATTTTTTGCCCTTTTTTGTTACATTTTTTTCAGCCATTTAAATGGTTTATATCCCATTTTAACTCAAATTTTTCTCGACCATTTGACAAAACTTTGTTTCCCTGATCTCCCAGTCATTCAGTGCTATAAAGCTGTCCCTTTGTTTTTGATCTGTCAATCACCATAACAATATTTTCTTTCATGATTCTTTCACGTGTAACCATTTTCAAAAGGCTCACAGTAAAATTTGATATTGAAATTTAATTAAACATGGCAACTCATTTCATTTCAAACAATCTATTTGGTTCTTGGTTGTGAAATAACTTTGTATTTTAAACTTTGTTTTCGTGGCTGTTCAGTGGCTGTTGCATGCATTCATCACCTTTGAAAAGTTAATCTAAGTGGCCTGTTGTTAAAGGATTATTATGAGTAACATAGTTTAAGGTATATTTTAGTAGCTGGAAGTTGCACTTGTTTGCAGAGCTTTTCAGTTTTTAATCAACAGAATTTATGGGTTATATTTTTAAGTATTTTAAGCAATATTATTGCAAATTTTTAATCTGTAATTACAGTAGCTTAGGCAAAAGGGGTGCTGGATACTTATGTGCAGACAAAAAGGGTTGGCTTTCACCTTCCAAAGCCTCCCTAAAGGGTACCGTGAGATTGGGTAACTTGCATCATTGGAGGCTAGCATGCATAGCCCTCAAATGAAAGACTTGGCTGGTCATTAAAATACAAAGTTAAATCAAAACAAAAATGGTAGAGTAGAGCTGCGAGCGGAGCTGCGTAGTTGTATTTTAATGACCAGACCAGACCAGACAGGTCATTTATTTGAGAGCTATGCATGTTAGCCTCCACTGATGCAAGTTACCCAATCTCACGGTAGTTAGGAATAGATGTTTTGGCGAATGCGACAGTCTTTTGAATAACTAATTACTCCACATACCGTAGCTTGGTCTAATGTCGACACCCCTCCTCTAATTCCGACACCCTTTTTATTAGCTGAAATTTATAGAAAGGTTGAAACTGTTTTTCCTTTCTCTAAAGAAGGGTGTTGGAATTAGACAAGGGATGTCGATATTAGACCAACTTACGCTACATTACTTTCCCTCAGCCAATAAAAACATGATAAATTATCTTTTCTCTAGGTAACTGCTGTGGAGTAATTAGTTATTCAAAAGACCGTTGTGTTTGCCAAAACAACTATATTTTTGGAGAGTTTTTGTACACAGCTGCAATCAAAAAAAGGATTGGTGTAATTTAAGATGCACGATCTAACGATTTACGATGCACGATTCGTGATCCGTGCATGAAATATGTTAATTCATGCGTAATTATGCAAATTATGATTAAATATTTAGGCAATTTACAAACGTTAATTCTTTAAGGTGAATTTGAATTAGTTTTTCCAGAAAGGTTGATTGAAGGTGATTTTAATTGAAATCGGGAACTTATCAAACAGTAGAATATCAAATTGGAGAGCATCAACTGTATGATCAGTGTATAAGACCAGGCAATGTCAACCGAACCCTATCAAACCAATTTTTTGTAATTGAACCATCACATTTCATCGATACCGAACCTGATCAAACAGTAATCAAACTTTACCAGAAAATCTTCAGCTCAATTAAAGTTTGGTTACTTATCGCAGTTTGATTAAGTTTGATCAGTATTTCTATAGCTCAAATGGTTCCAGTTATTGCTAGCGCAATATCTCTAGCCTAAACGATCCCCAACAATCATTGGATTAGCAAAAAAAAATTGTTCATGTGCTCCGAGAATGATTTGTGAACAAAAGCCATAGATCGAACACATCGAACATCAATCGAAGTAATCAAACTTTACCAGAATTTCTCGGTTTGATGACTGTTCGATTTGTTTGGTAATCAAACACCTACTATTCGATTAAGTTCGATTGACATTGCCTGGATAAGAATTGAAAAGAACAGTAGAAAAGTCTTGTTATTTTTTTGCGAATTTAAGGTTGACGTAAAAAATTCTTTTTACCTACTATTTTGTAGAAAGTCGCACCACTTTTAAATAAACCCTTTTTAAATTTTAAAACCACTCACTACGTATCATCAACTGCTTTTTCAAAATACAATAAGATTTTAGTCTCAAGACTGCACAAAATCCTTCCTTCATACTCAAATCAACCCCCGCAGCTGGCCTACCGTGAAGTTGGGTAACTTGCATCAGTGGAGGCTAACATGCATAGCCCTCAATTGAATGACCTGGCTGGTCATTAAAATAAAATACAAAGTTAAATCAAAACAAATTCTCCTAATCACTAAAGTGATGTCATGCTTAATTATGTTTGATATCATTATTAAATCTGAGATTACATGTCCAGCAGCCATCGAGAAACATCTGAATTCCTGCCATCTTAAAATTTATGACTAGTATGATTAATTTTTTATTATCCTTCCATGCTGTTTTATTTACCCGTGATTTTGTTGGCAATTAAATCTCCAAAAATACTTGTGCGGCAAATGAGGTTTTAAAAGGGTAGAGTAGAGCTGAGAGCGGAGCTGCGTAGTTCTTACACTGTTACATTTGTTTTAAAATTGATTGCCAAGTCCTGTTTTGGTTGGTCAGGAATTTGATGGCTATGCAAATTTCCCTCCACTGATGCAAGTTACCCAACTTCACAGTACCATTTTAGCATGACAGACACATAATATAAAATTCTTAAGGCCGACTGTGCCTTTATCTGTGCTGTAAAAAAAATTTGCAATGGTAGAATTTTTAAATCTTTCTCCCTCTTCATCATCAATGAAGCACTCAAAGTTTACTGAAGTTTAGCACATAATATTCTTATAATATTTTAATTGATAATTTATTGATATTCACTGAAACCCCACACTGCGCAGTGGAATGCCTGATGTAACTTTTGCGGCAACTTACTCGCAACTTACTTGGCTGATAATTTTGGACATTTTGTTTGACGTCTTTGTTTTTCCCCAACTCCATTCACCATTTTGATGGTCTTAAAAAAATTTAGGAAGATGATTTCTTTTTTGTCTTTGGGTAGTAGGGTTACAAAAATCAGAAAATTTCAAAGTAGTCCCTCTAAGGGCTGAAGATTTTATGATTTAAGGCATTTTTTTTTATTTCCAGAGAACAAATTGTAAAAATGTCTCTCTAAGGGTATGACATTTTTCAAAAATCAAAGAAAATTTTTCAAAAAAGTCTGTCTAATATCCACTTTTTCACTAAAAATTTGATCTCTCTAAGGGTCAGTTTTCAGAGGTCCTGTTCGCACATACACCCATCATCCGCCAACCCTAGTACCCCCCCCTCCTCTCGAGTACACAGAAAACCATCCATTTGAGATTCTTCATTGCATTTCTGTCCCACTTGTAAGCCTTGGAAGAATTAAATTTTGTAAACCTTTTTTTATGATTTTGAACTTTCCATACCAATTTACCAAAGGTGGCATGCAATTTTGTAAAAATTATATTTTTATCTGATGGTCGTTGCTTAAGTGTGAAACATTCTGTATTATGTTGTAATTTTTGAAGAAAAATAGATTATAATATTGTATAGAAATGAAAAGTATCATATTTAAACTAGCTGACATCCAATAAAGATAAGAAATCAAGATATAAATTGAGATAAGACTATAAAAGAATTCAACATCACTGATTAAAACTATATGATATTGCTTGGCAGCCAGAGAAGAAAAATCATTGTTACAATAAGCAATTCTGAATTTCATATTATTCCAAATCCGATCTCTAAGAATCAGAAAGGGTTGTGAAATTTAGACCAACGCCAGAATTCAACTAAGAAAGTTTTGTAAATTTTAGAAAATGAAGATGAAAAAAATGAACTTTTTATCCTTTGACGTCAGAAACTTTATTTTTGGTACAGAGGTACTTTGAAGATACTTTTTTAAAAGAGAGGGAAAATGAATAACAAATCTTTCAAAGCCCTACAGTATACATCACTCCCACTCTGTAGAAGAGGCCTTGCATCAAAAACTAGACTGTGAACAAAGTAAATGTTTGGATTCCCAGGCTAGAATTTCCCGTATTTCTCTTAATCAATTCAAGCTAAAAGTTTAAATAAATTAACCCTTCATTTAACCTCAAAGTTTCTTTCCAAGAAAATTTTTTATTTTGAGAAGCAAAGCTCTACTAGGAATTTGAGAATCAGTGGATCATTATTGAGGCTTGCTTGAGGTTTGAATGCTATCTTAACTTGCTGAAAGGGTCATTTTGTTGAATTAATTTGAATTTAGAATACGGTAGAGTTTCTACCACCCTAGATGGCAAAAAAGACTTCTAAAAACTCCTGATTTGTAGAAATTATAAAAATCATAACACTGTGCCCAACAAGGTCTCTTGGTGAAATCTTATATTTGAAAGGTTACATATTCTTTAACAAAGAATTTTGATTATACTTTGTAATAGGGTTCTATTTTCATTCTGTGGTATCATAGATTAAAAATAAAATTATCTTTGCCATTTCAAAAGACAATGACAAAAAGATCTCTTTCATAGAATGTTAGTTATTGAGAAAGTTTCAAATGACATATGTTTTTAGATAGATTTCAACGAGATGTTAAAGTAACTGTAAAGTATAAACGTTTTATGTTATAACACACCATATGCTGAGAATAGATTTTATTAAACTTTTAGAATCAAGGAAAAACTGAATCCAGAAAAAATGGTACAAAATCGACCCGAAAATGCAACAACAGAAGACGGACAAAACTATGTCTCTTTAACAGACAGAATCAACCAAAAGATCAAAGATAATGAGAAGTTTTTCTCATTGGAGTTTTTTCCTCCACGTACACCAAATGGAGCTGTCAACTTGATTGCTCGTTTTGATCGGATGTCACGTGGTGGACCACTTTTCTGTGACGTCACCTGGCATCCAGCAGGTACCACCCTATTACTGGGGATTTGGGAATTTTCTTTCTTCACCAACATTATATACATTATCTGACCAAGTAATTTACTTAGTAGGCCTTGTTATTAGACTGAATGTTATTGGTACTTCAAGGGCTGGAGTTTCGTCTCTATTTTTGTGTTGTGATATACTGTATTTGAAGTTCATTGTCCCAGCCCTTGAAAAAGATAGGATATTTATAATTTGAAGAACCTAAGAAGAAATCGAGACATAAAAAGAGGAAAACATTTCCAATTTGAGTACAATAATTACCATCCTATAAAAAGATAAAAAGTTCATTTTATATACAGCATTTCAAATTGACAACATTTTTCAGGCTCTTGTTCTTGACATCTCTTCTTAGTCTGTAAAATGTAACAAAACACATCCATTTTAAATTTTCAGGTGATCCTGCAGGTGACAAAGAAACCAGCTCCACCACCATCGCAAGCATTGCTGCCAATTATTGTGGTATTCAAACCATGCTTCATATGACGTGTGCAAATCTCACCAAAGAAACTGTCGTCAAAAATCTGACAAAAGCTAAAAATTTGGGACTAAGAAATATACTGGCACTAAGAGGAGGTATTTATCCGATGATAGCTTTTCAAAGTTTTCATCAAACTTTCTTATGCTTTTAATTTACCCCTTCTCCTGTCTGGAAAACAACAAACCTATTAATCGTACAACAATCGGAGCAGCAAGGTAATGTTTTGAACTTTACATATTTTTCTGACCAACAGAATATGTAATATTTATCCTTGCTGGCTCATTAATGTTTCTAGCTTGCCTTTTTTTATAATTTCTTTTTTTATGATTTTCTAGATCCTGTCAATGGAGAAGAATGGAAATCATTCGACGACAGTTTAAACTATGGATCAGATCTCGTCAAATTGATTCGACAACACTTTGGAAGTTATTTCACAATTTGTGTCGCAGGTCTGTTCGTATTCTGTGCTACTGTTTTCGCTCCCATGGTTCTTTTGGATTTAACTTACTATCGACCTACCCATTATTAGATTCTCCTGATAAAAAAAATCAAACCAGCACCTACCTAGATTGTATTTGGAGCTTACCTTTATGCATCTTTGCGAAGTAATAGTCGAGTGATCTATAGCTTCAGTCTTAGAAATCAGGGGCTCCCAGATAAATCCTTGCTCCATACGATGTTCTCGGATAGCCGAGTAAAAGTCCAAGTAAAATTGTGGATCTGTCTTTTTATTCTAAGTGCATATCTGATACAATATTGTATTTGCACTATATAAAAATTCAAATACTGTCTTTTCTTAGGTTACCCTAACGGTCATCCAGACGCCACGTCATACGAAGATGACATCATTCATTTGAAAGAGAAAGTGGACGCAGGTGCAGACTTCATCATCACACAATTATTTTTCAAAACTGAAGATCATTTGAAATTTGTTCGTGATTGTCGTCAAGCTGGAATCACTGTTCCTATCCTCCCTGGTGTCATGCCTATCCAGGTTTGTTCACCCTTTTAATGTTTTTATAATCCCAAAGCTTTTGATGCACTTATAATGTAGCTAAGAAACATTTTGGTCCTAAAATCGTAAGTGAAGTTGAAATCACTTTCACTTGGTCGATTTACATTTGAATGACGAAGAGGATTTCATTACTTTTGATTTACAAAGTTCATTATGACAATATTATCATCATACAGGATTTATTTCATCCAAGTTTCTTGGTTAATCATGGCCTATGTTTCAAACTAAATGTAGATAATTTCCAGTTTTGAGTTCATTGTCTCGGGACTGAACCTACTAAATTCATGATATGCACCATTGCAATGTCTTCCGTTCCACCCAATAGCTGATTGGTTGAAAGTGACGTATTGACTGCTTTTACGTCACTTCCAACCAATGAGCTATTGGGTCCATGATGTAATGTCAGAAGACATTGCAGTGGTGCATATCATGAATACTATAAGCTTGAATTAGAATGAATCGGTTTCGCTATCTATCGAGTGTTATTTGATCGATCTAAAGTCCCCTTTTTTTTACACAATCAGGGTTATGCATCCTTACGCCAACTTGTAAAATTATCCAAACTTGAAGTTCCACAAGAGATCATGGATGTTCTTGAACCAATGAAAAACGACGATGAAGCCATCCGTAAATACGGCGTCAAACAGGCCACCGAAATGTGTCGGGAACTTTTACAAAGTGACGACGTCCCTGGTCTTCATTTTTACACTTTGAACCGTGAAGTAGCTACTATTGAGATTCTCAGGAATGTTGGTTTATGGAAGAAATATCAAATTCACAGACCGTTACCATGGAAACATTCAGCGCACACCAAACGTATTAAAGAAGACGTCCGGCCCATCTTTTGGGCTATTCGACCTAAGAGTTACGTACATAGGACTTCAAGTTGGGATGAATTCCCGAACGGTCGATGGGGGAATTCGTCAGCGCCTTCTTTTGCTGAATTGACCGATCATCATTTATTCTTCTTGAGATCACCAAAGGGCAAAGAGAGTAGAAACAAGATGTGGGGCAACGAGTTGGAAAGTCTACAAGATGTCTACCATGTCTTCCAATGTTATTTGTCTGGACAGAAAAACAAGTGGGGAAACAAGGTATGTAACAAGAATTTACGTTTTACTTTATTAGGGTCGAAAGTCAAAGTGCATTTTAAAATAGTGAGTGTGTCATTACAGGGACTTGGAAAAATTGACATAGAGTCCCTCCTGTATTGGTTAACCCTACTAAAAATCCAAATTTTTCCTGGTTCTCCCTGGTTTCCCCCTTCTTTTTTTTGCCCCATCAAATTTTTGATTTCCCCCCATACCTCAAATAATGGGGAAAATCAGAATCCCCCCTTTATAAAGGGGGTGGGGCACTATGATTGACGTCGTTTGACTCTAACTCGTAACCCCTTTAAGATAACCTTTCCTTTCCTTTAAATTCTTATCAACCGTATTTCACAATTGTTTGACCGGTAAGACTTGTTAAACTTTTTCTCGATACAATTATAGTTTATTTGGGTTAAGCAATTGTTTACTCGGGGAATTTCCTAATTCAATATGGATTGCTTTTATGTCATTTATCTGTGTTTGTTTCTCTTTCTTACATGGTAAAGAATGTGATGTTTTTGTTTTGACTGTGTTTTGACGTCAGAAATTAGTTCTCGTGAGTCTTTTTTTGACAACGCAAACCGCCTTCTCTTGTTTCAGCTTTCATAAATGCTGCAATAAAAATATTTATTAAAAGAATCCACTTTTTTGCTCAATTAAACGCGCCGTTTTGAAATAACTTTTCTGATTATCTTTTGATAAGGGGATGTAATCCTCTGGGCGTCATACTTGCTTTTCAGTTCTAATGATAAAATCTTTAATTTTTTTTCCATCAAAGATTAAGAAAGTCGCCCAAGTTCGTTTCATAGTATAAATGATTTTATCAGTAATAATGAAATTATTCCGCCCAAAACAATGACATATTTAAACAGTGCACTAAATGTCCTAAATTTTGAATTTTTTTCTCAACTTTGCCCAACCATGGTGGGTTACGTTACTTTTATCCTGTAACAACTTAGACAGAAAGGCGATTTTATGATGAATTGCATTTGAAAAATCACAATGTTACTAATTGTAATTCTTGTAATTGTAAATTTTAGTCCATGTTTGCCCTATATTTTAGGCAAAATTATCTGAGAGACCTGATCAAGTAATTTTCAAGACGATGTCTGTTTGATTGTTATTTTGGTAAAGTTTTAAAATCTCCCCCCCCCCTACATATATAGAGAAGTTTGGTTATAAAACGATTCTATCTTTCTACTTTCTACTACTCTCCCAGGTAACAGCTTTACCATTCAACGATGAAGAAATCCAAACCGAAACTTCTGTTTTGTTGGAACAACTTGATCGCATCAACGGTGAAGGATTCCTAACCATCAACAGTCAACCCAACGTTAACGGTGTTCCTTCAGATAATGAGACTTTCGGTTGGGGAGGCAGCGGTGGCTACATCTACCAGAAAGCCTACTTAGAATTCTTCATGCCCAAGAAGTACATCAAAGCGTTGAGATTGGTATTGAAGGACCTTCCGCAAGTCAATTATCATATTATCGATAACCAGGTATGTTGAACGAAAAAACAAACGTTGTTTGATGCATCATTGCTGTTACGTTAATCGCATAAATTTTCGTGAAATTTTTGCCCGCGAAACTAAATCCAGAAAATTTCGTAATTTTTTTGGCTCGCGTAATTAAATCTCACGAAAATTAAGTCCGATTAAAGTACATTTAAATTTTTACCGCCTTTTGAAAAATCAGAAATAGTGTGTACGACAACATCTTTTTTTTATTAAAACATTGTATTCTGGAAACAGGGGGCTGCAGGAATACAGAGACTGAGATCAGGAGATCGGAATACTGCGCTGTTTAAACGTTCAACATTTAGATTGCGACGTCAAAATTATATAGTGTGCCAGCCGAGTGATATCCACTGTAGGCCCTTCGATGGGTAACAAAGGGGTATGAGGTGAAGTGTACATAATTTCTACTACGTACGGTGCTTGCAGAAAATTCATCCCATAAAACAACTTTCTTCCTGTTTATTTTAATCTCAGGGTTATGTAGACGACACGAACGCAGATCGTTACCAACCCATCGCTGTAACGTGGGGTGTCTTCCCTGGTAAAGAAATCAAACAGCCCACTGTTGTCGACCCAATCAGCTTCAACTTTTGGAAGGTTAGTACAGCTTTCATAAATCAAACCAATTTTTGCAGCTGTTTACTCGTCCCTCTAGTTTTCAAACCGTTTTTAAGCGTCTCTATGACTTGGACAAAGCTTCTTTTCCTGAGGTTTTGAAATAGGCCGGAAAGGGTCTTGGAAACCACTAGCAGATTAGGTTATCAATGTTACCATTTATTAATGTTTTTTAAATCTATAGAGCTGTCACGTGATGAACTGTGGAAAGCCACTATGCACATATTGTGCATTTTCAAACGAAATACGAAAACAGACAAACGAACGGGGTCTTTCAAACTGCCTCTGATCGAGGTGGGTTCTCCCTGTTTGGGGAGATTTATTGTTTGACACCGAAGTATACATGTAAACTGACGCTTATAAAGCGTGACGAATTAAATGAAGCAGAGACTCCGCAGAGCCAACTGCGGAGGGTTATTGTGAAATGGTACTGACGAAATGAAGCAGAGTCTCCGCTGAGCCAACAGCGGAGGGTAAATGTTAAATGGCTGGACTGAGACAAAATGAAGCAGAGTCTCCGCTGAGCCAACAGCGGAGGGTAAATGTTAAATGGCAGACACGGACTATGGACTGATTTAATTACAGAGACTTTACTACGTAGATTTTATGGTTATTTATTTTATTGAAGAATTGATGCATCAAACTTAAACCTTGCTACTACTCGTGCTTTGAATTCTATAATACCTAACCGGTTCTCTTCCAATAATAGCTTGGGATCCTGAACTAATCCGGGGACAAATATAAATATTGCTGTTGAGGATAATTGTCGGGAGTTACTTATTGAGCCGTAGCGGCCCGCCCGTGACAGATGGGGGCTCAACCGGGACTGTTCAGGAAAGCATCGAATAGTGACATTGGTTTGATTTGCATTACCATTGAGTTTTACCGTATTGAAATTGAACTTGAACATTATTGACATTGATTATTACGTATGGAATTGTCCATTTAAAATGGATGTGGTTATTACTGACATTTGACGTTGAATTATTATGAATGAAATTGTGTATTTAAAAGTGGATGTGGTTATTATTGACATTTCATATGAAAGTTGATTAAAGTGGTGTCAATTTTAGCAAACGTTAGAAATACATTCAAAAGACGTACACAAATTCATGCTGAAGGAGAGGGACGAAGTTTTGGTTGAATTGTTTAAGACCGAACTGTTTGTTTGATCACTTGAATGGCTTGCAAGTAGCTGTAAAACCTTAGAATGTTTGCACGGTTGAACAAACATTTTGAAACATTTCAAGAAAAATTCGGTTGATCAAACATTGTTGAATGTAGTTGATTGATGTTTGTCTTGGTTGATCGAACAACCATTATGAACCCATTAAGCTTTTCTCTGGCTCAGGAGTTTTGATAATGGTTTTGAAATCATCAAAAAGTTTATGAGATTTTTTTTCGGCTGAGAAGATAACCTTGAAGGAGCTGTTGGAGCATAACCTAAGGGAAGAATTGCCCAAAGGGAAAAGGAAGACGAAGCTAGCCAAGGAAATCACAAGGCAAGAAAGAGAACTTCGAACGACGGAAAGGAAAATTCGAAGGCTGTGGTACTTGGAGAAGAAGCAGAAAGATCTTGTTGGTGAAATTCAAGCAATGTCTACATCATTGGAGCTGAGGGAGTACAAAAAACAAGTCATCTAACAAGTTTACACTCAGTTGTCAACGTTTAGCTAACTTGTACTTGTTCCAAGTACTTACCTAGCGTTCTGTTGATTACCTACGGACTTGGGGTTGCTTCTTTTAAGAAGGAGTTTACCCATTTAACCTTGTAGGGGCTGAGAAACATGATGTATTCCTTCGACGAAGATTACACCAGCATTGGAAGACGTGTTCAGAAATGAACTTTGGAATTTTGTTTCGATCTTCACTGATGATATTATCATTTACAGTGACACCTTCGAGGAGCACCTAGAGCATATCCAGACCGTATTCAAACGTTTGCGGGACGCCGGATTGAAAACGAAGCGAAAGAAGTGTCACTTTTGTGTTCCAGTCCTCAACTTCTTGGGTCATGAAGTGTCAGCGGAAGGGATCAAGCCAAAGGTCGATAACGTCAGGAAGCTTTTGGACGCCAAGAAGCCAAAAACGGCCAAAGAAGTCCAGTCATTCCTTGGGCTGACGGACTATTATCGTCGCTTTGTTCATGGGTACTCGGAGATCGCCAGACCTCTTTACAAGTGCATCCCAAAGTTTCAGTGGGGAGAAGAGCAAGACAAAGCCTGGCAAACCCTAATTGAAAGGTTGATAAACCCGCCCTTGTTGAAGTTCCCGGATTTCAACAAAGAGTTCATCCTCAACACAGACGCTTCTGGGTTGGCTTTTGGGTATGTGCTGTCACAGACTTCGGGTGATGATAAGCCACATCCAATCAGATACGGAGGTAGGGTTCTGAGAAACGCAGAGATCCGATACACGATCTCAGAGAAAGAGCTGCTGAGTTTGGTGTATGCAGTGAGGAATTGCAGTCAATATCTCGAAGGACGTTTCTTCACCATATTTACGAATCATCAACCCCTGACTCATGCGTTGCGATTCCGCGATTCGAGTGGACGCTTGTCCAGATGGGCTGTTCTGCTTCAGCAGTATTCTTCCGAGATCCGCTACAAGAGGGAAGCGAAGAACAGTGATGCAGATGCAATGTCGCGAGCTCCCATCCAACATGTCTCTGAAGCATTCGTTGGAAGTGTTCGACTTGTGCCCACGACGGAGGTAGCCGCAGAACAAGAGTGTGACCGACCATAATGAAAGTACTTTTGAGAGTTTGGGGACCAAACTTCCCGTTGGCGGAGGTGTTGTCACGTGATGAACTGTGGAAAGCCACTATGCACATATTGTGCATTTTCAAACGAAATACGAAAACAGACAAACGAACGGGGTCTTTCAAACTGCCTCTGATCGAGGTGGGTTCTCCCTGTTTGGGGAGATTTATTGTTTGACACCGAAGTATACATGTAAACTGACGCTTATAAAGCGTGACGAATTAAATGAAGCAGAGACTCCGCAGAGCCAACTGCGGAGGGTTATTGTGAAATGGTACTGACGAAATGAAGCAGAGTCTCCGCTGAGCCAACAGCGGAGGGTAAATGTTAAATGGCTGGACTGAGACAAAATGAAGCAGAGTCTCCGCTGAGCCAACAGCGGAGGGTAAATGTTAAATGGCAGACACGGACTATGGACTGATTTAATTACAGAGACTTTACTACGTAGATTTTATGGTTATTTATTTTATTGAAGAATTGATGCATCAAACTTAAACCTTGCTACTACTCGTGCTTTGAATTCTATAATACCTAACCGGTTCTCTTCCAATAATAGCTTTGGATCCTGAACTAATCCGGGGACAAATATAAATATTGCTGTTGAGGATAATTGTCGGGAGTTACTTATTGAGCCGTAGCGGCCCGCCCGTGACAGAGCTTCTACTCAGTGAAGTGTAAACCTTTGTGCTCTGCTGATCAAATACTTACAGCGATGACAAGCGAATCTTTCTAAACCACTTTCTATAGTTCGAATCTCTCATCTAATTCGAACAAATAAGATTCCCCGTTCTAGTTCGAATATACGAGATTCAACTATAAATCGTTTAAATACACAGGACGAGGCTTTTGGCTTGTGGAAGATCCAATGGCAATCCCTTTACGAAGAAGGATCCGCCTCTGCTAACGTCATCGAAAGTATTTGCAATGATTTTGTACTCGTCAACCTCGTCGACAACGATTTCATTAAAGGTAAATTATTATAGTATCTCTTTTTATGTTTTATGTTTTTTTTTTAATAACTTAGCTCCTCATTTCATTGTCAGAGAGTGACCATATAACCTTGTATTGCCGACCCAAAAAAATATCAGCGTTTTGATTGGTCGAGAGCATCGAGATATTTGCGATATTTCATATTTCTTTAGTCTGGAAATATGACCGCGTTGACTTTTGGGGGACTGGGTAAGCGGCGGGAGAAAAATCAAAACAAAACAGCCGAAAAGAACTGACCTTCGGAGAAACTGACTTGGGAATCAAAGGGAAAAACGCAACAAAAATATGTTCAGATTAACTTTTACTTTGGAGTTCTTCCATAAAAGACACTAAAATCAAATCTGATGAACTAAGAAATTATAAAACTACACCACCCAAATATTTTCAACTTTTGGCAAATTTGTCCGTGTGGTAACCAAACAGTTTTTTATCAATGCATACAAAATAACTTGAGATTCTTGAATGTTTGCCAATAAAATTTCTCATAACATAACAAGGGAAGTGTAATGTCTTGTATTAAACCAAATGACGAGTGATTTTTATAAAAGTTCTCTCCTAATTCTCGTTCTCGACAACAACGTACGTCCTTGACTTTTCAACTCAACAATCATTACATCTTCCTTCTGAAATTCGAAACATTTAGAGCTTGACGATAATCAAGAAAGTATCCAAATTGTTTTGCTGTTGAAAAAATGTTGTTCTTTAACCATTATTACAAGCATACATTTCCATCGTGGGACTCCTTTCCTCTGCTATTCTTTTCCATGGCCATATGTCATCGAAACAAAAAAAAGACTGAATGTTATCAATCTGATTAATCCAATGATGGAGGGTTTCTTCTTCATCGAAACAATACTGTACATCATCTGCATTTTGAATTATCAATCGAGAAACTTTCAAATACATCTCTGAAAAATCTGCAACTTTTCAAAACAAAACTTCTGGATCGAAAATGATCGAAAAGTTTTGTTTTTGTGTGAATATTTTCAGCGGGAAGTTATCGAATATGTTTTTGTTCGAATCTAACGTTCGAATTAGATTTTCGAATAAAACCATTCGAAACTACACAGAAGCAGAAGAAGGCGGAAGTAAGTTTTGAAACAAAAAGAGGACAATTTTTTTGAGTCGACAATAAATTAGTTATCACATGACTTCTCGTGCAATACTCGAGATTTTACGAGTTCCGATATTTTACCGATATTTTTCCTCGCCTAAAGGCTCGGAAAAATATTACGGAAAAATCTCGGAACTCGTAAAATATTTCTCGTATTGCACTCGAAATGATGCGATAACTAGTACGTAATACCATCAATTGATATCCAACTTGAAAGTTATATTGAGAATGAATGATATTAAGATTCTGATATGATAGAAGACTCTTATGAGTCTATGATTCGTGGTTATAATCTATTCATCCAGTGAAAAAAAACAAAAGAATTCACCTTGTAAAAAACACAATCTCCGACCCACACACGTTTACACACTTACCTCGCCTACTCACTTTTTGGACCTACCCCGGTGGAGGTCCTATAAATTAACCTGTGTTTGTTCGTCCGTTCGTCCGTCCGTTTGTCTGTTACCAACTTTTCTCAGGGTTGAATCATAGGAATCTTTTGATTTTTGGTACAAAGGTGCAAAATGGTAGTGGCCAAAATGTGACGGAGCCCGATTTTCGAAAAAAAAAATTTTTGGGCTAATTTGGGCCAAAAAACGGCTAAAAAACGGGTTTTTTAGACTTTGTGAAAAATTGGGTCATTAATTTTTTCTGATTTTTTGTATGAAAGTGGGGTACCATCATAGGTAAAAGATGGCTCGAGCAGATTTTTGCAAAAAAATTTTGTTGGCTCAAAAAACGCATGTTTATCTATAAGAATCACTATTAATAAGCATACATCAATGTTCTTAGTCAAATTACTCAATTTTTTTATGAGATAGATGTTTTTTTTGCTCATGAGGGCTTACTTCTAGAGAGTATGTGTGTTTAGACATGAAATTTTGGTTGCTTAGCGTGTTTTTATAGAAAAACTGGCCGAATTCGGTATTTTTTTATAAGCACATTATCAATTACTTAGGTATTAGCTTTTCTTGAGATTAGCTCTTTCATTCTTTATGATTTTTTGCACAAAGATGCATAACTTTAAACCCTTAAATGTGACGGAGCCCGATTTCCGAAAAAAAATGTTTTTGGGCAAATTTGGGCCAAAAAACGGCTAAAAAAAGGGTTTTTTGGACTTTGTGAAACATTGGATCATTGTTTTTTTCTGATTTTTTCTGATTTTTTACATGAAAGTAGGTAAAAGATGGCTCGAGCAGATTTTTGTAAAAAAATAATTTTTCAGCTAAAAAACGCATCTTTATTTATAAGAATCACTATTAATAAGCATACACCAATGTTCTTAGCCAAATTACTCAATTTTTTAATAAGAAAGATGTTTTTTTTTGCTCACGAAGTCCTGAATATGAAAGATTATTTCAAGAGCATGAAATTTTGGTTTCTAGACATTTTTTTTTATAAGAAACAAACGACTAATTTTAGTAGATCGTCACTATTTCTGTTCTGAATGATTGTTTAACAGTCATGTTCACGTAGATATCAATTATATTTGTTAAATGCATAACCAGGTAGGTCCATAAAAGTATCCCTTGTTTTTATAAGAATGGTGGGGAAAATCATCCGAAAATATTCTTACAGCATTGAAGAAGAAGATTCTTACAGCATTCTTAGAATGTTTTGCATGTTCTTAACTGATTAAGTTTACATTCAAAAAAAGTCGTGATCAATCTTTTTATCTTCAGCATTTTTTGAGTATTTAGTAATTTGTGCTGGTATTGAATTAACTGAACTCATCCCGTTTTCTTTGTTTCACAGGTAACTGTCTTTTCGACATCATCGAGAAAACGATCGAAATCTCGCCTACTCTCTCACCAACCGTCGAAGAGGAATTGGCCAATGAGAAAGCTTCATTCCAATTTGAAAGCAGCGATGACGAACAACGTGTGACGTCACCAATCAATGAACAAACTTCACCTCAACTCGCTGTTTAAGAGATGCGTACAAAAAAATAACGTTTTGACATTTTGTTCAGTGAAAACATTTTTAAGAGATTGATGTTGTTTTCAGAGTTTACACACGCACATACACGGGAAGACCCCCAATGCTTCCCGTCAAACTTGACGTGACGTTAAACAAACGTCCATGTAACGTTAGGCGAAGGTTGGGAAAGCGTTGCGCGGTAATTGCCTTGTGGTCATCGCATGGACACTGCTTGAATGGTGTTTTTTGGTTGAAACTCTGTAATATACAGTGTGTCCCATAAAGCAAAGAGAAAAAAGATAGATACCTTATCGGGGAAAACTTCGTCGGGGAAAAGTGACGAAATTTTGGACAAGTGAAGAATATTTTCCCCGACGAAAATTATCCCCGGCCTTAATGCGTTTACCAACTACCAGCAAGTGACGAATTTTTCCCCGGCAGAAATTTTCTCCGACGAAGATTTCCCCGATAAGGTAGATCCTCAAAATTTAGATAAATGTTTTTGTAAAATATCTGGATGTAGGTATTCATCTATGCTGAAATAATTTTAACTGCTCTGTAATTTTAAAGAGGAATACTAAGGAAAGATTCTTCTCTTATTTTTTCTGCTTCGCCTTCGGAACAAACACTGTATTTATAAAAAGTTGGACGGTTGGAACATCTTTTGAACTGTTTTTGAATGATCTGGGAATGTTTCATATATTATTGTAAAGAAAATTTAACAATCTTTTTGGACAAACTAATTAGTGCATTTTTTTATATCATTATTTACATGCTTACAACTTAACAACAAAAACGTATAGATTTGGGGTTCACAACCAAATATTATGGGAAAAGTTACAATAAAACAAACCAATGGAATTTTGTCAAATGATTATATTATTTTGTTGACGATTCATTAATGTAGCAAAATTAATCATGAAAATGGAAAGAGTCGAAAATCATAATTTGTTGTGTATGTCAATCAACCCAGGATCTTGAAGACTTTAAGCATCGGGGGGAATTGGGTAAAGTTACCTAATCTCTTGAAAATGTAATTATGGTCCGAGGGGGTTACTCGATTTGATTTGTTGTACTGTAGACAAATGTTTTAAATCAATTTAAGAAGTAGTTTTCCGCTGGGAGTTAATCACCATGGTAATAATTTCAAAACAAGGCAAGTGATGTTTGGAAAGTAACTTATTTAAAGGTGTTGTCGGGGTACAATTTTCCGAACATATATTTTTAGTTCAGCTATATCAACAGGTAAGAAATTATAGGGTCAAAAATTAATGAAAATTTTAGCTTGAGAAAATAGAGACCTGTAAGGGGTAGGGTAATCAAATCAACTTGGGTGGCAATTTTTTTTTCGAACAAATATGACGGTCTCAGGCAAAAATCATAGGGAGAAAAATTAATGAAAATTTTAGCTTGAGAAAACGGAGACCTGTTGTATATATTTGGAAAGCTCTCCAAAAATTACGATTAATGATATATTGCGAGTATAGCTGATTTCAGTACCTAACTCGAGATATTGAGCTTCGAAACGTGCAAAAACTGGATAAAACAGCTGTTTTTGGCTAAAAAACTGTTTTTAAGGGTTAAAATCACGAGTTAGGCACAGAAATCACCTATACTTGCAATATATCTCTAATCTTAATTTTTGAGAGCTTTTCAAAAATATACAACAGGTCTCCGTTTTCTCAAGCTAAAATTTTCATTAATTTTTCTCCCTATGATTTTTGCCTGCGACCGTCATATTTGTCCGAAAAAAATTGGCACCCAAGTTGATTTGATTACCCTACCCCTTAGCTTTCCAAAAATGTAAATCAAGTCCTTTGACTAAAAAAATCAAGCGACCTCAAAAAAATGAAAAAATTTCCCCCTACTACTTCTCAAAAGTCTTCGTTTTACAAAGAGAATAGTCCAGGAGCCAAATCCTATATCTCCCTAAATAGGCACTTTTACTTAACCCAAGATTCTACAGAAAAAACTATAAATTTTTGGAATCCTCAACTATCCTAGTTTAAGAAATGGTCGGTCCCTAAAGCTAACTCCTGGTCAATTTTTCATACTGGGCTCGAGTTTAGGGGATACTTTTTACCCTTTGTAAGGATTTGTTAAGGAAAATATCTTTTTCATGTGTGATATAATTTGCTATATCTCATGAATAAATTGACCAATTGCTTTGAAACTTTGCCAAAAGTTTAAAGATAGATTGGATTATCATTGGCAAAAGATTTTTGCGAAAATTTATTTTTGGAGGTTTACCTGGGGGGAAATAGGCAAAATTTGGGTATTTTCACCGAATTTGACACTTTATAAGACTGAGACCTACCAAAACAACTTTTATTGAGGCACAAACTTTGTTTATGATAAAATTTGATGCGATACGCCAGAAAAATTCCTGTCAACTGTATTTAGTAGCGTTTTCGACGCTTCAGGGGGTAAAAATGCCCATTTTATTGAATTTTTACATAATTTGAGTAATTTTCACTTTTTATCTCGTCTAAAATATCTTCGAAAATAGTTTTAACTTGATCTTTGTTTAATATACACCAAATTACAATGCTGACTTGAAACTTTCACATACAGGTTGCAGTTGGAGAAACCAGGGGGTAAAATTGCCAATTTTAGTGGATTTTATTGATTTTTATAGATTTTTGGGCCCATTTGACCCATAAAACAGTATTGAGGTGTACGAAATTTGATTTCAAATTACTGGAAACATTAATACTTTCTGATAGACAATAGAGGAAAGCAATTTGTCGTTTTCACTATCTGGTATCAGGGATACAGGTGGCAAATCAGGGGGTAAATATGCCAATTTCTAGTTCACAGTTGCCTGAGTTTTCTTGACAAGTTTCCTCAAAAGCCTAAATTTTTAGGATGGAAACTAGCTCTAAAAAACTTTAAATTATCATTCAAACATTTCTTGGTCCTTTTAAAGACAACTATACAGCATTTCGATGCTTTTAACTGAAGTTATGGCTACATGGCTTACAGTGATTTGGCGTAATTTTATCAGCTTTTACTTCCCGAAAAGGTCACTATTGCCGGTTTTTAAGTAGAACTTCTTATTTTGAGGCAAGCTGCTACTGTTAAAAGGAAAGTAAAATGGCGAAAAAAAAGAGAAGTCACCTCAAAGTATGAACTTATTAGAGGACATCAAGCTCTACTTTCATCGAAGATGATTTGGCTTTATTCGTCAGGTAGGCCGTTTTCCCTTAACCCGCAAAAAATAACTTTTATTTCTATGCCTTCTAGCAATTTTTTATCAAATACCAGACTCCAGAAAATAATTGTACTTAAAATAGAAGAAATAGAAGAAATTTCAGAGCAAAAAGCTAACAAAGTTTCCATCCTAAGAATTTAAGTTTTTGAGGAAACTTCTCAAGAAAAACTCAAATTCAGTCCCCCAGGTAGGAAAAATAAATTTTCGCAAAAATATTTTGCTAATGATGATTACCAATATATCTTGAAACTTTTGGCAAAGTTTCAAAGCAATCGGTCGATTTATTTGTGAGATATAGCAAATTATATCATACATGGAAAGATATTTTCCTTAAACAAATCTAATACAAACCACTCTAATACAGCTACCATTTTTCAGGAGGACTTCATGACTACCATAAAAACCACACTCAACAATCGATCATTAATCATCACAGGAGTATATCTCCAATCTGTTAACTCAAAATCTGACTGTAAAGAGACTTACAAAAACCAACTTTCTTCAATAACGGGTATTTTGAATCAATTCTCTGCAACTTCCGAATGTATTATCCTTGGAGATTTCCAGTCGTGTCCCAGTGAACCCATCACACAAAGATCTACTAGCCCCAATGCTCTATCGGACTATTTATCAGAATTCATTACTGAAAACTACCTTGCGCCGATCGATCTCACTCATGGACATGGTCCTGCTTATACGTATCATCATGCATCTCTCCCACACAAATCCTATATAGATCATTTTCTAATATCTCAATCGCTGTTTGATTTATTTATTGACACTCATGTTACAGAACCAAATGCAATCAACACAGGAGACCACCTTGCAATCAAACTAACCATGAACTTTCCATCAAAACCATCTCAAAACAATGAAATAAATACAGAAACGCTAATTAATGATTTCATACCAAACCACATATGGAAGAACAGTGAATTCATAAAATTATATAAAGAAAAGGTAGCAGAGAAAATTGCTAACAACACAAGTGACTCTGATATTGAATCAATGATAAACAACCTCAACGACATACTGCACTCATCTGCATCTGAGTGTTATACAACTTTCAAGAAGGACTTTTATGAATTTCCAGCCAAGAATTGGTGGAATGATGAGTTAACAAAAGCCAAAAGGAACTTACAACTGTGTTTCAACCTTTGGCGTGACAATCAATTCCCAAAATCTGAATCTGATGTATCATACAACCGCTATAAATTTTCCAGAAAATTTTTTCGAACATTAGTTAAACGTGCAAAGCACCAAGTCACAGTAGAACACTATGTTAATGTTGAAAAGCTGAAAAATGTGAACCCATCCTCTTACTGGACAAAAGTTAATCTTCTCAATAAGAAAAACAACATAAAACTATTTACAGTGAACGGCAAATCCACCAAAAGTGACATATCAAATGAATTTGGAGAACACTTTGATAGACTCCTAAACACACCAAGAATTGACACAATCGACAATAACCAATCGAATGAAGAACTTAAAAACCTATTACACGAACTACAAACAGACATAGATTCAAGTGATCTTTACATATCTCAACATGAAATTATCTCAGTCATCAATAAACTACAACTTGGAAAGTCACGTGACCCTTTTCAACTGCTATCAGAACATTATAAATATGCAACAAGCGATATATTTAATGACTATCTAACCAAACTTATCAATAGAATTTTTCGCTCGAAACACATCCCTAGGGGGGGGGGTTTCAGGGGGTACCCGATTCCGCAATTCCGCCAATTTTTTCTTCAATTTCCGTCACACCGTCTTAAATTGAACCAAAATTCCGTCACCGAAAATTCCTTTGAAATTCAATATTTTTGTCGAAAATTCCGCAAATTTTGAATATCTTTTACCAATTCCGAAATTCCGCAATTTTTTTTGCTAAATTCCGTTTTTCCGCACTAAAATTGTCTAATTTTCCGTCTCCGTCAGAGAACCCAATCTCCGTAATTCCGTCTAAATTTTCGCCAAATTCCGTCACTCCGTCCGAAAAAAGGGCCGATTCCGCTCCTCCGCCAACTATGAAACCCCCCTCCCTACATCACTGAGCACCTCAATAATAATACCACTCGTGAAATCACATAAGAAATCTTTAAACGACCCAAACAATTATCGAGGAATCAGCCTTCTTCCCATCATTACAAAAATATTGGAACTTATTGTGCTTGAAAAATGTCCTCAGCTTACCGACCACAACAACTCTCAATTTGGTTTTGTCAAAGCATCTTCATCAATCCACGCTGAGCTAATCATTCAGGACACTATCAGGTATTATAATAACAATGGCTCACCCGTATATATTTGTAGTTTGGACATTGAAAAAGCCTTTGATTGTTGTAATTGGAACACCCTATTTACAAAATTGCTAGACAAAAACATACCTAATGCAATACTAAACTTTTTAATTCAACTATATATGAACAGTACAGCCTTTGTCTGCTATGGTGCTAACCACTCTAAAACTTTCTCACTCACTCAAGGAGTACGTCAAGGTGGAATCCTATCACCATATTTATACAACATATACACAGAAGACCTTCTCACCAACGTCAAAAGTATGAAAATCGGATGCTCACTACCGAATGGACTACGTACTGCCATCATTGCATATGCTGATGACATAATACTCATGAGTCCCTCCCTCAAACATCTGCAATCTTGTTAGTTTATGTGAGGAACATGGAAAAGATAATGGTTTAAAGTTCAATCCATCAAAAACTAAAACTCAATTTGTTATTTCTGGTCAAAGCAAATTAACTAATCCAAAACTGAACCTCCAATCAACCGAAATCAATCCACAGGACACACTAAATCATCTTGGCTTCCATTGGTGTGTTAAAAATGACAAACTTTCTCGGGTCAGGTGCAGTTAGCGTGGTCACTGGTTGGATTCTTTAGTAGTGGAGAGCACTGTTAAAGAATATAACCTAATGTCGTTTAACCTAATAATATTATAAAATACAGACCAGAAAGTATTTCACTGTTAAACAATCCAACCTAGTCCACTGTTAAACAATCCAACCTATAGTCATGTCCGGTCCACTGTTAAACAATTTGACCTAGTCCACTGTTAAACAATCCAACCTAGTCCACTGTTTAACAATCCAACCTATAGTCATGTCCAGTCCACTGTTAAACAATCCAACCTAGCCATGTCCGGTCCACTGTTAAACAATCTGACCTAGTCCACTGTTTAACAATCCAACCTAGTCCACTGTTAAACAATCCAACCTAAAGTCATGTCCGGTCCACTGTTAAACAATTTGACCTAGTCCACTGTTAAACAATCCAACCTAGTCCACTGTTTAACAATCCAACCTATAGTCATGTCCAGTCCACTGTTAAACAATCTGACCTAATCCACTGTTAAACAATCCAATCTAGTCCACTGTTTAACAATCCAACCTAGTCCACTGTTAAACAATCCAACCTATAGTCATGTCCGGTCCACTGTTAAACAATTTGGCCTAGTCCACTGTTAAACAATCCAACCTAGTCCACTGTTTAACAATCCAACCTAGTCCACTGTTAAACAATCCAACCTATAGTCATGTCCGGTCCACTGTTAAACAATCTGACCTAGTCCACTGTTTAACAATTCAACCTATAGTCATGTCCGGTCCACTGTTAAACAATCTGACCTAGTCCACTGTTTAACAATCCAACCTAGTCCACTGTTAAACAATCCAACCTAGTCCACTGTTAAACAATCCAACCTAGCCATGCCCGGTCCACTGTTAAACAATCCAACCTAGTCCACTGTTTAACAATCCAACCTAGTCCACTGTTAAACAATCCAACCTAAAGTCATGTCCAGTTCACTGTTAAACAATCTGACCTAGTCCACTGTTTAACAATCCAACCTAGTCCACTGTTAAACAATCCAACCTAGCCATGTCCGGTCCACTGTTAAACAATCTGACCTAGTCCACTGTTTAACAATCCAACCTAGTCCACTGTTAAACAATCCAACCTAAAGTCATGTCCGGTCCACTGTTAAACAATTTGACCTAGTCCACTGTTAAACAATCCAACCTAGTCCACTGTTTAACAATCCAACCTATAGTCATGTCCAGTCCACTGTTAAACAATCTGACCTAATCCACTGTTAAACAATCCAATCTAGTCCACTGTTTAACAATCCAACCTAGTCCACTGTTAAACAATCCAACCTATAGTCATGTCCGGTCCACTGTTAAACAATTTGGCCTAGTCCACTGTTAAACCGGCTAGTTCGAAACACGGGTCACGGGTCACGGGTTACGGGGCACGGGGTACGGGTCACGGGGCACGGGGTACGGGGCATACAATTTACAGACCGGAAAAAATATAACGATATCATGACGTATAATTCATAACACGTACTACACAACACATATAATAGTACTAATACTACTAGTATAGTATGTCTGAAACAATTATATACTAATAGTATTATCATGAAAATTTTTAAATAATATGTCACCCACAAATTTTGACAAAATGATATTGAATGACAAAAATATTGTCAAAATCATGAAATATAAGGCCTCTGAACCAATTTACAACAAAATGTTTTTTCATACTCAATAGGATGCTAATCATGTGACTGGATATAGATTGACATGTTTTAAAACGATTAAATGCTGCAAGATAGTGGTTTTAGAGATATGAGTATAATTACGTCATTTTTATTAAAATTTCATAATGGTAGGTGGAAAATATTGACACATTTATGAAATACCATCATTTCTACGTTATTATCCATTAAAATTATATTCATACTCAAGGTGATGGAGGGGATATAATGAGATATGATTTAACAATAGCCGTACTATCATTTTCTTGAGAAAGCTCGCTTTTCAGGCGATGGGAATTGTAATATGTTTATTACTTACGTATAACATATAACATGCATATACCACTAAAAGTGTATTATTGATAATATAAGCTTATTATATAGCTATATTATATGTATGTAATATGTTGCGGTGTTTTCTGGTCTGCATTATACACGACGCAAACTTCGAAAGCACGTGGAAAGCACGTGGTTAGGTTTTAGCGTTTTAAATAGTCATACGTGGATAAAATACCTTAAAATTGATTTTTTCGATAATTTTTAGTGTTTTTAAAACATTTTCTGTTTGAACTACTTTGATCTGAGCTGCCCCGTCACCTCGTGCCCCGTGACCCGTGCCCCGTAACCCGTGCCCCGTGACCCGGACCCGTGACCCGTGACCCGTGTTTCGAACTAGCCGCTGTTAAACAATCCAACCTAGTCCACTGTTTAACAATCCAACCTAGTCCACTGTTAAACAATCCAACCTATAGTCATGTCCGGTCCACTGTTAAACAATCTGACCTAGTCCACTGTTTAACAATTCAACCTATAGTCATGTCCGGTCCACTGTTAAACAATCTGACCTAGTCCACTGTTAAACAATCCAACCTAGTCCACTGTTAAACAATCCAACCTAGCCATGCCCGGTCCACTGTTAAACAATCCAACCTAGTCCACTGTTTAACAATCTGACCTAGTCCACTGTTTAACAATCCAACCTAGTCCACTGTTAAACAATCCAACCTAGCCATGCCCGGTCCACTGTTAAACAATCTGACCTAGTCCACTGTTTAACAATCCAACCTAGTCCACTGTTAAACAATCCAACCTAAAGTCATGTCCAGTTCACTGTTAAACAATCTGATCTAGTTCATTGTTTAACAATCCAACCTTAGTCCACTGATAAACAATCCGATCTATCCATGTCCGGTCCACTGTTAAACAATTTGACCTAGTCCACTGATAAACAATCCAACCCTAGTCCCATCCCTTTCCAAGGAGAACTATTATTCGTTTTAAAAATCGAAAAATCTGTGGAGCTCTTTTACGCTCCAGCAAAGAATTTCATAAAACAGTAATACAGGAAAAAGCTAACTTATCTGACAAAATTTTCATAAACAGCAACTTGAGTAACGATAATCGTTTACTATGGGGGGAATCAAAAGCATTGTTGAAGGATAATTAAATTCATAAGTTTTGGTTGTTCAATGGAAACATTTATATAAAGATTATTGAAAATGACATTCCTTTGAGGATTGGCCATATTAATGACCTTATTTCGAAATTTCCAATCTGTGGCTGCGTTTAGACCAACTGGCATTTGTAATTTGGCATTTGCTCATGAGGGATTCGATTTTAATAGCTTTTCCATTGTATTTTCTGTCATGGCATTTAAGGAATCGTCTTTTTAGAGTCATTACTGAAAAGGTGATTCCCTCAAGTTCAACTTTGACAGATCAAACAATGAAAAGCATGGAATTTCTCAAAAACTGCACTCATTAAGACTGAAACTTTTTGCCGTAGGGCTAGGCTATGGCAAATCTTGCAAATTTTACAATCTATAGAAAGGGTATAGAAAGAACTGAATAAAAAACGTCAAATACTATCACTTTTTCTCTCTGTTTTGGTTCCTTTGTTTGATTCAAAATGCCAGAAAAGGGGATTCCTTTGCTCAAAATGGCATTTCAAATGCCAACGAAATGCCAACACGCTGGCATCATTAGGCATTTGACAAACCGAACAATTGCGCGGAACAATAGAATTCAAAAGAATACTGCAACCAATTACAAATGCCAGGCTGGTCTAAACGCAGGCATTCTCAATAATGTTTGACATTTTATTTTAATATTGATGGTTTTATGTGTAAGGCTTGGGGTATGTTTTGTTTTTTGTTTTTTTTCTTACCATTTTTTTGGTTGTTCTATACCTATGCAGACAGAAGCCTGTTCCATATGCGCTAGAAAATTAAAAATCGAAAATTCTAACTACTGTCCCAGGTGCAAAAGACGATCCCATGCTAAGTGTAACGGCATAGAAGCAAAATTCATTAAAAATATCTGCCTCTTCAAAACTTGCAGAATTGACGCATTACCTAATTTTGATTCTGATGATGAATTACCTGCTGGTAAAGACATAAGTTACTTAAGATCATATTTTGAGCATTTGGATTCTATCTCGAATACTTTTTCTAACATTGATTCGCAAAAAGACGACCAGATTGACGAGTATGACTATAATGACCACGTGATTAAGAATTTAACTGTAAATATTACGGTACTCAGGAATTTACCTATCTTCCTCTCAACAAAATTCACTCTCTTATTTTCATCTTAACATATGTTCTCTAGATAAATACCATGACAATCTCATGACAATATTATCTAAACTCAATCATAACTTTGATTTTCTTGGTATTAGTGAGACCCGACTAAAATCTTCTATCAAAAACTCGAAAAACGCAAATCTTTCTATCAAGGGTTATAAATCTTTTCACACACCAGCTGTTTCTTCAGTTGGAGGTACTGTTTTCTATATTTCTGAATCTCTCGATAGTAAACCTCGCCAAGAGTTTTCTAAAATCATCTTTTCTAATAGTGGCAATCTTGAATCTACTTTTGCTGAAATGATTTTTAAAAACCGAAAAAATTATATCATTGGGTACATCTACAAACATCCTTCTTTCAAAATCGATCTTTTTAATGAACAATATTTATCACCTCTTTTGAAAAAAGCATGCAAAGAAAATAAATTTGATCTCCTTACCTGTCATACTGAAATCTCTCACTTTAAGTTTCTTGATACACTTGGTGCATATCAAATTCTTCCATCGATCATACTTCTTACTAGGGTAACCGACACATCCAGCACTCTCATCGACAACATTTTCACCTCAAATACTGACTATTCTTCGATATCTGGAAATTTTACAGTGGCTTTATCTGATCATCTACCACAATTTTTAATATCCTGAATACTTCTAATTCAAAACTTAAGCCCCATTTGCCCTTTCGTCGTGACTGGTCTAAATTTCGTGCACATGTCTTTAAACGTGAATTTGATAGCATTGACTGAAAAGGCTTGATCGATATTGACAAAGGTGATGTTGAATCTTCTTTTAATGCTTTTGATACTCGTTTTGCTCTTTTTTATATGAAAACCATGTACCTCTTAAACAAGTTACTAGACGTGAAGCAGGTCTTCTTCTGAAACCCTGGATCTCTAGAGGTATTCTCACTTCGATGAAAATTAGAGATGGCTTATTTCGTGACTATCTAAACACAAAACTACCTGATCTGAAGGCTTTCTTGCGTGGTAGGTATAAATTTTATCGTAACCGAATCGTTTTTCTCTGTCGTTTGAGTTAAAAGCTTCACTATTCTAAATTCTTTTTTCATAATTCAGGAAATATTCGTAAGTTATGGGAAGGCGTTTGTGAAATTATATCCTCTTCCTCATCTTCTAGCTGCATCTCTCTTAATATTGACGACACCCTCTCTTCTAATCCCAAAGAAGTTTCTGAAAATTTTAATGACTTCTTTGTAACAATCGCAGGTAGCATTCGTTCCAAAATCCCTTTTACTCGTCATCGTTTCTCTGAGTGGTTGAAAGACGAAAATCTGAATGCAAACTCTTTTTTCATTGTTCCCACGACCCCTAATGAAGTATCTGCTGTTCTCAAGTCCTTAAGTGATAAAAAATCCACGGGTCCAAGTAACATATCCTATCCGATAATCAATTCAATTCTGCAAAGCTTTTCTCGGATTCTTTCTGACATTATCAACTTGTTTTTCTATTCTGGTATTTTTCCATCTAAACTCAAAGAAGCCAAAGTCATCATACCTATCTTTAAAGAAAAAGGCTCTCCTGCACTTGATGCTGAAAACTACAGGCCCATCTCTCTGCTCTCAAACATTGATAAAATCTTTCAAAAACTTATGCACAAACGTCTTATGACTTTTCTTGATCAATCAGGCTCTTTGTATCTACTCCAATTTGGTTTCCGCTCAAAACACTCTACAGAAACAGCACTTCAATATTGTGTTGATAAAATCTTAACTGCTCTGGATGAAGGTGAGTATGGCTGCTCCATTTTCATTGACCTACAAAAAGCTTTTGATACCGTTGATCATGAGATTTTAACTTCAAAACTAGAATTCTATGGGGTTCGTGGGACAGCTCTTGATTGGTTCCGCTCTTTTTTATCTGAATGATCACAATTTGTGTCTATTTCTAGCATTAGTTCTAAAACTAAGCCTATGCTTCACGGTGTTCCCCAAGTCTCTGTTCTTGAACCATTATCATTTCTTCTTTACGTTAACGACTTGCATATCACCCTTCCTTTTCCCTAGTTAATTTATTCGCTGATGACACAATGCTTTTTATCAGAAACGAACTCTTAAAACTGTAACAATCACCTTTTTGTTGTTACTAAAGTATATTCCGTAAGTCTTATTTTCGAATGACTCCAAATAATGATTTAACACGATATATTTATGGGGTCGAAAATCTCGTGCTTACGTAATTGGTGGCTTGGTCTCTACCGATCTTAAACTTCTATTGCATTGGTTGAATGCAATCAAGATATCTCTGAATGTTAACAAAACTGAGCTTATTATCTTTAGACCTATTAGAAAGAAAGTAAACTACGATCTAAAAATAAAAATCAACCGACAAGAAAACGTTTTTAGCATTATATTATTCTTTATTTCACTCTGGGGAAAACGCCAATCTGTTCACGCCCGTCGAATTCTAACACTACAAAAGCAAGCTCTCCGAATTATGACATTTTGCGCTTTTCGAGCACATTCCTCACCTATCTTCTTGGGTCATACTCTTTTAACCTTTTTTGACTTCGTAAAATACCTAAATATTCTTTTTATTTACAAAATCTTTAATCGAATGTTACCACCTCTTCTGCAAGAACACTTCATTTTGACTCGTCTTGATGATGTTGAGCGTCACGAAGTCATGCGTTCATTTATTTCTTGTAACTTAACAATTTTGCGACCACCTCCTTAGTTTAGATTTTTTTTCTATGAGTGTGGTTGCTAGTCTTGTTATAGACAAATAAATAAACACTACTACTACTTGTCACGAGTAAACAACCTAACCTAGTTTCATTCCTGGTCACTGGGTTTTTAAAGAAAGAATAGACTCTCAGCTATCCAACGAGCTATAAAAAAAACTCTAAATCTTTCTGGTTCAGGAGGTATTGGCATTTATACTTATACTTGGTGGAAATACAGTACATAGTGTGATTTGCGTTGTTACTAAAAGAGGTAACGAGTGGTAACGATGTGGTAACGATGTGGTAACGAGTGGTAACGAGGTAACCAGTTAAAAACGGTGGCCCTAAGGGCTCTAATTTTGAATAACTCGATTCTGGTGAATGTAGAGCAGGACTTAATGTTTCTAGTGAATGTGATAGTGGAGTTGATAGTCCTGTTGAATGTGCAGCAGGGGTTGGTGGTTCTGGTGAATGTGCAGCAGGGGTTGGTGGTTCTGGTGAATGTGCAGCTGAATCTGGTGGTTTTGATGATTGTGCAACAGGAGTTGATGGTTCTGGTGAATGTGATAGTGGAGTTAGTGGTCCTTGTGATTCTGCAGCAGGACATGATTGTTCTGTTGATTCTGCAACAAAACCTAAAGGATCTGGTTATTCTGAAGCAGCAACTTGTGATTATGGTGATTATGCAGCAGGAACTGGTTGTTCTGGTGGTTATGCAACAGATCCTTGTGGTTATAAAGGTTCTACAGAAATACATGTTGGTTCTGATGCTTCTTAGCACAAAACTGTTAGTTTTGGTAGATCTACATCAGGACTTGGGATGGATGGATTATCATGAATTTCGAATATATTGTATTCAGGTGTTTGACAGTTTTCTATAGGGCTAGAATTGTGATAAATGCTATCTAAAGACATTAACAACTGTCGGTGTTTGACTTATTTTGCCAGATACCTAATATTAGTAAAAACGTGTTGGCTTATAGGATTTGGACTATAAGCTCCACCATTACATCCACAAGAAACTCAAACTCCTGCTCTACAATCAAATGCATCAGAACCACCAAATCCACCATCAAATTCATCAGAAACACCAACTCCGTCATCACATTCACCAGAACTATTAACTCCACCATTACAATCACCAGAACAACCACAAAATTCTGATGCACATTCACCTAAACCACCAACTCATGCTGCACATTAATTAACCAAAACCACCAACTTCAGCTGCACATTTACCAGAACCACCAATCCCTGCTGCTAATTCAACAGAATCACCGACTCCTGATGCACATTCACCAGAACCACCAACTCCATGATCACATTCACCAGAAACACAAACTCCTGCTGCACAATCATCAAAACCACCAGATTCAGCTGCACATTCACCAGAACCACAAACCCCTGCTGCACATTCAATAGGAACATCAACTCCACTAACACTTTCACTAGAAACATTAAGTCCTGCTCTACATTCACCAGTATCGAGTTATTCAAAATTAGACCCTTTAGGGCCACCGTTTTTAACTGGTTACCTCGTTACCACCTCGTTACCACTCGTTACCACATCGTTACCACTCGTTACCTCTTTTAGTAACAACGCAAATCACACTATGTAGTGTATTTCCACCAAGCCGTTCCGTGCCTTTTTTGCTACAATGAGCTAGGAAAATATATAAATGCCAATACTTCCTGAACCAGAAAGAGTTCTTTTATAGCTCGTTGGATAGTTGAGTCTCTTCTTTCTTTAAGAGCCCGGTGACCAGGAATGAAACTAGGCTAGGTTGTCTACTCGTGACAAGGGATGGGACTAGGTTGGATTGTTTAACAGTGGACTAGGTCAGATTGTTTAACAGTGGACCGGACATGACTATAGGTTAAATTGTTAAACAGTGGACTAGGTAGGATTGTTTAATAGTGGACTAGGTCAGATTGTTTAACAGTGAACCGGACATGACTATAGGTTAAATTTTTAAACAATGGACTAGGTTGAATTGTTAAACAGTGGACTAGGTTGAATTGTTAAACAGTGAACCGGACATGGCTAGGTAGGATTGATTAACAGTGGACTAGGTCAGATTGTTTAACAGTGAACCGGACATGACTATAGGTTAAACTGTTAAACAGTGGACTAGGTAGGATTGTTAAACAGTGGACCAGGTAGGATTGTTTAACAGTGGACCGGACATGACTATAGGTTGGATTGATAAACAGTGGACTAGGTTGAATTGTTGGATCCGAATTGTTAAACAGTGGACTAGGTCAGATTGTTTAACAGTGGACCGGACATGACTTTAGGTTGAATTGTTAAACAGTGGACTAGGTTGAATTGTTAAACAGTGGACTAGGTCAGATTGTTTAACAGTGAACCGGACATGACTATAGGTTAGATTGTTTAACAGTGGACTAGGTAGGATTGTTAAACAGTGGACTAGGTTGGATTGTTAAACAGTGGACTAGGTTGGATTATTAAACAGTGGACTAGGTTGGATTGTTAAACAGTGGACTAGGTTGGATTGTTTAACAGTGAACTGGACATGGCTAGGTTGGATTGTTAAACAGTGGACTAGGTTGGATTGTTAAACAGTGGACTAGGTTGGATTGTTAAACAGTGGACTAGGTTGGATTGTTAAACAGTGGACTAGGTTGAATTGTTAAACAGTGGACTAAGTTGGATTGTTTAACAGTGGACTAGGTCAGATTGTTTAACAGTGAACCGGACATGGTTAGGTTGAATTGTTTAACAGTGAAATACTTTCTGGTCTGTATTTTATAACATTATTAGGTTAAACGACATTAGGTTATATTCTTTAACAGTGCTCTCCACTACTAAAGAATCCAACCAGTGACCACGCTAACTGCACCTGATCCACTTTCTCTAAGCGGGTACAAAGAATCTCGAATATCAGAATTATGGTCTGTAGTTACCTCACTTATAACCTCTGGCATAAGGCACTGTCACCCAAACGCCATAATCAGCATCTACAATTCAATAGTCTTACCAAAGCTCCTTTATGGCCTAGAACTTGTTGATCTCACAAAAACAGAATTAGAATTTTTAAACAGGCAGGCCAGGTCAAGCCTAAAAGCACTGTTCAACGTCTCTAAAAATAGCAAGAATCTCTTGAATAAAATCTACAATATCCCTGACATCTCAACTCTCTTGGAAGAAAGGAAACTTAAGCTATTCAGGCAAACGTTAGTGAATTCATCCACTTGCTCTTATATATATGATATGTTCAACCACCCAACCAATAACATGGTCTTTAGCTTCGTACGGAGAGTAGTAGATATTATTATTGATAGCAACTTAAATCTACTGCAAATTATTTTTGGCAAAAATATCAAATTCAAGAGAAACCACCACAATGAAAAGTCAGAGGAGATTGAACTTTGTCGAACTCTAATAGAAAACTGGCATGAGGTTGAATGTCGTATCTCATTTAAATCTATATTAGAGAAACATGTCCAGCGAGCAAGGACATCAGGCACACCCCCTTGATCACCCTTTTTACTTCCTTTGCCCCCCCCACACTTCTGTGCCGTCCCTGCTTACTGGTCTTTTTATTACTGTAAATATTCATAAAGATATATATATTTTTCCTTAGATGTACCTTATAGTCTTATATGTCTTATAGGTGGTAAAAGAGATTTATTATTATTATTAAATCCTTACAAAGATTCCCCTCTTGGACCTTATTGGCAGCTATCTCAAATCTTACAAAAACGAAGTTTTTCAATTTTGTCAGTGGGTCCAATTGACCCCAAAGGGACTCTAAATGGGTCCAGGGCACTCAGTTGTGACTCTTGAGTCCAACCCTAACCCTAACTGGTAGTGACTCAATAAGCGACAAATACGTCACTAAAGAACGTCACATTTCCGTCTAATCAAAAAAATGGATTTTGCCGTCCACAACCCTGTCCGACAAAGCTAGTCCACCCACTCCGGATTATTTGACTTAGTTCTAGCCATTAAATATCCACTACCGGTTGAAAATTACGCATGCGCAGTATTATGCAATAGAATTGCGAGAAAGGTCCTTACTCCCTGTGGAAGGATATAAATATATAAGTATACAAATAATGTATACGTCAAAAGACAAAGAAAGATTCAGAGACGAAAATATAAACAATTTTTATTAGAAGGAGTATGAGTGAAATCTGGCTAACTCGCCAGCAGTATAGCAGAAAAGAGTCAGAGCCAGTTCTTTGTGCTAAGTATAGTCAGAAGATAATCGGGTTCGAGCTTAACGCGCTTAACGGAATTTATGATGAATCTATTTTGTCATCACTCTTTCCTAATTAGGTCAAAATATTTACAATAAATATACAAATCGTATTATTCAATTGGTAAATTGGTAAAGGGAGCATAGAATATTTAAACTTAACTGCTTTTTAAAGGTTTTGGAAGAACACCTCTGTGTCACGGACCCAATTGAAAAAGTTAGCCACGTCACCGTTGAAAAAAACAACCCTGAATTTTTTTACCATGATTTCAAAAACACTTATTAAAAACAGACCCAGAATAACGGGATGAGCTGGAGTTTTTACAAGATACTTCACTAATTAGTCATAAGTGATAGGCCGTGATAGAGATTACGCGTTCTTTAGAAAAATTAATAAGATTATTTTATCACATCTTAACGACCAACCAAATCAAATAAGAGCTTGTAAAAACTCCAGCTTGTCCCAGAATAAATCGTTTATACCGAGGCACTGAGACAGTGGCATTAGTACTGGAGGCAGTTTCTCTTTTCTTTTCAGGAATTTTTTTAGACAGTGGTATTCTAATGGTACCACTACTCGATGCTGGTACAATGCATTGAGAGCTCTAGGTCTGATTTTACAAGGTTAAAAAAAATGATTTTCGCGTCGGGATGAAATCAAAGACTCCATAAAGTATTAAAAAAACGACAAAAGAAACAGCCTTTTGTCGATCAACCAGCAATAAACTTTATTTGATATCTTTTGATTGAATGAATATTTTTGAAAAGTTTTTTCACAGTAATGATTATCTAAGATTGAAGAGTCACTCCTGTGAAAATGGTAATTATACCACATTTCTACATGAAGTTGATTTTTTTCTTCTTCATTTTTCATTTTCATTTTCCTTTTTTTTCCAAATTTTTTACTTGATAATATTCCACTCACGAATATCTTTTTAACGAGCATAAAATCGCAACTTGATTCGAATTCTATCAAAAGTTACAGCCATTTTTTTCTCCAGCTGCAAATTATTTTGAGACAGACTTTAGATTGGAGTGTGCATTTACAAGGCTCCAAACAAGATATTTTTCAGGTGTTTCACCTTCCTTTTTTCTCTCTCTTTATTGTCGCAACAGTTCACTGGTCTGACACTTTTTGAGTTTTCAAAATTTCTAAAAACCTGAAAAATTCATGGCCTACTAAAAATACGGCCATATATGAGGCCCCCCCAGCGGACCCAAATTTCACGCATTCACGCAAAAATTTTTCGCAATTCACGCATTCACGCAAGTTTTTCTCGAAATTCACGCAAACCCATTTTTTTGGGAAATCGGGGAAATTTTTGGAAAAAATCGGGGAAAATGTCAAAAATAGAGGTCTTACACATTTCGCTAAGTTACGTAATTTACGTAATTTCCGCCATTATGGAGTAAAACGTTTGATTTGCATAAAAAAGTATGACAAGGCTGTACTCGAGATATTATTCGACCGGATCTGGTCATGCACTTGAGAAAAACTTAACTCAGTAGTGATTTTTCCTGTAGACCTGACTATAAAACACCGTGTTTGGTAGCGTCATAAGAAGCCCCCAAATAAAGCGTTACGTAATTTTTCAACTTTAATCACATGCCATCACGCAAAATATTTGATTCTTCTAACTTGTCACGATCGATTGGAAAAGGTGAAGCTTCTGCAGTTTAACGTATCGTGATAGTAAGTGAAAAGATATGCGCCGCAGGCGAATTTTTGTACAAAAAATAGCTTAAACATTATCAAAAATAGGTCAAACAAACTCGAGTATGACACCATGATGCTTAGCTCAAGGGTAAGGAGGCGCAACCATGGTTTACGCAGAGAGGAAATTTTTGCATTTCTGTCATTCGCGTTTGGCTAAAAATGCTCTCTTTAACACCATTGAAAAAGAATGTAGTCTAAATTCGTTTGAGGCTAGGTACGATCGCTTGATAGCTTGTAAAATGAGGTAAAAGAATGAACATTTGTTGCGAGCGAAGTGATAAAAAAAATTAAAAAGAAAGGTTTTAATCAGGGCTCGCGAATTAATTTCCTAACGTGGAGGGGCCGAAGACATAGTAACTAAGGAGGCGCAACCATGTTTTGCGCCGACAGGAGAAAATTTCTATTTTAACCCTGTGAGGTGCTTAAATACGACTCCATTTCAGACTAATTTTGCCAAGAAATTAGGTTATCGAAAGTCATGGGTAAAAATTTCTTCGAAATAAGTCTCTTTTTATTTGCAAAAACGTGGTGAAGTCATGGCCGCCTCCTGCCCCCAGTGACTCTGGCCTTGGATCACTCATCATGCATAACCATGGTTTCATCTTAAAAAAACACTTTCAAGTTGGGGGGATTAGAGTTATTTAAGATTCGAGGGCCAATACATGTTTGGTCCGAGCGAAAAAATCTGGAAATTTAAGGTGTCTAGATTGCTAAAAAGCGCATCTAAATCATGAATCGTTTTAACTTTTATAAAATAGAGAATTTGAAAGTTGCTGATTTTTTTGTACACCTTCACCTGGCATCCCTTGAATTTTCCTTGGGGTTTTCTACAAACTGTGAAAAGGAAAAATTCACGCGTTCACGCAAAAAACAGGGCAGATTCACGCATTCACGCAATAGAAATATGGATTTTCACGTTCACGCAAGTTTTTTCAATTCACGCATTCACGCAATTTTTTTTCGTTTTTCACGCATTCACGCAACCAAAAAAGCCCATTCACGCATTCACGCAAACCGCTAGGGGGGCCCCATATATGTCACATTTTTTTCAAAAAATTAAGAGGCCTAAAAAATTTTACTATCAAATGGCACTGTAGACTTGAAAACTATTTATATTTTCTCTTTAATTATATTACCTATTGATTGACTGTTATAGATTTTCTATTGTTATAAAAGATTTATTAAAGAAATAACTTCATTAAAAATTCATTACATACAAAGTAAATAAACAGACAGGTGGGAGTTTCTAAACATCGACCAGAAATGGCGACCACGACCAGCGACCACGACCGGCGACCAGATAAATTTGGGTTATCGAGTTTTTCCTCTTTCTCCACCATAGAGTCTTTCTCTTATGATCAATTATTTATCGAATTGAAGAGTAAAGCTCACCCCTGTCACATTCACAGTAATTATAAAGCCACGTGCAAAACGTGTAGAACAGCCATTTCAACACTCTTGGAGCTTGAATGGGGTGTCAATTTCTATCCTATTGTATTTTCGGCATCAAATTAATCAATGGCAAATTTTTTGCTGAAATTCATTTAAGAAGCTTTATATTTGATCATCAGATCATTATTTTGTCAAAATAAGTCATTTTGACAATGTAAGGACAATAGAATAATTGATGAGATTGATATCTCTAAAACTGCCCTTCCCAGCTTTTGCCTACTGACAATTTCTATCTATTTATACTAAGAGCATCTCATTCAGCATAATTAAAATATTTGGTGTAATAAAGTTTACAGGCATCACACTTAATTGCCCTGTCAATATTTTTGTCAAAAAGTGTCACTTTGTCTAGAAAATGACTGGTAACGTCAAAGGTCACTTTTAGTATTCTAAGCTAGAGTAATTTTCTCAGCCACGTGCTCAGTGGTTCATTTGAAAGCCACACCAGGACTCGATTTGGATGTTCTCTACGGTGGAGAGAGCAGATAAACTCGATAACCCAAATTTATCTGGTCGCCGGTCGTGGTCGCTGGTCGTGGTCGCCATTTCTGGTCGATGTTTAGAAACTCCCCAGACAGGTACTTTACAATAAAACAATAGGAAAGAAAAACCGAATATTTTGTGCGAGTGTGTGCACAAGAGGTTATCGTAGTTTGTTGTGTGAGATGTGTGGAGTGTACACGTTTTTTTTTTTAATTAGAACACCTAAAATTTGGCTGAGCCTCGATGTGCTTATTTTTTTTAGCAATTTTCAGCCTAAAATGTTCTTAAATGCGTTCTTAATTTTTCAGACTACTCTAAATCGACAATATGATACCAAATAAAGAGCACTTAAATTTGGCAAAATTTGGACAATATTTGACTCTCGACTTTTGATATCCACCTCGAAAAAATTGTAGTTTCTTGTCATTTTTTTCCAAACTGAGGCTGGGCATGTTCTTAAGATGTTCTTAATTTTTCGACGAATTTCAGCCTATATGTTCTTATAAACTAGGTTCTAATAAAAAAAAACGTGTAGTGTGTAGAAAGAAATTAGATGTGATATTTTTTTCAAATAGTTATTTCATCAGATTTCATGGATTATAGATATACTAACTGACTTTTTCATTTCAGAATGTTAATTATATGATTATATGAACGATTTATGGTCACCAAATGTAGAGCACAACGAAATGCAAGACTGCGGGTATGCTTGTAGGCCACAAGCCACGAGCCTACTGGTAAAAGATATCTACATATCTACATTTCATTTTTCTTTGAGCAAACGTAAAGAGGAACTGATGAATAACAAATGGATTCGCCCAATCGTGCTCACTGGACTCCAATAAAACATACAGTTTTATGTGAACACACAGTATTCTAAGTATAAATGTTTGACACAAAATCGCAAAAAGGGCTTCACTCAACTGGGATTTAGGTCATTTAGACCCTGTTGTTCCAACATTGTTCCAACAAAACATTCTAAGGAGCTTGACTGAGCTTGAAAATCGGTGTACCAACTACAAACAATAACTTGTAAGCCCCTTGTAAAGCCTCCATCAAACGAAACTCACAAGAAGACCATTTAACAAGGAATTCAAATCCAGAGTCATTATTATATTTTAACTCGATTGACTTTAAACAAATCAAATCTCCATCAGAATTTACTTTTCAGATTTGAAAACACTGGCGTTCTGTGGCTTTCATATGGATTTACTATGTTTAATGTGGTTAGATGGAGTCACTAAATTTGTATTAGTGCCAGTGATCGAACGACATTGTACTAATGAACGATAATAGCTATTGTTTACTGTTGCAGAGTAAATGGAACTTAAGTTTATGAATATTTCCCATTTCTGTCTATATCTAATCGTGTTTTTGCTTTGTGGAGAGATCAAAACCTCTAGCCCATCACGAGCCATGCTATCGTAAATAATGTGCAGTTGTAATTGTTGGCTACAATTTGGTTTTTAAAGTACGTTTTCAAAAGTGACCCAATCGAACGTCGTATTTCTCAGTATTGTCAAATGAACGGTGGTAAATTTTAGGTGCGTGAAATGATATTACTTTGGAGAGAATTTTAGCATTTCAAGCTTAAAAATCAAAGAGGGTGCTAACTTCTCGGAGGATGAAATGAAGTGATTACATGTATGAAATTTATGCTAATGAGGCTGTGAAGCTATGAAGTAGTAACCGTAGTAGTTCTGGTTTGCTTTTCCAGAGAAAAAGTGTTTGAAATACTTTAGGAGTCTGCAGGATCTGTGCTAAAGAGTTATGTCTTCCTTTTAATGTAGTATGGTTCAATGTGATATTATTGTTCCACTTTTGATTTTAATTTGGGTTTGACTTTGGCTCCCAACAGCCAGTTAAAAATAATCATGGAAGACTCATAATTCATCATTTTAATGCTAAAAGAGCTCACAATAACTTGTCTTACAGCCTCTCGAACACTCTAGTTTTTAAACATAATATTTTCATTCTCCGGTATTTATATTATTCTGTATTGTTTGTTGGATATTTTGTTTACTGTATTTTTCTTTGTGTATTATAAAAGAAGAAGAAAAATCAAGATATAAAAGAAATATGGTTTACAAGCTTGAAAAACAAGCCAAAACCCTGTGTCTTTCCAGCAAATATGACCAAGATTATAATAATAATAGTAATAAAGCAACAAATATTAGGCCTCTTAATTTTTTGAAAAAAATGTGACATATATGGCCGTATTTTTTAGTAGGCCATGAAAAATTATATAAAAGGGAATGTTGGGGTACTTTGTATTTTAGATGGAAATTTCATCAAAAAAGTATAAAATCAAATTAATTAAAAAAAGGGAAAAATAATTATCAATTTTTATTGTTAGAATACTAGCCATAACTTTCATTAAGGTGCCACCGCAGCAAAACGAACACATAGAGTTGAATTTACGTTCAAAAGGAATGATCTTAGCCCTACAGTAATTTTTGTTAAAAGGGACCTCTCATCTGAGAAAAAATTCTTTCAAATACTAACAAATGTGTCAAGGGAGTGATTTACAGTCTACTTAGAGTGACATCCGTGCCTTGTCTTACACGTTTTTTTATAAGAACAATTTCACAAGAATGCGAGGCTGAAATTCGGCAAAAACCTAAGAACAAATTAAGAAGAATCTGAACCTCAAATTTCAAAAATTACTGAGAAGTGCATGTTTCCATTTTAATTAATATTGACATTTTAAGCTAAAAAGCTCATATAAATTTAAAAGCAGCCCAGTCAGAATCATATGGCTTTCTGGTTTTTCCTATAAAAAGCGTATGTATCTGAAGATACTGCTCTTCATATGTTATTTTACTAATGTACACGATTAGCAACATAGCTGTTAGTATACTTTGAGTAGAGTAATATTTTTAATCTATGAAGAGCGCTTAATAACTACTTTTGTTGTATAAAAAGGTAATTTTTCCCAGATAAGGGAATTTCCTTAGATTCATTTAACTCTCCAGGAATAAAAAAAAGACAAACTGACATTTTAAAATGAGTAATCAGATCAAAATAACTCCGGAAAAGTCTTTTTGATGATGATAAAACAAAAGAGAAAAGAATGCTACCGTTAAGCGGAACTAAAATACTGAAAAACGAGCGCAAAATTATGAGATGTTTGTCCGACTTTCTTATGAGTGAAGCTATGAATGCCATCCTCAGAAGCTTTAGGCTTCCTCCGGTGGCAAAAATCAAATTAATTAAAAAAAGGGAAAAATAATTATCAATTTTTATTGTTTTGATAGGATATACGATAAATGTATTCTTAGACTCAGTTATATTCCCTTCAATGCAAAGAAAATATTAAATAGTACAACCATTGAAATATCTATTTTTATTAAATTTCCTTGATATGATTCACATTTGCTACACTCTGGTAGTTTCTAGTTTCCTTTCAGGATTTTTCTGTGCTTCAGTACTAAAAAGGTCAAATTTTTTTGTAAAAGTAGACATGATATATTTTACGAATTTGATCATTTATCATCTTCTATTGTTACCATACATTACAATTGTCTGGTGTGTGACATACCATGAGATCGGAATTTATTCCAAATGTGATGGAAAAGCCAATCGAAGTCAATTGAACATCGACGCTGGGTTAGTCAGTGATTTCAATAAAGACATGATGAAAGGAATACAATCGAATAGAAACATGCAATCAATCAAAGCTCAATTGATATACAAAGTCTTCGATGTTTGCAATAATTTTACCTACTTAACTGAAATCGTTCAAAACCTCATTCTTGGTGACGACTTCAAAATTCAACAATCTGACAAAAAACACTCTTATTCTTCCATCATTGATTTTTTTATGTACATTCCAGTCGAAATGACTTCTTTTGTGAAAAATGTTTTTACACAAGTCCCAGTGTATGATATTGACCTTAGAATTCATAAAAATGGATCAATTTATAACCCGGTGGATAGTTTTGTAGGAGATTTGATACCGCTCATAGAATTTGCAGGTTGGGAAAAATTAACTCTTATCTCTGTAACAAATATCGAATTTCCATATTTGGAATATTACAGAAAAACGGCTGAAGCTTTGCAAAGAATGAATATTTGCATTGAACTTTATGAATTCGATCTCGACACTGAAGTGATCAGAGAGACAGAATTCGTTAAACAATTGCCAGACATCAACGAGAAACAAACATTGGTCATATTTTTTGGAAATGAAAAACACCAAGCTAAATTCCTAATGCAGATTATTATACAATTCGGCAAGGTGCCATTTTTCTATTTAATTAACTCTGCATTCTGGACGGGGAATATCGAAGTGGAAGAGAAACTAATACCTCCAGATCATTTAATCAATTTTTTGCATGTTCATAACAATGTTCTTTCTGATTATCAGTACTATCAATCAGCGATTGCACGTCTTCAAAGGAGTGGTAACTTTCCAACAACAAGATATAATGTTTTATCCAGTTATCTCCGAACAGGTGCTGCAGAAAATACATATATTTATTTCTTTCAAGCCCTTAGAATGGGTATGTTGGATATATACAATTGGTTGAAACTGAATATTCTTAATAGAAGTAAGAAAGATAAAGTCCGAAAATTCACAACCTATTTTTTGTACCTAAAGGGTGAGAAAATGAACTTAGAAATTAGACGTTCTATCTTCTTCCCTATTGGAAAAGATGGAGAATTAAATAATGTCCAACTACCTAAGTTTGAGAAATTTTTTGATACAAGAAGAAATAACTCAATTTGTGCGGAGCCAATTTGTCAGCCTGGTTATCATTTGATTTATGGAAATGCTAGTGTCAACAGTTTCTCTTGGAAATGTGTATTGTGTCCGGAAAATACACATAAACCTTTGTCCGGTGATGGAAGATGTCAGAAATGTATCGGACGATTGAACATTGATAACGGAAGACGTACAATGTGCATAGACCCTTATCAAATTTGGTACATTGACTTGTCAGTTTCAGAATTTGTTTTATTAATTGCTCTGAGTTTGATTGGGATAATTTTAACTCTTTTCACTTTGGTTGTGTTTGTGATCAAGCGGAAGACACCAGTCGTTTCAGTTTCCGATTATCACGTTTCTCTGGTACACATGTCCATCATATCCCTCTTGTTTGTGACAATGCCATCCACTTTTATTGATAAACCAAATTTCCATAAATGTTCTTTGAGATTGACTTCAATCAGTCTGCTTTATGTTATAAGCATAGCCATTGTTTTCATCAAATCACAAAAACTCCTCCAAGCTTTTTTGAGCAAAGTTCGTCTTACAAATGAAGAAGTTCAACGTTCGAAAATTATCCAAGGTTTTATAATCGGAATTATTTTGTCAACAGTAAATATATTATTTGCTATCACTATTCATCAGCAACCAATAACAAAAACCGAAACGTTAGATTCAAAAACATTGATAAGCTACCATTACTGTAACAATTCTTTCCATGGTAATGTTCTGATTGCTGCAGCAATGGTCATCCAACTAATGTGTTCTATCCAAGCGTTCAGAGGGAGAAATTTACCCAGTGTTATGAATGATGGTATCGTTTTATTATATGTTACATTCACTGTCACCATATGTTTCGGTGTCAGTTTTGTCATCGTTAATTCTCAACCACCACAGATGAAGGAACTTTTCCAATGTATTGCTGTCACCATAAACAATTTGGTTATTATTTTTTTGATGTACACACAGAAAGCACTCCGCATGTTATTGTTTCCAGAAAAGAACACTAGAGAATATTTCCAAAGGGAGAGAATGCGAGAAAGAAGTGAGGATGTTAACAAAGCAATGGAAATGAAGTGAAGTCAAAAAGGAGTTATCAAAATTTTGTTTCTGGAATATTCTTTTTTTCAACTTTGTTGTTAAAATTTGTTGTTTTACGGGCAAAGCTACCCAAAAAAGGGAGTTGGTCGATCGGCGAAAAAACAAAAATAGAAGTAGAATTTCACGTATAGAATTTTCTTAAAAGGCAGCAAAAACTACTACATCTTGACAAAAATGCGAAATAGAAAATAAAAAGACACAAAAAGTTCGAATTAGTGGATGAAATGAAAAATTGGTGGACAAAAAATTCTCCAAACCTTGAAAAAACTACCAAAATTTTGAAAATTTGGCAGTCTGTAATACAATAAAAATAGAAATGCAATACCGAAATCAATGTTAATTTTATTTCGATTTTTCGAACTTCAGGGTCGGTCGGGCCCGTAAAACAACTAATCAAATTGGTCACGCCTCATTCAATTATTGCCCCGCAGGGGCTTTTGTTGCTTCACGTAGTGGGCTTGTTCGCCAGAAAAATATTCATGTTCATGATGTTGTTTCTTTCGATTCTGAACGGGCCGCCGCGGTTAAAGAATGCTCGCGCTCATCTATTGTTTTATTTATTGTGTTGCGACTTGTATTGATTCTCACGTTTTAGTTCTTACAAAGTAAACAAGGGACGGCGCATAATATGACAATATTTATTTTTCTTATAAGCACCTACTTTATAAGAATCAAATCAATAACTCTTGATGGACGGTGATATACTTTTCGGTAATTAGTTCTTACAAAGTAAACAAGGGACGGCGCATAATATGACAATATTTATTTTTCTTATAAGCACCTACTTTATAAGAATCAAATCAATAACTCTTGATAAACAGCCATATATCTTTTGGTAATTAGCTCTTACAAAGTAAACAAGGGACAGTGCACAATATGAGCATTTTTGTTTTTCTTATAAGCACCTACTTTATACGAATCAAATCAATAACTTTTGATAAACAGCCATATATCTTTCGGTAATTAGCTCTTACAAAGTAAACAAGGGACAGTGCACAATATATTATAAGCATCTAGTGTATAAGAATCAGATCAATAACTCTTGATAGACAGCCAAGTAGCCCCATATACTTTTCGGTAATTAGTTCCTACGAAGTAAATGGAAATATGAAGATATTTTACTGTGTGCGCTAAGCTGTACACCTCGTTTCTTTTTTTTTCAGCCAATCAGAGAGAAGAAAAACATTTGACTTTGGTGTTTTTTTTCTTGTGTGAAAATATTTTTGGTATTGTGCTGCTCACAATGGGATCAAAGGAACGAGACAAGCGCTCAGCGAATAGAAATTTCTAGCTGTGCGCTTATTGGATGGCGCTCTATTAAAACGATCTGGTGGAATGCGGCCTTCAAACGTTCATTCTCGATTGCGAATGCGTTCGCGGGGCATTCATAGCGACAGCTACTTGCTAGTTATATTTACTAGCTTAGCGTGTCTCAAACACACTATGGGCAACCACATAAGTTGCAAAAAAAAACTGTCAATAGTAATAAAACCAAGACACTTATATTTAAATATATTCAAATGTTCACCAATTTTTTTAATATTTTTCAAGCGGCAACCCAGCGGGGAAATATACGTCGCAGGAACGTCGTTGATACGTCATAAATTACGTCGCCAATACATCAACTGTAAGTGGTGAAGTGAAATGGCGAAACGACGTAGAAAGGTTACTTCCCGTGTACTTAGAAACTACGTAGATGATTTACGTCGTAAACACATTCTGAGGATGTAATGCCTCTAACATCTTTTTATTACCACAGTATCTTTGATTCATTTTTTCAGTTTTTAAATGTTTTTTAGGTGTCCAAAAATTAAAACTTGTCCGAAAATTATAACCTGTCCGAGAGTTGTATTATATCATACATGGAAAGATATTTTCTTAACAAATCCTTACAAAGGGTAAAAAGTACCCCCTAAACTCAGGCCCAGTATGAAAAATTGACCAGGAGTTAGCTTTGGGGACCGACCATTCCAAAAATGTATAGTTTATCCTGTAGAATCTTGGGTTAAGCAAAATGCCATTTTTCAGGTTTGGCTCTCGGACTAGAAAAATCGAGTGAAATAATTCTCGTCGAAGAAAATAGAAAATTTTTGATGACTCGTTATTCCTTTTCAGGGAGTGTATTTAATTTTGTAACCTTAAAGGGAGTTTCGTGGCAGATAAATGTTATCTTTACAGCTCGCATAACATCCAGTACCCGTTTTGTCTAAGCCCTCCCTCCTCCGAAGGGTCTTTGTATTGTATACGTCAAAGGACAAAGAATGATTCAGAGACGAAAATATAAACAATTTTTATTAGAAGGAGTATGAGTGAAATCTGGCTTACTCGCCAGCAGTATAGCAGAAAAGAGAGCAGAAAAGAGTCAGAGCCAGTTCTTTGTGCTAAGTATAGTCAGAAGATAACCGGGTTCGAGCTTAACGGAATTTATGATGAATCTATTTTGTCAGCACTCTTTCCTAATAAGGTCAAAATATTTACAATAAATACACAAATCGTATTATTCCATTACCAACAAATTGGTAAAGGGAGCATAGAATATTTTTAAACTTAACTGCTTTTTAAAGGTTTTGGAAGAACGCCTCTGTGTCAAGGACCCAATCGAAAAAGTCACCGTTGAAAAAACAACCCGGAATTTTTTTACCATGATTTCAAAAATACTTTGAACTATAGACATAGAATAGACGATATCGGCTTTCCGAATTCTCCCCGAATGATTACCCATGATGCCTTGCGCAAAAGAATCACGGAAAGTAAATATCGTCCGTGAATTTTTTGCGCAATGCATCATGGGTAATCATTCGGGGAGAATTCGGAAAGCCGATATCGTCTATTTGAAATCCTCTAAAAACAGACCCAGAATAAAACGTTTATACCGAGGCACTGAGACAGTGGCACTAGAGAGCTCTAGATCTGATTTTCCCTGAGTATTTATGATGCAGCGCTGTTTGCCGTTAGGGGACTTTTAGCATTATACAAATGGTTATTTTGTAGATACCATTCTGAAAAGAATAAACACCGATATCAGTCCTGTTTAACCATCATTCATTTCGCAGCATGAAATGGTCTATAAAATTAATGAAATCATATAAAGGAAGAGACCCCATGCAAATACTTTTCAAACAGTTCGAACTAAATTAAAAATATATTCTGAAAAAAACTTTAAATTTCATGCTGTTTGAACCGATCATATTTTTTGTTGACGTCAGCAATAATTTCCCTGACCTCTTCATCAGTCGGTCGATAAGTGATCGATTTCGAAAGAGTATTATCATATTTCAAATATCTTTGTTCGAGCCTTTTCAAGCGTTTATTGGCGCGATCTTTCCATTTCTGCAAGTCTAAAAACCATTTTTCGTTAGAGAAATCAGTCGCAATTAAATGACATTGTAGTTCGAATCTTAAGAAAGAACGTAACAAGTCTCGTAACTGTTTCTCGTAAAACGTGTTACGGTTTGATAGTTCTATCGTTGAAATCCCTGAATCACGGAATGAGGGTGATGGCGTGTGGGTGGTAGTGGGTGAATGAAGGGGCGTTTGTTTTGTAAGCGGTGAAGAAGCGGAAATACTATCATCGTGGTCAAACGAAAGTTCATCAAAAGAAGCATTTAAGCTTGATCCAATACGCGGTTCAGACGCATGTGAACGCGTTTCAGACGCGCTTAAACTCGGTAAACGCGAATCACTCATCATGATGTCATCAAGTTCTCGTAACTGTAATGAAATGTCACTACGTGCTCTTTCGAACTGTGCTTTAACGCCGTTCGGAGAAAGCGGCGCTTTCCGATTCGAAGAAGTGTGGTTCTCAAGTAATGGCCATGTTTTATTCAAGTCAGTTCCGTTCATTTGAGATTCAAGATTCGAAATCATAAGTAGCATATCATCGTTCGAATGTTCCACTTTCGATTTCCGTTCCAGTTTTCCATTATCGGGGAAATCAAAATGGAACCCGTTTCTACCGGACGATGAAGTCGTGCTGGTCGGTGTTCTTGCAATAAGCAATGATTCCATTTTGGTGAGAACAGACATTAGTTCTGTTCTTTGTGACAGTAAAGAGTCAATCTCATGTTGTAAGTCTTCTCGAACGTTTTCAATTTCAATAGATTTATTTTGTTCAAATTCGACTTCCATTTCGATAAGTTTTTCATCGTATTGTTTTTGAAGGAGAGTGGTTAGACGATCCTTATCCTCCTCCATAGTGTGTAGCTTTTGTTTACATTCGTGTTGCACGTGTTCGATTTCCTGAAGCAGATACGATTCTTGTTCGTCACTCGTCGCTTGCTCTTTATCTTTGAGCGCGCGCAAACGGGAACACTCTGTATTCAGGCTTTTCAAATCCCTCGATTTCTCGTCAAGATCAATTTGCAAAGACAAAATGTGTTGCTCTTTACATGAAATCAAATCATCTTTTTCACGTAATGCGCTTTCATGATCTTTTTCGGTTTCATTCAGTTTTTCTTGAAGCATATCCATCTCGTTCTTATGAATCGATAAGAGTTGTTCGATATTTGAGTCGTGTTCGGAGAAACTCGTCGAATCGTTTAAATCCTCCTCGATTGAAATACGATGTTCGCTATCATTCGATAAAAGACTCTCGTTTTCCTTAGATATTGCGTTGATACGATCTTGCAACACCAAGATATTTTCATTCAGTTCATATTTCTCTTTATAAAGCTTTTGATTTTCATGTTCCAGCTTAGCAATCAATTGTTCCTGATTTTCCGCATTTTGTCGTAGCTCGCTGACATCTGATTTAAGATTGGTTTCAAGGCTAGTCATTTCAAGATGCTGTTCTTCAAGCTGCTGTCGTAATAGCCCTAGCTCTAAATCCGAATCGCTTTTCTCACCCATTGATGGTTCTAACGGATTATAGGCAGACTGGAGTGACACTTCCTCTGTAACTTTCTCAAGAGAAATTTTCTCATCTTTTAGCAGTTCATTTTCATTCATAAGTTGTTCAATTTTATCTTCACATAATTCCTTTTGTTGTCGACTTTGCATTAGTTCATCCTCCACAAGACTCATCTTATTTTGCAGTTTTTCAAATTCGGTAAGATTATTGTTTCGTACATTAGCCTGTTGTTCTGCTGCTAAATCTTTCGTAGAGTCTAGTTCCTTTTGTAGTAGATTGACCGAAGAAGAAAGCTCGAAGATTTCTTTATTTTTTACATTTACTAATTGTTGAACGTTATTCAGTTTTGAAGTCATATCTTCCATATGTTGCCGCGTGGTTCGTAAATCGTTAGCTAAATCTTTATTTTCTCCTTCTAACGTATTGGAAAGTTCAATTTGCTTTTCATATCTGTCCGTCGTGTCTTTATGTTTTGAGGAAAGTTGATCGTATTCCTTTTGTAATATTTTCAAATCTTCCTCAGCACAAACCTGACCACAGACCTCATTAATCTCATCACGCGTTACTAACACTTCTTCCTCTAGCTTTCCAAATTGTTCTTGTACCAAAACAGCTTCGTTAAGATCGAAAGTGTCAGTTTCTCGAGAGACAAACTCCATTGAGACCTTGTGGTTCACACATTCAATGTTTATATTTTGAAGATCAGCAGTATCAGTTCCTTTAGATGTAGATGTTTTGACTAAGACACCATCTACCAAACTTTCATTTTTCGCTGAAATCTCATTTTGGGGTTCCACTCCAACGTCCAAATCGGTTTCCTTAGAAATAAACACTTTCTCTTTTGGTTCATCTTTCTTGGCTCGTAATGTTTCAATAACTTGGTTAAGTTCGTTGATTTGTTTTTGAAGCAGTTGGATTTGTTCATCTTTGGCGGAAGATTCACTTTTCGATTCTTCGTATTGGTTCTTCTTGTTGATCAATAATTCCTGAAATAATCAAAATTAAAATGTCAGCTTTCTATTTAGTGTTCGCTCCCATAAAAAGTTGGGTTCGAGTAGTTTCTCTATATGACAACATACACCCGTCTTGATGTTGATCAGTTTAAATGTTAGACTAAAGGAGACCACAAATAAAATTCGGGCACATACAGTTGCAATCATACTAAACGACGGTATCAGAAAGCTAAGCTAAAAAACATACTGTAGTCCTATCGCTTTCTTTCTTGATTTCAGCGATATGATTTTTCAAGGCTTGGATTTCTTGTTTCTTCTCCAAACTTTCAAATCGTTCCCATTCTTCGATGATGCTTTCACGACTGGCTGCCAGACTCGATGGTGTGCTGCCAAGGCGCGGTTCATCACTCTGTAATGAACAAAAAAATATGCTGGACCGTAAAGATATACTAATACTAATTAATGTTAAACTTGTAATGTTATTCCTTGTACATACATAGGGAATCCGTTACGGTAAATAAATTGCCCAATACAAGCTCTTTTCATAAGAATGTCCATGATGAACATGGTCAAAAGATTAAGAATATACTAAGAATATCACCATCATGGAATTTGCCCTTTAGCCTTAATAATACCTAAAATTGCCTTTTTGGCCTAGTTTTCGTCTATCCCAGTTGATATTTAGCTCAGAAAAATACATCAGTATTTCCTTCACTGCGCTGCTTAAAAATCACTTTAATGACCAATTTACTAGTATTGCATAAATTAAAAATGATAAAGGTATTTAATTTATACCTGTGAAGAAAGTTTTCGAACAACTCCTCTTAATTGTGAAGCTTTTGTTGACGATGGTCTTTCTTGTGGTGAAATGCCATTTAGTGATGTCTTGCTTGATTTGTGTTGTGAACGTGTCAAAGGTGTTTCAGAAGTGATCGATGAAGCTTTACTGGGTTTACGGGAGGATTTTGTTGATGATGGTGCGGAACGTCTTGCCGTGATGTCTCGCTCGTCGAAGTCACGTGCTATTTTAGCCCTAAAAATGAAGAATGAAAATCAATATGTGTTTTGATTTTTGATAGCTATGGAGACCTGGAACCGTTGAAATAAGATAGATTTCTTTCATAAGCTACGCTATAATCACGCTACTCACAACAGTTAAACTCCTACCAAGGTATTTTTGTCTTTTGTTGAGAAAGCTGAACGGAAAATTGGATTGAGAGCCTAATTCAGGTGATGCAAATATTTATGTTGAACAAGTGATATACACTGTATTCTGTACATAGAGGGAAAATGTGGTACAGGTGCATGTAGACCAGCGGCCTAGGTAGTGAAATCGCCGTTTCGGTCGTCTAAAAAAGCGGCATCGTTGGGCTGCATGCATTTTGAGGGGTATATTTTAACGAACAGGCTGAATGAACGTTACGCTTTCTGTGTTTCTTTACTTTACTCGAAAAACGAAAAAGCCATATCTGTCTTATATAGAAATGAAATGACCTAAATTTGGGGTGACTCTCGGATGGGAATTTTATACACGATACGTATATATCCCCCTATATCGAAATGAATTTCAGAGATGTGCGCAGCCTATGCTATCTTAACATGAGGCAAAAATACCGACGGTTGTTAAGATTTCTCATTACTTGGTAAAATGATCTGATATTTCATTTAAAAATGTTTAATGAAAAAAGAGCCCTATAGTGATCATGTAAAAAGATAAGTGTCAAAAAAGTATTAGATTTTGTTTCTCTATGAGATCGAATCGATTTAATATGAATCAGATCATAGTCCGATTTCGTTGACTGGAAAGTTTAGTACTGTGATTGTATAAAAGAACTTAATCGTGCAATATTTACCACGCAGACATGTTTTTAATTTTCTTGATGAATTTAGGTAGTTTTCAATCGTGGCTGGATATACTCTAGTTGAAAAAATTCCTTTACATACATGACGGCACTTTCCTCTGGTAAAAAACTCCTCCAAAACTAGGTATATGATCATGTTTATAATACAAGGTAGTGAAACTCAACAGTCTGGTATAATGAATATCTCCTTTTTAGGATTTAATTCCAAGGACTTCAAGGACCCAGGATACCAGTTTTTGAAAAAATTAACCTACGTTATCTTTTTAGTTACAATTTAGTTAAAAAAAAAACAGGATGACAGTTCCACGTAATTTTATTCCAGTTAAATGAGAAAAAGGGGAAAAAGTAAAATGTAATCGATTTACCAGGCACGTGAGAAAAAAGACTTACCCACAGGCAAAAAATTGCCTCACTTTCTTACGTGATGCTGGCATGTCAACAAAAATACAAAACTCAATAAGTAAATTTTGTCAATTGCTCGAAAAATTATCACTCGAACAAATTAAGAAAAATTCTTATCCCAGATATATGAAAAAAAAATAATGTTAACGATTTTCTACACAGTTGAAAATATATATAATTTCACTTGCTCTCTCCAAGGGGTTAACAAGTTACGAACAAGTTGAAAACCAACACAAAAATGAAATGCGAAATCAGAAACCGCTATCTTTAAAAAATGATTTTGTTTCGTTCTTTTCATTAGATTTAATCCGTCAAAAGGCGTCCCGCCGAGATTACACATTAGCAAGACTGTATGAAAAACGGGGAAAGGATATCAAAAAAATATCGAAAATTTTACTTTTGCGGAAACTACTTTTAAAAATATGTTAATTTTTTTGTTGCAAAAAAATGTTTCATGTAGCTTATACAGGATATAGCTTATACAGGTATCCATCCATTCCAAAGATTACAATGTTTGAGGCCAAAATACAAATGAATGAAACGAGCATCAAATCGTTGTGAGAAAATGTGGAAGGCAGTACAGTAGTACATAGGTCGTATTTCTAAAATTTTTAAGTGGAATTCGTATAAGAGATAACACATTAGGAAACATTTCCACCTTTTTGAAATTATTTAACTTCATCTAATTTCGTATCCTGTACGGTAGCCTAGAGTTAATCTTCATTTGTTCTATACAGGGGTGTATTTTGCCAAATCTATAACTTTTGTACCATCAAAATTACAGCAGAAGTCTTGGCATTTTTTGTAGAAACTCTACAGGTGATAATAATATGAATTTTTGTTGATGTCAGCATTTAAGAACTTACCCGCAAAGAAAAATACTATCCACTCCTCCAAAAGGCATTTTTATTGAAATGATCTTCGTCCACGTTAAAAAATTCACGTTTTTATTTCCATTTAGATATATCGAATTGTCTAGGAAGACAATAGAATTCAGGAAAATTATTATACAAAACTTCTTATTCTTTCCGAAACCGAAATATTCAGAGGAAAAAAACCAATCTGGACTACATTGACTCCAAGAAACCTACAAACAATCTAGTACTATAAAACTGTACAAATCCCACATACCTGAAACACAAGTTAAACAACGCAGTTTTCTTTCCATTCTGGATATTATTTTTCTTCTTCTTTCTTCACTGCTCTGATAAACTGTGTTAGACGACCAGTACAGATTTGACTAGAACACGTATCTGTGTCTCAAAGCTCTAATTTGACCATGCTAAGTGATATCAAATATTAGCCAAATAAAATATTTTCCATGCTTTTCACTGAAACTTTGGTTACTACCAGCAGTTCTCCAAAGAAACCTCAGACGTCAGAAATACCCGGCTTTTATAGGAACAAAGTATATAAGAATATAAGGCTCTGAGGTCTAACGACTTTCTAAGAACATTTTAATGCTATTCAGACATCAAACGTGCAATTTCCTAGGAAATGGTAATGCTGAACATAAGACGATTTTAAAACCCAAAGTATTAAGAACACCTGAATACTTCAAAAGGATTTTTAATTTTTGATTTTGACGCTTATAAAAGAAATGTGTGGTGACGAAGTAAAAGCAATTTTTCAAAGGAACACGAGGCTTAAAATCTGCCAATCAAAATTAAACTGGCTTGGAGATCTCACAAATCGATGAAAAATTTAAGTCCTTTTTTAAAAAAGTTTATCAAGAACATTCCTTGAGAGTATTTAAAGCCTTGAAAACTTCGAGAAAATGAAAAACAGAGGCTGTCCTCACTCAATATACTTGAATGAATAGAATATAAAGAAACGTGTATATAGAAGCTAGCTTTTTATGCTAGATTCTCTTCCCAGCTGGTACACAACGTTGTTTTAACGTTCAAAAAACGTTATTTGAACGTTTTGAATGTCACATGGACGTTGTTTCGACGTTGTGTGCCGTCTGGGTTGGATTTACTGACTTGGTGTCAATCTTTGCTCGTTCAACAATGATGAACCCGTAGAACTTAAGTCTCCAAACCAATTATTGCTAAATAACACGTAAACTAATAAGTGTAACGTTGAAAATAACTATTTTTCTATCTGCAGTCAAATATCTGTTCAGTTTGCTGCACTATTTCATAATCTAGGAAGATATATCTTACAAACCTTTTCAGATTACCCCGATCAAAACGATTAATAAAGTCAAATAAAATTACAATCTACAAGGTACATTTGTTAAGTACACTTAGTAACAGCCATTGAAAGTTTCGAATTTGAAAATAAAGCTGTTCAAATTTCAGAAACAAACTAAGATTTTAAAACTCTTCTGTGAAGTCTGACAAATCTAACATAATTTTCAAAAGAAACTTAATGCGATTTCAAAGGCATTTAGAATGTATTTCAAGGTATCGGAAATCTGGAATCATCACACCGACAATAAATTTAAGCTTCAATTCGTTTGGAACGTTTGATACACGTTTTTGATAAGAATACTTTCTACAAGAATATCAGTTTGAGAATATCCAATTTAAAACTCTTTTTTTTATATTTTTGAGACTAAAATGTTCTTAATTGGGTTATAAAAATTGACCCTCAAGTCGAACAAATCTACTCTCATTTAAAGTTGAAAAGTAAAAGAATTACTGCAATTACAAAAGTAACTTTTGAATTCAGATAATTTATAAAGCAAATTTTATTAATCTCTTCAATTCGCAGGCTGATGTTCTTTCGATGTTTTTTTTATTTTTTCTCAAATTTCAGCCTAAATGTTCTTATAAAAAACGGTGTACCCAAATTGTGGAACAGGGCAGACTTTAAAAAGAATTTCATAAATGCTTCTACTGTGACAATTGAATTTGATTATTGAAAAAAAAGATATCTAAATTGGGCAGTAGTCTCAAAAACAAGTTCACCAGAAGGTCTATACTTCCCATTTCATAGAGATTTTTCAGGCCAGTGGGGATAAAAAAAACGAACCAAAACTTGATGGGTATTGATATTCTTATGTTTTTTATTGCTGGGGATTTTAATTTCATTGTTTTCGAGCTAGAAAATTCATTGGGGATGGATAAAATAGCACAATATTTTGCAGTGAGTATTTGGTTATCTGATTATTTTCAGTGGGGACAAAAAAGTATAATTTTCCACTGGGGGTCTATATTTTGGCCGATTTTTTGTCCCATTGGGTCTGTGAGAAGGGGGTGTGTATATTGTATCTAGTCTGAAAGAAACTGAGAATACTTTTTCAGTCTTGGCAATTCTACAGGTTATTTCACCGTTGGTCAAAAAAAATTACGCTTATATAAAAAAAACGTGTATCTAACTTGGTATCAATACAATGCTTCGAGTTCAAGTCTCAATTTTTCTTTCCTATTACTATCTTGCAAGTGTATAACAGTGTATAATAGGAATACTAAATTCCAAAATTTCGATTTATTTCATTAATAATACTGCTTGACTAACAAACCTTGTACATAACTATCAGAAATCTTGATCAGCTAAGCTACTGTAGGACATTCTCTTTCATGTAAAATCCTGTACAATCCACTCTGGAATCACCCACAACAACATAAGTAAAATCTTGCACAATGACAGAATTTCACTGTGAGAAAATTTTCTAAAATATTTTCCAAAATTAATTAATGACTTTTAAACTAAAAAATTATATCACTTCACAACAGTAACAGCACTCTACAATCATAGCATGAAATCAAGTATTTCTTTTGATCCAACTCACAAAACAACAAACTAACATAATTTCTTTTCATATCTATGATAAGATGACATTCTTGTCATACACTTTCATTTTGTGACATTGCACGATACAAATAAAATCACCTTTTCTTCAAACTATGTTAAATCAATATTCTAAAAAAGCAGAAAAAGGTCTCACTGTCAACTTGAAACATGACCGCTTCATAAAATAAATAACAATAGCTCTTTTAAAACTATAGCTGAAGGAAGACCCCTAATATACGTAAAACTAAGTCAATAAAAACATTGGCGTGGCCTGGTGACTGGGTTAGGGATATGGTCTACTCTTCACAAGGTCATAGGACTAATCCGAAACAAGTCTAAATTTCACTTAACGACGAAACTAAATACTTATAAAGTTCAATGTAACAGTTTAAACGTTTTAAATTGTCATCCAAAATGTTGAGAGTATAATTGACGATGTTCTACATAATCTGTTATGTTTACTTTGCAAATCTTGATACATCTTTAAAAACAAAATTAGATAGCAACCTCGGAATCTCTACGGAAAATGACCCAGCCTGAAACTCTTAAGATTGCAAATAAACTTTCCCTGACATCTTTTACTGCTTACTGATCACGAGGCTATGCAAAATAAATTTCTCATGCATAAACAACAAACACAATTAAGAGGAAGGCAGCCTACCCAGCTCTAAAAATACACAATAAAGTATGTACTAAACTACTAACTAAAGGCAGGACATAAACAATGGCTATTCACAACAATTGACTCAAATCAAAATAAGATACCACTAGACTGAAGAGAGCCCCATTGCATTATACACCAACACTAATCAAAAAGTTTTCCGCAAGATATCAAAGTCTTATAGAAACAAAAAAACATTCCTTAAATCTGTCTCAAACAAAATATATGATGACAACGTTAATAGCTGTATTAGAAAGTATTTGTTTTCTATGCATCACTCGCACACAAGATTGATTCATGAGTCTTTAGTTATGACAGGAAATGAGGCTTTAAACCGATAATTGCTTAATCAACAAAAGACGTCCAATTATGACGGCCTATGCGATGCAACAAAGTAGTTTTCTTCTTCCAAATTTTCACAAAATTTGAATTAAGTTTATGGTTTCTTTCCCGAATAAGGAATTTTTTGATCGGTAAAGGATATCTGGGCCAATTTTTTCTTAATCGATTGGGGTTGAAATGAGAATTCGACAGTCCTTGGAAATCTGTAAATCTTTTTAACACATACCAATCCGTTTTCATGACGTTAGTGCTTTCAAACTAAATTAAAAAACCTTCAAAATAGTGTCCTAAAAGTTGGAGGTTATGCCTAAAATATATACGTTATTAAATTGGAACTTTGTCAAGGAAGAGAAATTACTAAGAGCTACGTCATCGCAAACCACGCATGTTGGATGGATCCAAACACTTTGCAACAGGTTACCAGGACAACTAAACTAACAACGATTACGGATTTAATCCAATTAAAACAAAATGGCTCCTATACTCCCTGCTATGCAAATTTGATGAAAGGTATTTTTGATTATGACAAAAAATAGTCAACCCTCGTCTGTTTTATCCAATGCCTTATATTTTAATTTATTTTAGTTCTCTAAGAAGTGTATCTATTAACCTCGACACGACCTGAAGGTAAACTAAAATTAGGCTCATCATTTTAGGAACAATTTTACAGCAGTGCAACATGTCAGAGAGTGGAACAGGTAAAATGACTTTGAGTTCAACTACAGTTCTTTTTAACAAATCAAAGGCTTAAGGCCCAATTCTATCAATTAAAATATTTAAGTTTTGTTAGTCCATGGAAAAACTCAACAAATCTTCAGGAAAAAGAAAAGAAAAGCCTCCTGATAGGATCAGGCCATCAGACAGTGGACATAACCATTGCCGGATTCTAGGACAACTGTATTGAGAATATAACTGCAGAGGAATAGCTGACCACTTGATAAATAGTCTAAAGAATCAATCCCAGTGAGAAAAATACCTTGAAATTTTATTATTTACCATTGGAAATTTACACTGGACTCTCATCTCTACTCGGAAAAAATAATTTTGAGAGTCCCAACTAAATATTTGGACTGTAAACAATAGAATTTTGATCCCACCCATTTATAAACTGGTCATATAACATCACCTATAAGAGATTCTTTCTTGGTCACTGAGATAGGGGGATGCATACACGTTTTTTTATAAGAACAAACTCTATTATAAGAACATAAGGCTTCGATGGCCAAAATATTAAGAACAAGTTAAGAATAAGGCTTTGTGGACTCAAAAACACCCTTTTTCTTAGGAAAATGGTCAAAATAAGAACATGTTAAGAACATTTTTAGGCTTAAAACTCAAAAAGTTAAGGACATCCGAAAGCTTCAAAAATTTTGGATGTTCTTATAAAAAAAACGTGTACTATTTTTCAGAACCTTGGGAAGTGACAATATCTGATAAAACAAGCGATCAAAAAAAGTAAAACAAACACAATAGCATACCATCTTTTGTAGCTCCCATACCTCTTTAATCGATAATTGACCATGATTCTTTCATTTACCAATAATTAATTTATAATGCCATTAATTTTATAATTTTTAACTGAAGAATATAGAAGTTAAAATGAAATGAGAAAACAAATGATTTTGAGCTCCTTTAAAATTCCACTCAAGGAAAAAAGAGAACAACAGTTGCTTAAAATTAAGGCAAAAGCTTTGATGCCATCGTCAGTGATAAAGATAGTAAATTTAGAAATCCAAAAAAGTTTAATCACTTCTTCATGGTTAAAAGAAACTGAATAACGATTTCCCCCAAATAATCCTTATAAAACAGTGGTTGTATGGAAAGCAGATTTCTCTACTTCTAAAATGATTACTGAGAAAAACGATTTTGAAAGATTTCCTTGAGACCAACTTTAGGGAAAATAGGGCAATTTATACGTTGGGCCATGATAATATCCTCTCTATTTACTCCTTTTAGTTAACACCTTTTAACTTGTGAGTTTTATATGAAGATGATAGAAAATAATATTATTTGGGCAAAAATGAAAAACAATTTTCTCAACGTTTTTTACAAATTTTCTCTTTCCTAAGAAACCCAACTATTCGTAAATATTTGAAAACAACTTTCGCTTTGTTTGTCGAAGAGAAATGATATTAGCAACGACCTTCACTTCATATAGCATTGAAAAATCCAAATAATTCATAACAATTTGAGAAATAACATGATTTCCAACTACTCATCGCTACTAGATATAGATCATAAATATGTTAAACTTATAAAAATTTCTTAAAATTCGGCGAATCTGCACCAAAAATAATAAGCTCGAAAATCACTACTTATTTTTTAAGATTGGAAATCTTGAATTACAAAAAATCCATATAAAGTTTGGTGGAAAAGAGTTCGTTAAGTCAACCAGGACTGAGAAAGGATTTTAAAAATTCCTTTTCATAAACAATGCACTCAGATACAACATAATACTAAATAAAAAAAGTGGGCCCTACTAGCACGATCAAGCGAAAGTTCGAAAGTCGAATCAAAATCTTGATAAGAAAAGCACTTCATATTTCTAACCAACCAACAAAATGAAATGCAAAAAAATGCTCTCTGATCCTATTTACCCACAATCAAAATAAGCCACTTCCAATTTACGACAATCTCATCATTCAATTCGTTGTTAGGGCAATATCTAATCTTCAAAATGACATTAAAAATGATGTTTATGTCGACTCAAGCATACATCATACAAATGTAATAAGTAATTTTCAAGCAAGAACTTTTCACTTGGATAAAAAAACAGTAAAATAAACTGTAGACCAGAACCGCGTAAAACTTAGCAAACAAATCACAAATAGCGTAACAGCAAATAAACCTGAAACAGACAAAGTAAACACTAGTCTCTTATAATGATAATATATCAAGTGCACGATCTTTAAGGGAGCTGACCATTTGATGATGACTTCTATTGACTGATATTCATCTTCTTATCTTAACCCAGATGTTGTTCATGTTCATAACATCAATATCATATCAATCCATTAATAACCGTAAACCACCAAGCTGCTGGGATTTAAACCCGAGGCGGGAGGTACTAGGTTTGCGAGATGACTGGTATGTCCTAGCCAAAGTTTGGAAATCAACCTTTTTACCACCGTTAGAGAGACTATTTCCCCAAAAGTTCAGCCAAAATTTTCAAATTTTAGTCCAATTTTAAGAATTTTTGACCCTTTGAGGGAGTCGATTTTGATTTTCGTAATTTTGGAATTCAGTTGGCTTGTTAATGGTTTTTATACCCCTTTGAGGGCTTTTGAGGGACTTTCAAGGGTATGAAAAAGGGACCCTTATGGCTTGCACATACCGGGCACCCATTTTGCCTGAGAACAACCCCTCGGGAATTTGAAGAATACCATTTTGAGGATTTCAAACTTGGCAATGTAAACGGGCCGGATTTCAACCGGTAATAGGGTGAAAGAAAATTGCGAATTTTCAAAATGACATAGTACACCATAACTTAGGTCACAGGAAAAAGTCATCAAACCACACCGGTGTGAAAGTGAAAATCACACGGTGTGAAAGTATACATTTCACACTGCTATCCCACGCGTGGGAATCGGTTCGTTTTTACGCCGGTGGGAAACGCAAAATCACACCCTTCAAAATCACACGTGTATAATTGAATTTCCGAAGTGGTTAACGCAGGGTCACACGCTTTAAACATTGTGTGCTGAATCGAATAATACACGTGTTAAATCGAATATCCCACGTAATAAATCGAAAATCCCACGTCGAATTTCGTATATCAGGCCCTCTCTCCTCGCGTGTTAAATTGAAAATCCCACGTCGGATTTAGCATTTTACACTCGCTTATCTAATCGAAAACCCCACGCCAAAATTTTTATTCCCCACCAAGTTTTTGGAAAAGGGCTTTGATTTGTATTTGATAAATTGTTAAATGTATAAGCCTTTTCAGTGAAGTCTAAAAGTGTTAAATTGGATTTCATACACCGAATTTAAAAAAATAAAAATAACTATTTGAAAAATTCCGCATTCACACTGCCAAAACAATCACACCTTATCAGTTTATAAAATCACACGCAAAAATTGATTTTTGAAAATTACGACGTCGGAACTTAAGTTTTCCCACCCGTGTGATCTGATGACTTTTTCTTGTGGGTACTGGACGTAGAGAACACTACAGAAGTGAAAGTATGAACTTTTTAAGGAGTACCGGACTAGAAAGAAGAACATTTTGAATGTTTTGAGTTTAATTACCAGTCATATGACATAAATATTAAGATACCCATGCCGATGAAATAAAATGGTCATCAATGGTCCAAGCTTCATTTTCAAGTCGAATTTTGAAAGTCAAATTCAGCTTGCTGGACATCTTTGATGAGAAAATTTGATAATTATAGAATACTATACTATTGGATGAGAGGAAAATGGCATGAAATTTAATAAAGCAATCCAATATCCCTTTTCTGAGCCATCATCCAGCAACTATCAGCAAGCACAATCTTATCAGAACCTGAACACATTTCTAATCATAATTAAACTTGGTAACATGATCTCCAAAGAATTTTCCTCTCCTCTATTTAATTACTTTGAACATTTAGATGATTAAAATCTAAAACTCAAAAATAACAAGCTCTCAAAAATCAATGTTATCGATGGGGCTCAAAAAGTAGAAGAAAAAAAAGATACAAGAATAACACGAGGGTGCTTGGCGACCGATAAAGAAATATTCTCATGAAAAAAATTGTTCTTATTTGTTGTTCTTAACTACAACCATCTCTCTGTGACATCATCAAGTCTTGTGACAAACAAAATAACAACTTCACGAAATCACACAATGAAAATATTCGAAGAAAACAACACAGTATAACAACTCAGCAATACAATTGCTACTTTTTCATGCATTTAAAAATGAGTTTTCTCTACTAATTGCTCTGACCATCTCTTAATGACTTCCCATTTGAGATCAATAACAAATGAAAGTAATTATGTTGCAACAAGAACCATTCAATTTTATAGGTAGGGAGTGGTGGTATCAGTAACAGCTATTGAATTTACTGCTGATTGAATGCAAATGTGGGAAAATCAAGACGAATTGATTGTTGATTGAATGAAAACGTAGGAAAAATTATGATCGAGATTTTGAAAATAAAAACACGTGAAATGTCAAAATTAGGGACGAGATGGAGTTTTTACAAGCTCTTATTTGATTTGGTTGGTCGTTAACCAGCAATAAAACAATTTTGTTACTTTTTCTAAAGAACGCGTTATTTTTATTACTTCAAATGACCAATTAATATCTTATAAAAACTCCATCTCACCTAAAAAATTTCCAGTAATCCTAACGAAAGCCATTGTCAGTGTTCATTAACAGCTAGTCCTTCAGTAATGGAATTCAGATGATGTTCACATGAAAAGCATGTAAAGACACGACAAGACATTTACAGAAAAAGAAAATTTTCTGATGAAGTAAAGATTCCCCTTATACCAGGGAATAAGCTAAGAAATACTGATAAGGTACTTTATATTAAAGTACCCAAAATCTCGTTTGTTAGAATAATGAAATAGAAATAATTATAACTCTACAGTTGAAGGTCTACCCTACAAAGTGTGTAGCAAAGTAACAACCCACAGACTACTCTTATTAACTAGTGCAAAATATTATTTTTAAGTATGATCAAAACCACTAAAAGACAAGTATTTTTAACTCTGTTGCACTTTTCCTAATAAAACGATTACGTTTGCAAGAAAGGAAATGCAAATATTTTGATTACTGTAAAAAAGTTTTTGTCCTTTTGAAGTTATTGAAGGATTATACGTTTGACTGATGATGGTTTTACCATGAAAACAAAACAGACAAAGGGATGTATATATTCCGACGTACAAACTGTACTAGGTGTTACAAGGAGTAATCATAGGTAGTTTCAATATATTGACAGGAGTATCAAGTACCTCATGAACGTCGGAAAACGAGCCCCTCAAAAGTTTTGTTGAAGTGATAGATTCTTAAGTACTGCAGCAACTGGCCCCTAGAATGCAGGTCAAATTTGAAATCTTCCTCATAATTAGTGATTTATGAAAAAGATTCATTCTAAATGATTGTAATACACCTTATGCATCTCTTTCCCAAACGGTTGCTCACAAAAACCACCACTTTTAGTATATTTTCTTTCTGTTTAAAGTGACGTCATAAAATTCTAGTGGCCCCCAGAATGAAATTTAAATATTCAAGGTAAAAAAAAATCCGTGAAAGATCCTTTTAAATAATAAGGCTACTAAAAGTTCAATGAAAATTAAATCAAATGACTTTTCTCACTGGGGTAATTTTCTACAGTTGAATAAAAAGAGAACTAAAATCGGCCATGTCAAAGGGGAGGGTCAGTGTACCAGAAGGTGGCATGTATCCTGGGGTGGGTGGGTGTTTGAGAAAAAAAATTGTCATGTACTACCTGTGTACCAAAATAGGGGTGTTGGGTCCAAAATCGATTTTGATTTTTACTACCTGTGTACCAAAATAGGGGTGTTGGGTCCAAAATCGATTTTGATTTTTACTACCTGTGTACCAAAATAGGGGTGTTGGCAGGTGTTGGGTCCAAAATCGATTTTGATTTTTACTACCTGTCAAAATCAGTCAAAATAGGGGTGTTGGGTCCAAAATCGATGTTAACAGTGTGGAAACAAAACGGTTAAGAAATTATCTGCTAAAATAGAAATGTAAAGTTGTTCTATTATAAATTGATCAAGCCAAGTTTGTCCAAGATCATTCTTCCAAACTTCTTGGAATGAATTGAAATCCTACCAGATCCCACTGAAATGAAGGTTTATCGAGTCAATGTAAACATTCGAACATTTGAATTCAAACATTCAACATTCGTACATTAGAGGTGCCAACTCTCACGCATTAGGTGTGAGACTCATGCATTTCTACATGGTCTCACGTAATTTTTGAAAAGTTTGATTTCTCACCCATTTTGGATTTTTAAGAAAATTTTTCCTGTTTTTCCGATTTTTGGAAAAATGTTTTCCCAATTTCCCGATTTCCCGATTTCCCGAAAAAAAGTTTTCCCGAAAAAAAGTTTTCCCGATTTCCCGATTTTTGGAAAAATGTTTACCCGATTTTCCCATTTTCGGGAAAAAAAGTTTCTCTATTTTCTGGATTTTTCAAGGTAGTACCTGGTAGTAAATGAGGGGTATGGGGTGGTTTTGGTTTTTTACCAGGTACTACCTGGGTAGAAAATAGGGGGTATGGGGTGGTTTTTGGATTTTTCCATGTAGTATGGTGTACTTCAGGGGTGGTTGGGTGTCAAGTTTTGAAAAATACCTTGTAGTACACATACATGCCGCCTTCTAGTACACTGACCCCCCCCCTGCATGTCATGATATAAACCAAGTAATGCAACGTTATATTCCTTACCTAAATTTGAATTAGTTACATACCCTAAGGCTTCAATCTAGCAGTGTCCAAATTTTCATTTTAAGATGAATTTCGTGTGGAAATTTAGTCTTCTAATTTATAGATTGGAGTCGTTTATAATGCGTGTAAGTATAGGCGTTATATGATCTGATATGATAATACGATTAATTGTTACGGGGAGAAAACAATTTATCAAGCAACAACAAACTCTCAAAACAAAATCAACTCAAATGAAAAATGTTTAACACACAAATCCACACACATTTTTTTTTTCAAGAATTTTTTTTGAGCAGGAAAAAATTATAATTGCAATATTGACACTTTTCTTTTGTTTGGAGTTAGGGCACATAGGTTTCTAGACGACTAAAATTGTTCCCTCCATTACTTTTTGCTTTATTATTTCTACTATGTCTGAATCAGTCGTCTAGCTTGCTAGACTATCTAATTTAAAGAATCTATTCTTTCGCCACAGTACGAGAGAGTGCAACCAAAAGATTTCCCCTTTAGCTTTATCTGAGTGGATGAGATCTGCAAACGCTTTAATCTCTAGACTCTATACCAAAGTCTAGAACGTCTTTGTAAGTGTTTAATGTGATAAATAAAAAACATCAAACATACCCTTGTTTCCCTGTACCAGAAGTCTTTCCCTTTGGAGCACCATCTTTTGGTTTGATTTTGGCAGCAGCTCCACTGGTTAGCTTGTTAGTCGTGGTCTTTGAAGGTCTATCTGTCTTCTTGCTCTTTTGCATTTGGAACTTTGTTTATCATCAAAACTGTGAAAAAATATTCAAAAGGATAATTATTTGCCAGATAAAAATTGGACTATAATAATACTCCGATATTTGGGATGGATTGATGGATGATTTAAAATTCCTCGATCCTCGTACATCCTCGTGACAAAGAAAAGGTTTTTTTCTCAGATATTCTTGTCACACAGAGCTTGAAAGTTAGCCATTGTCCTGAATTTATTTCCAAACTTTCTGACCATGTCATCTAAAATAAATCACTTTTTTCCAAATACATTAGAAAATAAATTTTTGTGGAAAATACTGTGATGATTACATGAGATAATACGCAAAATCTCCAGCATGGGAAACTTAAAACATTTTTAGTACTTTAAAATGCAATTGCTTGAGGTCAATGCAATGTATTGTTAACTTGCAATCCTGAAAATTTAATCAGTTTAATAGATGAACAACAATGATTAGTAAAACAGAAAATACAAATGCAACAATATCTGTCTATTATGATAAAATGAAAACATACCACAATAAGATAGCTCTGTTAGTGTAGTAGCATTGTGTACCACCCAGTGTCATCGTCGTCCTTCTTCTGTCCAAAACTATACGTAATCTGGAAGTCATATTTTTCAGATTCTGGTCCACATTAAGGATTTCTATTGAAAGCTATCCAAGAAAAGGAGAAGTAAATTTATAGAGATATTGTAAAATGAAAACAGGGTTTAGTCTTAATTAACTAAATTATAAATTTGAAATCCTTGCTAAAACAAAGAGAAAACTTAATTAAGTTTTGAAGTCAAGTAAAAATCGAAGCACTGTAGTATACATTTTTCATTACCCTGTAGTGTTGAAAAAAGGACCTTTCTGTTTTCTAAAAATATTTAATCAAGGTTAAGATAGTTAGAAAGACTCGTAGAGCTCAATTTCAATATTTAAAACGATTCAAGCCGGTTTTAAATGAACTTAACAAAAATGTCATGAAATTCATAAAAATTTGTCTATTTTACACTCTAAATAAACTAGTAAAACAATAAAAATGAACATGTTAAAATGATTTTTTTTTTTTCAAACAAAAAACCTGAATAATTCAACTGAAGAATCCTAAATATATCAAAATTGGTTAGTCCTTGTTAGTCCGGTAACTGAATTGGGTTTTGATTTATCTTTCTGTTTTACTTTATGACCCTAAAAAATATCATTCTTTGAAAATTAGGAGCTTTTCAAAGGAAATTAATAGAGAGAAGTAAATAAAAAGTTCTTCAATTATTATTCCATCAGACAAAAAAAATTCAAGAACCAAAAGGTTTAAGAATTAGACCTATGAGTGTGGTTGAAATTAATTGTCACACCTTTCCATACCATGGCGTCTTTGCTTTTAGCAATTCCGGACTATCTAATATGTTGAAATTTAGTAATTATTACTGTCCTGTAAATATTTATGGCTAAATGTAAAAAAGTCAGGAAATCATGCCAAACAAAATTTTGGAAATTCTTAAAAATATACATGGAGAACCTTAATGTGAAAACTTGTCAAAAGTTTCTTTTAAAAATTTTCAATGCTATTATGGTATTTAAAATTAATGTTAGAAAGAAGAAATGAATAATCGACTATCAATGCCCCTTTAATTGCAATTTTCAAAGAGATTTCTCAGTACTCAGAAAAGATCCTCAAACAGAATCTATAATGTTTCAACAATTATGACATAATTTAATATGTAGTAAAATAAAAAAGTTAGAGGTTAAATATTGTATAATATAATTTAGAGCAAAATAGGGTGATTTTCTGAAGATCCACCGTCAATAAATGCCCAAAACTTGTTCTGGTTGATAAATCGATTATTGATTTTCAACAAAGCACGACGTATAGATTCCTTTTCCTTTTGTTTTGCTTCTTGTTTCTCTTTCATTAACTGTTTACGTTTCAATTTTTTCAGTTCCTTTCGATTGATTTTAATTTTAGGTTCTTGTTTCTTAGACAATGGCTTAGGTTTTTCAGGTGGTAAAAAGACCTCAAAAATCTTTTTCTTTTTAACAAATTGACGTAATCCATAGTTAGTGCTTTGACGTGTAGCTGTGACAATACCTAGTCGTGTGATATCGTAAGAGGATAAGCCAGCCTTTTCCAATAACTCATCATCACGCCAATCAGCAGTGCTCGAACATAAATGAATAACATTTTCGATGGTTTCCTTAGAAAGATTTACTAATTTAATAGTGAGCGGTTTAATCTTCCTTTGTTTCAGTTTTCGAATGATCGAAGTATCAGTGTCAGTGTCGGTGTCTTGTTGATACCTGGCGGATAAATTGCTACCAAGAAAAGACTTATACTTCCTTACTGGTGATTTCTTGACCAGCGGTATCAAAGAGGGCTTAACAGGTGATTTACCAACAGTCGGGAAGGATCTATTCAATGATTGTTTTCGTTTCACTTTATGATAAGCATCTAATAAATTATCCATAGATTCTTCATCACCAACAAAAAGAGAAGATTCGACCTGAGATGATGGCTCACTATCTACTACCTCCTCTTTAATTTCTGTTTTCACATTCTCAGTTTTGACCGACGACGTATTGATGTAATTATTCTCTTCATCAGGCGAAGTAGAAGAAGATCCATCATCATCATGTGATGTCATTGAAGAGCTATCATCCTCACCTTCATTATCACCATCACGTGCTTCATCATCATCAGAGTCCACATCTTCTTCTACTTCTTTTTCAATTTTCATCGATTTTTCAAGCTCTTCTAATTCAGTATCATCAGATAATTCAACATACTCTTCTTTAACACGGATCACTTTCTTCCCTGAACTTGTATATTCTATATCCGATACAGTCATTACCGAACATTGACTGTCACTGTCTGAGTCTGATACTTCAACGTAGTTTTCGACAACAGATTTTCTCAAAACGTATTTTAATGATGATGAGGTTGGACTCTTTTTTACAGGTGACAGTCTCAATCGTGTCCTTGGATGAATCGGTTGTTTGTTTGTATCAATGTCAATATTCAAAGGTGTAACAATGGAAGAAGAATTTGTTGCCTGCTGTCCTTCAATGTTTAGTCTGTTAGGAATTGGTGAATTAGGTTTGTCAGGTGTATCAAGCCGTTTACGTAAAGTCAACAATTTTTCTGCCACACAGTCTTCATACCGAGCCATAAATTCTGGAGTATTTACATTCCCTTCTGTAGATTTAACAGAGTTAATAATTTCCTTAGTTGGAGTTGAAAAGCCATCTTGCTGAGCCTTACTAGCAGAGGATGTGGAATATCGATTGTCTGGGCTGGTGTCAATGTTTTTACTATTTTGTATACTCTGCTCTTGGTAGTAATCGGTCAAAACAATCTGAAAGTGTCTTAATTCATAACTGTGCACTTTGTATGTTCGAAATTTAATAATATTTTCAGCCTCTTGTTGGCGTTGTAAAAACCGTTCCACTTTTTTAGATTTCTTAAGAACAACCTGAGGGGAAAGTTGGTGTAAATCAAGTTTAGTTGGTCCCACAACTATTTGATGTGGACAGGCACAATTTTCTTGAGCCTGAGGAGAGGAGCGGGTTGATGGTATAGTAATTGGTTGCGGTGGTGGCGGGGGAGGAGGGGTTGGCGGAGGCGTCACCATTCTTGGTTCGTCAATCATCAAAATATCATCGTTTATCAATACAACGTCATTTCTGTGGTTATTAATTTCCATCATAACAATTTCTTCCTCGTCAACGTCATTCTCATTTGGGTCTGCGTCTACGACAATTTGTTCAATAACATCCTCATTATCTTCTACAAGCTCCTGTGGTGAGTCTCCATTCTCAGATCCAGATTCAATAACTTGGACACTCTCTTCAGTACTGACAACATTGTCTGCTTTGCTTGATTCTACCGCAAAATCAACACAATCTTCTAATGTTGTCTTAGAATTTTGGTTGTCATGTTTGCTGTCTTTTTGGTCCATTAGAGCCATTCTTTTAGCTTTTGGACATGGTAAAAAAGGTCCAGTATGTCGCCTTTTGACAGAAGCTATAGCAGGATTTTGCATACTCCTTGTTCGAGTATGGTCACTCATTTTTAAACCAGCACATTAACGATGTATACTATCTCAATTTTAATTTTGTAAACCATAGATTTCTAAAAGACAAGAAAAAAATGATTGAAATAATAATTAGTGTGTAGTAAAAAGGAAACAAATCATAGGCTAAACAAGATGAAAGTCAGGAATGACCAATGAAAATTCACTCAGGTAGGGGGATACTAAAATGAAAAATGATTGGATTCTCTTGAGGCCTTCCCAAAAGTGGCTAAAGTATCTAAAATGATGGATGATGGAATATAACTACAAAAAATTTGGGGTAAACCCATAAGGTCTCCCCCAGGTCCCTCCCCTTTGAAGGCCCCACCCCAAGAAGCCAAAAAAAAAAAATTACCCAAACATTGGCATATTATTTATCAATGGATCCATAATTTAAAACTGAACCACTTTTTGTATGCATAAAATCCTGAAAATGAAGCCAATAAGGGCTATTCAAAGATTTGACAGTCTGGTACTTTTACCGCATGACGGGATTGGCCCTATTTTAGTACGGTATAAGTGTTGGGAATATGGTATTTTAAAAACAGACAGTGACAGTGATTAGTCTTACTTTATTCATAGAATTATATTTCACAGGTCTATCGACCTCTACGAAATAATTTTAGATTTATAAATTGTCTAATTCTTCATCTGTCGTCCAGTCGTCAGAAGATATGGACAGAAGAGAAGACGTTGTTTTGGTCTTTGTCCTAGGTTTTCGAACTAGGCGAAGGTTTGTTCTAGGGCTTCCTCTTACATGCCAAACGAAATCGTCATTTTTTGAATTCATTTCTTTCGCCTTTTGGCACATATCTTTAATAATTTTTCTTTCGTTGATGGTGAAGTCGTCTGTGATGCTAAAGCCACCAATTTCATTGAATCGTTTCAGCTTATGCAGATTTTGCATTATCCGTTCTTTTTCCTCTATACTTTTTAAGATCAACTTGATTGGACGCAAATGTAGCCCTTTTCGGTTTTGTCCGATGCGATGATGGTGGGACGGTTTGATATCTTGAACGCCAATGTTACCTAGTATACCTTCAATATCTATTTTGTCTTGTTCCTGTTGTTTCTCTTTGTTGTCTACCTCTAATTCCACCATTCCATGTATAATAATATTTCGTTTTCTTGATTCGATGTCTCTTTCTTCATTCTTGTTTTCTTGTTGGTGTTCTCTCACTGCTGATTTGAAATTATCCTTGTGTTTCTTAGTTATTTCAGCGTATGTTTTTTCTGATGTTTTCTCTATGTAATTCGTCGTTTGCTTTATTTCTTCTTTTATAATCTGCTTGGTTTTTATTTCAAAGTCAGCCATCTTATTGGTTAAGATGTTTTCGATATCGTTCTTAAGGCTGCGGTTCTTGGCTAGCTGGTTTTTGAGCTTTTTAATGACGTCGTCCTTCTTCTCAATCTCCCTCTGCATCATATGATACGAGTTCTCACCTAATTTACTCATTAGAGATCGTGTTATCCGCACGCAATTCTGACATAGATATTGTTCGTTATAAGTGTTGGCAAAAATTTGTAGCTGATAAAGCGGTAATTGTGTGCACTCGTAGTGTACCATGCGGTGGCATTTTCGGCATTTTAGACGGTTTTGGTCATCATCATCTGAGCAGGAGGTGGGAGTGCATGTTTGGTTTTGTTTAGCTTCTTCAAATGGTTGTTTTTCTTGCTTTTTGTCGGTTTTTTCGTTCATGTTTTTGATTTTGCTAAATTTCAACCATTTTTGAAGAACTACACAAAATGCGTGTTGACTAACTGACGTCAAATAAAAACTTTTTGTCTGTATTCCAGTATTTTAATCTATAAAAACATGTGTGACGGTGTTATTACTTTTTTTAATTTCCCTAGTTTCTTAAGAAATAATTTCTTAAAAAATCAGTTCTTTAAAACACTGAAGTGAATGCAGTAAAAATATGACATATTTTTGACATGCTTTCATACCTGTGCCAAAAAAAAGAATATTGACCTAGTAAGGTCTGTATGTAGTAACAAGCCTTTATAACAAAAGTTGTATTTTTACTGCTCTTTTCACATATTGAATTTTGAAAGACCTGGCGTTTTTTTCGCAAACTTCAAGAAACTGTCCTGATATTGCAGGGCTTTAACTTAAGTCCTTGCGTGCAGCATTTGGTACAATTTTGGACCCATGCTGGTCCCGTAACTGTAAAAGGTATACTTAAAGAGAAATAAGCTTTTGAACTGCGGTTCTAAAAAGGACAATGAATTGTCCTAACTGAAAGGATAATGAGCTATCCAAGATCAATAAGTCTTGAGGGTACTCCAATAAAGTCAAAATTTGGTACACATGAAGAACATTATCCTACAACAAGATTCCAATTCTAAAATCTCTTAAAAAGGTCCAAAAATGGACAATAAATTGTCCTAAATGTTGTAAAGTATTGGCAATTAATTGTCATGAAAATCAACTTAAAAACAAAAAATCATTCAAGATCCTTACAGATCAGGCTCAAAATACCTCAAACATAAGATATTTAACATTAAAATCGTTGAACGGTCCCTCTCGTGGAACATTTTTTGTCCTAAAGGCAAATGTATTTCAATTAACCACTTTTTGTGCTTAAACACTAAGGATTCAAACTTTTTTATCTTTTCCAAAATAGTGCCAAAACTATCAGCCTATTTAAGCTAAAATTTTGCACAAAACTGTATGAATGGTTCACATTTAATTTTCAGGTAGCAAGTTTTGGTTATGCGGTCCAAAAAAGGACAATAAATTGTCCTTTTTGTAAAATATCACTGTTAAAATTAAGGACAACCTTTTTGTCCTATTTTGGGACCCAGGAACGTAAAAAGTGGGCCATTTTACTATTAGGAGTTAAAACAAACATTCAGCTTTAGTTTAAACTAGGTTTCGTATAGATTATTAAGCTTAAATGGCCCTTTTTAGGACAATCTTTTTGTCTGGACAACAAATTAGCCATATTTGGGCCATTTAACCCCCTGGAGTTATTATAATGATCTCTTACCCTTTCTAATGTTGATATAGAGGTTGTCTGAAATTTTCCCTAATTTTTTATGTAATTTGGGCAAGTTATTACAAAAACCTTATTTCAAGCCATTTTTGGCATGGTGCACGATTTGTACCTTCTTGTTGACAGTGTCCAGAGAAGGGTTTTCAGATGCCCTTGCTCAGCTTTAAAACCATTTTAGAATACCACAACTTAAAGTGAATTGATACATAGGCAGGTACTGGCTGGTATCTTTCAATAAAAACAACTTTTCCACACTTTTAGAAGCGTTCTTTCCCCAAAAAATGCCGGTCAAAGTGGGGTTTGAGGCAAATTTACCCAAAAATGCTGATTTTGGCACTAAATTTTTCTAAAACGGCTCCAATAATTTTTCCCATATTTTCTGTACAGGTTTTCTAGTGGCTCTATTTCACCTCAAAGAAGAAATCTGAATGGTATCTCGCACCGTTGTCCAAGAGCATTGACTTTAAAAATTTTTAACTTTGCCTCTGAGGTTAGTCAGTTCAGGTCACCATAGATCAACTGTAGGTATTGAGGGAATGAGTCTAGAAAATTTCAGGGCCAAAGCTTTTCTAAATCTGATTATATGCAAGCTTATTGTTCATTTCAAACTTTTAATTGAATAAAATTGCTTCCCGCCATGGTTATGTCTTGATTCCAAGTAACCATTTTTTATAATCCAAACATTCTTTTTCTGTTCTGCATCAATTCAACCCATAGTTTCGGATCAAACTAAAAAAACAGTTATTATAAAGAAAGCATCCTCACTGCAAACTCAAAATCAAGGAAAACACCAAAACAATTGGAGACTTTTGTTTCAAAATTTATTTTTTCTGAAGGTTTTTATAAAAATGGCTCTTAATTGAACTTTATGAAAGTCACAAAAATTGTGAGTATTTGATTTTAAGTTCAACAAATGGAAATGTTTTAAAAATTTGTTCAACCTGGTTCAACAACAAGAAGTGTTTGACTAATTCAACAAAAAAGTACATTCAACGTCATTCAACAAAGTTCGGCAATAATTAAAGTTTGACAAACACAGCCAATACGGTAAGTTTGTCTAATCTCACAGGGATCGAATTAACGTATCGCATTTCACAGTTTGTGATGCATTTTTGTTAATGTACTCAAAGCAAAAATTAAGAAACTCTGCAAAATCACGATGCAACATCAGTGAGGATCTTATCGTGATTCTCAGATTTACGGAAAACACCAGCTTTTTGCTAATTTTTGCCTGTGACTGCCCAAACCCGTAATCTTTTTTAGCTTGAGGGAAGAAAAAAAGTTTATGGGTTTACCAAAAAAACGCCTTGTAAAAACTTTTTCATCTTTGCAGGATCCATTCCCAACCTCGCAAGTCATCTTTTTGTTGATGGGTATTTTTGGCTAATTCTTCCTTTGAAGAATTGATCACTTTTGTTTTCCTCTCGAATCCGCAAGATAAAAATATTAGGGCTTGCACTCTATGGCAGGCGGCCTAAACTCGCTTTCGTTTTGTATAATTTTTATAAGGTAGCGTAATTTATGCAAATATGAGGACAATCTTTTTGATTTTTATTTTCAGGTATGCCGCCAAACAATGAGACAACCCAAGAATCTTATGACGAGGGCGCAGAATCTCCGCCTGAGATCATGCCCCCACGAAAGACGCAATCTGAAAACGGGGGTAAAATGGTAAGTAATATCTTTTTGTAAGTGTTTGTTTTGAAATATAGAAACATTTTCTAATATAATCTACAAAGAAACATTTTAAAATTTTGATAACGAAAACTTAAATATAATATTTGAAAAAAAACAAATTGTTCCTCAGTTTCTTTATTATATGTTGAACCCCTGGGAGAGGAAAAGAATTTTCCAATTACGTAAGTTTAAATTTCCTGTCTTGCTAACAGGCTTTTTCCCAGAGGAAATCCGATTGTAGACTGGATTGGCAGTATAGACCTATCTCTTCATATAAAAAATATGGGAAACGCATGTTTGGACTTTGTACCCTATGCTACACGCAAGCACTTAAGCCAAAGTCCGGGACAAAAATCAATTTTTTTAAATTTGCAAAAAAAAGACACATAGCAGATTTTTCAAATTCAGTATGTGAATAGAGCAGTAAAAAAAACAACTTTTCTAAAGGGATGATGATAATTGGATACTACCCATTGATAATCCGCAGCACTATCGTAAAGCTAGAACCGCTTCGCGTACTCTTCCCTTGAGAAAATGATTGACAGATTGAAGTTTTTCACCCGCGCAGGAACTTGCGGGCGTTCTGCGAGTGTTCTCGGCTCAATCCTCAGGCCGCGCTAAAAAAGGTAGACTGAGGTGCGATAGATCATTTCGATGGAAGTTGTTGGAATGTTTACAAGGCTCTTGACAGAAAATCGTTTGTTTTATTGTCAATGTTGACAGTCCGGTCATTAATTTTGTTAGATCTGACAAATTGATGTTTGTAAGTGCACTTTATAGTTTTGATTCCTATTAAAGAATCATATTCTGGTTTTCATGTTATTGATGCTGTTTTAGAGCTTTAGAGCTAGCCTGGTTGGTTAGTTTCGGAACATCTTCATAATGGCAGATAATCTTTTTATGTCAGTGTTATTTTGTTAGTTGATGGCTTGTTGAAACTGACATACCCTGAAGTCAGGAGACTTGCATAGCCATCAAGTGACTGACCAAACCAATCAAAGCAGCAAAATTTCAAAACAAATGAAATACACAGCTCCGCTCGCAGCTCTACTTTACCATTTTTGTTTTGATTTAACTTTGTATTTTAATGAGCCATGTCATTCATTTGATGGCTATGCAAGTTTCCCTCCACTGATGCAAGTTACCTGACTTCACGGTACATTTTCTTCTCTTGCCTTGGTAGCCATTCCAAGGGAAGAATATCAATTTAAGTTGGGGGATTTGAAACCTAATCCATCTTAAAGAGCTTCAAAAAACTAAAAAAATGAAGGGCCATACCATTGAGTTTCAAGCCCGAAGGGCTAGAGGTCAATCTCTAACCTTTCTCAGGCAAGAAAAATTGAAGCCTTAAAATATGCGCCGTATTTTTGATGACGGATTGAATCTAGCAATTCCTTTGTTTTTGAGTGATATATTTTTCGAAATTAAGCGGTAAATTTTAGTTTCAATCTGTCATTTGTGTAAAAACCAGACGGGTCGCTGAAGGCCGCGCAACTTTGGTAGGATTTGTTGGCTTCAAATCCTACCAAAGAGATTGACCTCTAGTCCTTCGGGCTTGAAACTCAATGGGCCATACATCTCTCCGAAAAAAGCAGTTCCGGAGATATGGCAATTTTTGTACCCTGGAATGAAAAAGGGGCTTTTTTTTACAATAAAGGTTGTAAACTTTAGTGGAAAATTCAACAACCTGTGGCACCAAAATATGCTGCAAAAATTGAAAATTCAATATATTCCAGATATCTTCATTTTGACTGCAGACTTTTATCAAATTCTTTTTGTAATGGCTTGTTAACACTTTAACGAAGAAATGAAAAGACATTTTTTTGAAAAAGAAGACATTGCATTGCAAAAAGCAATAAAAACGTTTTAAAGTGGAAGTTAAAATTGCTGAACCAACCTATCAGTTAGTCACACTAGGAAATCTAGCTTTCAGAAAAAACAACATCAGTCATCTACAGGATGTATTTGAACAACAAGGATGAGAGTTACCTGAATCAAGTTCGCAAGACAATTAATTAAAACTTGAAAGTTTGAAACAAAATAAAACGTGCAGCATCCAAAATCAACCAACAAAAGTTTTTCATTCAATTCCCAAGACAGCGCTTTGATTTTTAAGGCCTTTTTTATACGCTAAAGCAAAAACAATTCCGCACGTGTAAATGGGTCAGTGTTTGAGGTCCGGCAAAATTTCCGGGAAATAGCCTATTCGGCAGTGCGCGGATCTAGGTGGGTTCCGCCTCCCCTGTAAATCTTTTTCTTGGGAAGTTGATCTTCAAATTAGTTCTCAAGGTTGGCTTGGCTCAAATTGTTTCATCTATAGCTCAAATTTTAGACAATTTCTCATAGTTTTTGAGAATGTTAATTTCATTAAAAAAGCGCCGGGTTATTTTTTCATGAACAATGAATCCCTTTAGAAGTTTTGCGGCGCATTTTTTTGCTTGAGACTCAGGTAAACGATATAGCGCTTTTGCAGCATTAATCTTTGATACACATTTTGGCAGGACGCTAGTGTGACTAACTGCCTATCTTTGTAATCAAAGCGCTGCGGAGGAAAAATTCCCCATGGCCATGGCATATAAATAACTGTTTTAGGCTAAAAAAGGGTCACATTTTTCAGTGGTACCACTCTCTATAATTCTAGTCCTTACTTTGAGGCTGAGAATAGACCTTTTTTCAAAGAGGCCACCCTGTTGAATAATTATGTAGTCCAGCAGAAAAACAATGATAAAACCATGCATAATTATTACAATATCCAGGCGTACCCAATCGATAACATCGATTGTCGATTTAATCGATGTCAATCGATAAAAGTCGTTCGTAATCGATGATCGATCGATTACTAATCGATGGCCAATCGATAGGAACATAAAATTTTATTATCGATTGGTAGCGATTTTCATTGATTAAATTCGATTATTATCGATTAGGCATCGATTGAATTCGATTTTTATTGATTAAGATCGATTACGATCGATTGTGCTAATTTTCTGTATGTATGATCGCTACTCTGGGTACCAGAGTCTATCTCACAATAATATCGTAGCGTACTTTAAGGGAAGAAATTTTTGCGGGAAGAAATTTTCGCGGAATTTAATTTCGCGGTTCACAGCTCAAAATTCTGAAGTTTTGCGGGAATTTAATTTCGCGATTGAGAGAATTTTCTGTTCATAATATGGCCTTTTTTGCCCTAAAAATACCAATTTTCGGGTGATTTTTTTAAATCCTGAAAATAGTCGTGTTGACCCAAAAAATCACATTTCCCGTACCCTGTTTTTGGCGAAAAATCGTAATTAATCTTACTCTAATTATTAACGCGTAGCCAAAATTCTGCATAATTAATTTCACTCTAATTATTACGCATGATCAAGCCTTGGACAAGAAAAATTAGACAGGAAAGTTTTATTTTTGATAAACTTCTTTCTTTCAAAAACACAAATTAAAGGGATCTTCGTCATCCTCCTATGGCTCCTCCAAATCTGCTAATGCTTGTTAATACATTATACGATCTATATGTAATATATATTACACAAGCCTTTAACACGTACTTAAAACACTTGAATATCGTAATTAATTGTTCTCTAGTTTTTCACGCGTAGCGTCGAAAATAATTATTTATTGCCACGCGTTAAATTAGAAAAACCACGGTCGTTTTTAGCGAATATAAAGAAATCAATATTAATCGATAACAATCGAAAGCAATCAGCGATTAATCGATAGCAATCGATAACAATCGAATCCAATCGATAAGAACGTAAAGTCTTAGTATCGATTGGCTATCGATTGTTTATCGATTAGTTATCGATCACTATCGATTATTATCGATTAAAATTGATTAATATCGATTGATTTCCCGTATCGATTTCATCGATTGGGTACGCCTGGCAATATGCATGATACAGTAATTATGCACGGCTCTATCGTTGTTTTTATGGCTGGACTACATAATTATTCAACAGGACGTCCTCTTTGAAAAAAGGTCTATACTTGTATGAAAAGTCAAAAATAATAACTTTAATGAAAGAATTAATTTCACAGAGTATATATAGCAACCATTGGATTTCTCAGGTATTTTCTGACAAATAGCAGCGCTTTGAAATCAAAGAGTTGTGAAATTTTTTGTGTCCCGCAGATCCCATTTTTCTAAAAATGGCCTTAGTTGGAACAAATTTTTAGACAAAAGTGTAGAATATTACACCTGCATATTATATATGGCTCTAAATTACTCAAAAAGAATTAATTTTATAGCTCAACTACACAAAGAACATACATAGTCAACTATTAATCGAACCAATCTATGGCGCGCCAAAGCGGAAATAAATACTATCTTTTTAAAACAATACTATCTTCGTTTAAAGCATACTATCTTTGTTGTAAACATACTATCTTTGTTTAAAACATACTATCTTTGTTGTAAACATACTATCTTCGTTTAAAACATACTATCTTTTTTAAAACATACTATTTTTTGCTTAAAAAATACTATTTCAGTGTAGCTGGAACCTCGATATTCCAGGATTAGAAAAAGCTATACCTGTTATCTTTTTTCTTTAAAGAATCAACAAGCCATCAACATCAATAAATTACACACATTTACTCAGAGAAACTTTTAAAATTATCTGCCATTATGACTTTCTTGAAGCCGTTCTGAAATGAACCAATCGGGTTATGAATCGGAATTCCTATGGGAGTTCTTTTCCGAAATTTGTAAAATAGCTAAGTCGGCAAAAAAACTTTTCCCGGGGGTTTGAGGGAAAAACAGAACTGCTGTCATTTGTTTTTTATTTAACCAGATATTTAAATTTGGGCTCAAAAATATTTAAATAAATAAGTTAATAGTATTCAATATACTATTTGTATCTATCAGAAAATAAAACACTTACAGAACGACATCGTTTATCATTTGGAATACCCCCGTATTTGGACCATTCTATGGTGGGCGCAAAATAGGGCGGAAACTAAGTAGCACCCTCAGTGCTCATCTTTATTCGCCCGCGCGAGAATGCGAGCTAATCATTTTTTTCTCGCGCGCTCAAGGGGAAAAGGAAAGTGATCGATATTCTTTGAAGAAAAAACATCAGAAACAAACCCAAAGACCAAAAGATGTATTTTGTTGTTGACAATCGATCCTGTGAAGATGAAAAAATTTCTGCTTTGCATTTTTTTCGGAATGCTGAAAAACTCTAATTTCGATCATCCTTTAAGATAAAGAGGTTGCGAGATTTGGGTTAGCGAGGCAAAAATCGCTAAAAAGCTGGTAAAATCGTAATCCTCAAAAATCGATGTTCCAGCCTCACTGTATTTTCGTTTAAAACATAGTATCTTTAAAAAATAATACTATTTTTACTATCTTTCATACTATCTTTTTAAAGCAATACTATCTTTGATGTAATTGAATTGAATTGAATTGAATATATTTTTCGCTGCAACACAGCAGGATAACCCCTTACAAAAAAAAATAGATTTCTCTAATACAATGGGGAACCTAGAAGAAACTGAAAAATTATTACAGAACTAAAGAACAAATGAATAAACGATTATCATGATATTAATAGTGACACAAAATAATGAATATAATAAATATTTTTACTTTTATTTTATGAAAATTTCTTTGAGTAGTTTTATCTATAAAGTTTCTTCCTGTTAACACGACCCACCCCCTCCCACCCTGGGAAAACAACACTAAGCTCATGCACACACAATTACGCACACACACACACACACAAGATTATTCGTTTTCAGCTTTGTATTTGTCTAAATAGAATTTTGTAGCTAAAGATTTTAGTTCATCAGTATCAAGGTTGTGAAAATCAGTGTCAGGATGATTTATTAGTAACTCATTCCATTGTTTTGACGAAAGACGAGAGAAAGAGTTAAGTCCAAAATTTGTGGTTTTGACCGTTGAAAGTTTTAGTAGTTTAATAGCTTTGCCCCTGGTGCCAGTTTTTGTGATCAATTGCATCAAAATTAAGTGTTGATAGGACATCAGATGGAAGATACCTTGGAGGTATTTTTGAATAAATAGATATTCTTGCTTTCACCTGATCAAAGATTTTGGCAATTTAAGTTCAGCAACAGGGAGTGGCAGAAGTTCTTGGTTCACTAAAGGTCATGAGTCTTAGTGCAGTGTTTTGAAGAGTAAGAATTCTATGTGTGACAGTATTGGTCACACAGTCCCCAGAGTTGACTAGCATAGCGAACATGAGAAGCAAAAATTGCATGATAAATGTTTAGAAGGATGTGAATTGGACATAGTGACGAAGTTTGGATATTGCCCCATTTGCCCTTCTCAATGTAGCAGCAACGAAAGAAGTATGAACCTTCCAGTTTAGATGATTGTCAAGGTGAACACCCAAATACTTCACACTCTTACTTGGTGATAGAATTTTCCCGCAAAGCTTAATTCTTGGAATACAGTCCATCTGTCTCCAAGGGGAACGAAAAATAACAAACTCAGTTTTGCTAGCATTCAAAGAAATTTTGTTGGCATTAATCCAGCTGACTAAACTCTGAGATCAGCATTAACCCTCCCACAAAGACTCCATACAGTTTTTGAAAAATTTAGTAAATGAGTATCATCAGCAAAATGATATGTTTCAGAGGTTCTTATACAGCGGTGAAGATCGTTTATATACAACAAGAACAGCAGAGGACCCAAGACTGAACCCGAGGAACTCCATGATTAATAGATTTTAAAAGGGAATTTGAGCCTGAAAGAGAAACATACTGGGAGCGGTTAGTGAGGTAAGATCGGAACCAGTCATTAACAATGCCTCTGACTCCGTAGTGATCGGTTTTTTTCAAGTAGATTTCGTGATCAACTGTGTCGAAAGCCTTTTGTAGATCGACAAATACACCACAGGCAAACCCACCATTGTCAAGATAGTTTCGGATACGTTCGACAATATTAATGAGTGTATGCTCAGTAGAGTGAGCCTTACGAAACCAAATTGTCGAGAGTAGATTTGATTATGGTTTTTCAAGAAAATCAGAAAGACGTGAGTACATCACTTTCTCAAAAATTTTTTTCAATGTTAGATAAAAGTGAAATTGGCCTATAATTAGAGACTTCAAGGGGAGAACCTTTGTGTTTGAAGACAGGCACAACTTTGGATATTTTGAGAGTAGAGGGAAAAATACCACTGAGAAAGGAGTAGTTTATCAGCGCCGATATTGGCACAGAAATATCAAGTCTTAAAAGTTTAAGGATTTTTATAGGAATACTATAGGACCACTTGCTTTATTTATTGAGAAAGAGCCAATCACCTTCGCAATTCTTGATTAGTGGTTGGTGCTAAGAGGATGGAATGCAGATTTGGATCTTTCATGAAACTGTGAAGTGATTGTAAGAAGGCGGCATTTTTTCACGAATAGAATCAGCTATAGTAGTGAAAAAATCATTGAGGAATTGGCTACTTTCTCAGGATCTGATGTCAAAGAGTCACCTGTGATGATTGAAATGGGTGATTCTGAGTTAGCCCTTGTTGAGATTATATCGCGAACACCAGACCAGACTTTTCTAGAGTTTTTAGAATGGAAATCAAAATATCTGATGTAGTGGTTTTTTTTACTACGTCTAGTCAAAGTGACCTATCAATTTCGATACCTACGATATATAATTCAGAGTCGATCTTTGGACTCCTTAGTTTTAGCCTTAGCGTGTTTTGTTTTGGTAGTGGTCACGTTTTTTGATTGACTTCAAAATTCCTGGGCGTTATCCATGGTTTTGTTTTTTGATCTAACTTGACGTTTGGTAAGCTTGACTGTGGGTAGATGTCTCTCTACAAGTACTTTCATTCTGTCATTAAAAATATTGAAACAGGAGTCTATGGATTATGACCAAATCTCAAAAAAAGGGTGTCCCAATCAACTTCAAGAAAATCCAGAATAAATTCTTCTCGGTTGAAACGAGACCAGTCTTGCTGAAAAAAAGTATTATCTTCACCGGGAAACTTACCTTCAAATGATGGAAAGAGACAAAACTGGGGGAGATGATCTGATATGGAAAAGCATATGTTGCCAGATACAGTTCCATTAGTAAACATACTATCTTTGTTTAAAAAATACTATCTTTTTTCGAATATAGGTTGCCTCGATTATTCAAATTTGTGTAATTTTTATTTTGAGGGGCGTGTAATGGGCGTTGGTTTCTTTTATGACATCCCATGTAGTCCCAAGCTAGAGCAGTTGACAGTAGCATTAGCCCCTCCCCCCCCCGCTTGCTTGCCTTGGAAATTACACTCTCATCGCTGTCTGAGGGCTGAATACTTCCTGTTCAACTAACTACTCCATTTAAAGCAGCTTTCAGGCATTTACACCATAATCAATAGAAGAAAAAAAGGACATGACCACATAACATTGAGATCAAAACCAAAACAGTGGTGTTTTCACCACATTTTGGACTTTCTGTTCCGCCATTTCCATATAAAGCATGTTGTTCTTTCCATCCAGCAAGCATGGTCCCGCCGTCCCCCCATGCGCGGGTCATGGCATGCAAAACTTTAAAAATGAGCGAGGCAAGACTTGCCAACCTCGTTTCCAGACTGTTTTCGAAAAGATAGTATGTTTTAAAAAAGATAGTATCGTTTTAAAATAGATAGTATTGTTTAAAAATAGATAGTATCATTACAAAAGATAGTATGTTTTTAAACAAAGATAGTATGTTTTAAACGAGAATAGCTAGTATTTTTTCATACGGAAATAGTATTTTTTCAACGAAAATAGTATTTTTTGAACGAAAATAGTATGTTTTAATCGAAAATAGTATTTTTTTAAAAAGATAGTATGTTTTAAACGAAGATAGTATTGTTTTAAAGAGATAGTATTTATTTCCGCTTTGGCGCGCCATACCAATCTAACGTTACTCGAATGCAATCGAACGAACACAATCGAATATTACCCAGGAATCGGCCGTTCAATTGAGATTCAATTATTCGATGGCGTTTGATTACGTTCGATTGGTTCGATTGCGATTTTTGTTCGAAGTTGTTCGATTGACACCGTCTGGGTATTAAAGTTCGACAAAGTTTCATGATAGTTTCTATATTATATATATTTCCGTGTATTGCAACTCTAACTTCAATGCCAAGTTTCCAAGCTATATAAATGAAGCTTAACCTGTTTTGTATCTACTAGACCAAATATACATGTGTGACTCTGCCATTCTAAAGTGGTATTCCTTTTTTGCCAAGCAGTTGATTGGTGAACCCAGTTTGATCATGGTATAAGAGCTCAGTCGAGGTCAACCTGAGTACAATACTCATAATGATTACGCACGGAGCGAGCGTTAGCGAGCGGAGTGCGACTCTTTTGGCAAAAGCGCGGGAAAAAAGCTGATATGCGGGGTGATAAAATCAATTTTTACCCTTTTTTAGCCTCGTTTCCATTCAGACTTTCGTCGTCGTGTGCAACTGTCTTAAGTCCCAATATGGAGAATTGTCACCTGCACCCGACTGTCTGTCGGAAGCATTACGTAATGGATTTTTTCCAGATCTCTTTTTAAATCGAGCTCCGGCGTGTACAGTAGGGTGTTTTTTATACGAGGATGATAACGTCGTTTCTTTCAGAAACGTCGGGGAAATAGGGTCGGCGCTCTATCCTCCTTGCCGATCGGGAAAACGTCGCCCGGTCGGAAGCGATATGTTGATCGGACATACTGCTTCTAACAGTCAAACCAAAGATGGCGGCAAAAATAAACAACTGGTTGCTACTGCTCTTTCGCTATTTGTTTCTTTGGTTTTTATTAATGAGTTGGATTGGATCATGATTTTTGTGTGATTGTTACAAGAAATGGTTGATGATGAAGTTTTCTTATCATTCCTTCCTGAATTTGATGTTTCCTTTGGTTTGGCATGAGAGATTAAGATGCAATCTCTTCTTGAAAAACAGGATATTTTATCCGGTCGATATTTTATCAACTTTCACAACAAACTAACTTCAATTTTGCCCGTATATTTACACAAATTCTAACAAGGCAGTTGACTGAATATTTGTGGATAAATCTGACCATGCTATATTTGAAAAATTAAATACTTGCGACATCAAACAGCTTGGTAAAACCCGTGTGTTTTCATCATGAGAAATATCTCGCAAGTCATCAATGACGTAAGCAATTAACAAAAGAAAAAAAAGAAAGATCAAAGAGATTTTTTTAAACTAAGATTTAAGATACCTTCGCCAATCTTGGGAATCTCCATTTTTCGTATTTTTATTAGCGCTTTTCGTGACGATTACTCTCATATAAATCTTATCACCACCAGGATTGGCGAGTTTGTGAAGTTGAAGCACACGAAGAATTGACTTTTTCAATCATCTGCGGTGGATCTCAAGTTATCTGAAATTGGAACGTCTAAAAACGATGTGTAAGAATTGTACGAACGATGATTGTTTGATTTAAGTCGTTAAAGTGCGAAGTAATTATCTTGGGGAATAAACGAACTGAAAATCAATTAAAACAATGTTAACAAAAAAGTTACAGAAATATGTCAATTATGAACGACAGGTGAGACTTTTATTTATGGCTTTTATTCGCCAATACGATGACATGGTTTTTGGCTAATTTTACGAAAAGAAACACACCCCTGTCTCACATGTCCCTCATATCTGTTAAAGAGTTTTTATGAATACGGGCGAAGAGTGGGGCAGAAACGGTACATCATATTATCTCAGTGACGCTTATTACCACCGGGACAAGGGGTGAAACTTTCCACCTCTTAGCGAGTTTAGTTCGATTTTCCTTTGAGTTCAAGCTGCAAAATAGCCTTGTTTCGAGGTTTTTCCATTCGATGTAATTTTTTACTTAAAAAGGACGTGAGAATTTCGGTACGGTTTCCTTTTAACTACCTTAAATTTCCTTTGATGAATAGGGATATGAAGGCCAAGTAGAAAAAAGAGCATTGAGAAATGGGAACTTTCATCGGGTAAAATTTTGACAGGCTCGGAGATGCTTCGGTCGGATTTCAAAACTTCACCGAGACAGGGGTGTATAAATCTTACATTTTACTTTAAGGAGACGGGGGTGTATAAATGTTAATTTTTATTCCCAGTTTTACAGATGTTTTTTTCCGTCTATAAACTTCGCGAATGGCCCTTTTAAAAGAATTTTCAAAAAATGCTGTGGCAAAGGAATTTGTCCGCGCGGTCATACTTTTCGATTTTTGGATGCGGAACATAAGAAATTTAGAATAAGGGCATTGTAGATAACGATGTTTCAGAACCCTGATCTGCCACTCCATGCTCATTACTAGGTCTCCAGTGGTCTAGATTGGATGATCACAACAATCTTCTCTCGTGCTATTTTCCTTGTTTTCTTTTTCATTTCATCAGTCATTTTCATTTTTATTGGAACACAATTGCAATATCATTTATCCAGATGACACGTGTAATTTCCACATTTCCNCCTTTTTTTCTTTTTTCGATGTTAGAAGATCATTACTAAGAAAATATTTTTGAAAAATATTTACTTGATCAAAAGATTCAGTCCAAAGTTGATCACTGATGACTGTAGAAAAATCAGTAAATTTTAATGTTTTTATCAAATTGTATAGAATGATAAACACCAAAAAAATTATTTATTAGGATTACTCAAATTTTCATTTTCATCAGGATTTACGATAGGGAAATTTCAATCATTGTTTACATTTTGATTTTATGACGATAAAATCTCCGCCAGATAAATACTGGAATATCCGCCATGACTGGCAAGAAATAAAAGTCATAACTCAAACCCACTCATCCTCTATTCGCTTTATCTCGCAAACAAACAACATGTCTTCCGTAGAAACGTAAGTGATACTTTGTGGTTTTAATCCTTTATTACCCTATCAATCACTTATTTTCATAAAGAAACTTGATATTAATCGCTTCCCTCATTACTTGAGGGGGATTAATGACTTATATTGGAAATACTTTTCCATTGTTACGCAATTGGGAAGTCAGTTTATAGGGGGGGGCGTACGGGTTTGACGGTGTGACGGTATTAACCCTTTTTTCCGTCGGTGTTTCGGTGTTTGAAGAAAAAAGTGACGGTATTTCGGTGTCAAACATGCCATGCGGTGACAAAAATAAGGATTTTACCAAATTTTGCTGTCGGTGTTGACGGTAATCCAAGAAATATGCGTCGGTATTTCGGTGTCTGCGACCCCCGTACGCCCCCTTCTTTATACAGCTCTTCAAATTCGTATTCAACAATCATCCCGTGATTGTAAGAATCGTTATCCAAGTAGTTATTTACTTCAATCATTCAGTGGTTGGGTTATTTCAAGTTGTAATCTTACAATCAGTTAATGATTGGAGATTCTCATTATGTTTTCACGTCTATTTCGTAGACAACAAGTTGATGTCACTGAAGCCTCATCTCCAATTCAAGAAGAGAATGGTGATGCCCCCCCTAAAAGAAAAGCTGAGAATTCAGATGTTGAACCGGAGAAGAAACTCCAAAGGTTTGAGTTAATCGAAGAAAATGCTAAGGCTTGGGAGCTGGCAGAGGACCAGGCAGTGTACGTGAACAAATACTTGTCTAAACATCTTAATCAGAAGGAGCTTAAGGAGAGAGTACTGGATGAGTACCCCCCTCCAATAAATATGAAGACAGTACCAATCTTGGATACTCATATTAAGGAAATTTTACAGGAGAATGGGAAATTTGATGCACTCCATATTGATAAAACATTAAAGACTGTTCAAGACAACCTTATGACAGTTTTTGGCCCGATTTGCTATGTGTGGTCCAATCTTGAACACGCAAGACGTGAAGCGCTGGAAGCAGGCGAGGAAGATGATTATGAGGAGCCCTGTAGGCTGTTTGACAAAGGTATCATTCTTTTGGCCCAGACATTCAATAACATATCGTATCAGAGACGCCTAGCTCTGTTGTCTAAGTTGATTAGCAGCCAACCTGCTGTCAAAGAGATTTTAAAAACTCAGTCAGAGACATTGGACAACCCTGGAAACTCCTCTTTGTTTGGTCCATCATTTGATGAGACATTAGCTAAAGACATTTCAGTACGTGGTAAGGCGAAATCTGCATTTACTGCATTAAAGAATGAGAATGCAAAACCTGCACCATCTGGCACAAGACGGGGTCGTGGTGGTGGATATCCCAGGGGTCGTGCAAGTCACATGTCGAGAGGAACAGGTTTTCGCAACTTTGGTAAAAGATGGCCCTTTCGTGGGGGCCCTCGGCTTCAGGGCAGTTCAGGTCGCGGTCGAGGGCAGTCATCAACCTGGCAAAATCAACAACAGCCCCAGTATAGGGGAGGTAAGAGACATTTATTCTCTTTCAAATTTTATTCGGGTAGAGAACCTCAGGTTCTGTCATCCAGCGGTCAAAGGGATGTTCCCAGTAACACCACAACATCACATAAGTCCTGTGGGGAAAGTGCAACACTTTCTGCCAAACTGGGAAGTTTTGACTCAGGATCCCCAGGTACTGGGGCTGGTAAAGGGTTTCAGGATCCCTTTCGTGGAGGAACCTGTTCAAAAGGCAATACCCCCTATGTGTCCATTGAAACCAGGGGAGGTGATTCTAGTGGAGAACGAAGTGAAGGAGATGCTTCAAAAGGGGGCAATCCAGGAGGTCCATCCAGTAAGGGGTCAGTTTGTGAGTTCCATATTCATAGTGGAGAAAAAGGATGCAGGGTATCGACCTGTGATCAATTTGAAAAGGCTAAACCAATACATACCCTACCAACACTTCAAGATGGAATCTCTGGACCTTCTGAAGGATCTTCTCCAGCCAAACGACTTAATGGTCAAGGTGGACTTGAAAGATGCGTATTACTCAATTCCTCTGGCAAAGGAGTCTCAAAAATTTGTAAGGTTTCACTGGAAGGGAAAACTCTATCAGTTCCTATGCCTGTGCTTCGGGTTGGCCCCTGCTCCTCGGGTATTTTCAAAGCTTCTAAAAGCTCCAATGGCCCTATTGAGGAGACTGAACATTCGCTTGATCATTTATCTGGACGATATTTTGATAATGGGACAATCCCAGTCGGAGATAGACATGGCAAAGGATACCCTTCTATATGTACTTCAGTGTCTTGGGTTTACAATCAATCTGAAGAAGTCTGTTCTCATTCCTTCAAGGGTAATGGAATTCCTGGGGGTAGTTATAGATTCCGAGAAAATGATGCTATTCTTGCCAGAAAAGAAAAAGTCTGCAATAATTTCCCAATGTCAATCTATAATGGGGAAGGAGAAAGTTACCCTTCGAACCTTAGCAAAGATAATAGGGAAGTTGTCATCTTCAGCAGTAGCAGTTCTCCCTGCACCACTCCATCTCAGGATTCTCCAGCAAGCCCAAATAAGAGCATGGGTAGTGAACAACAATTTCGAGGCCGAAGTGGCTGTTTCGAAAGAGATGAAAGAGGAACTTTCATGGTGGGTGGAGAATTTACACCTAAGCAATGGAAAAACCCTGAGATCATCTTATCCCGACCTGGTTATCGCCTCGGATGCCTCGAAGAAGGGATGGGGCGCAGTGTGTCAGGGTCAGAGGACAGGGGGACCTTGGTCTCTTGTGGAGAGGGGAATTCATATAAACATATTAGAATTAAAAGCTGCACTACTAGCAATTCGAACCTTTCTAAAAATGTTTCCTTGTACCCGGTTGCTCCATCTCCAAATGGACAACATGACAGCACTATCCTATATAGCCAAGATGGGGGGTACCAAAAATGCCGAGCTCTGTCGCCTGAGCAAGGAGATCTGGGATATTCTTTTGCCCAAAGGGATCACGATTACAGTCGAGTATCTCCCGGGAGTGCTAAATGTGATAGCAGATTACGAGTCGAGACATGTAAACGACTCAAGCGAGTGGATGCTTTGTCCAAACACATTCCTCCAGATATGTTCGGTCCTGGGGTCACCAGATATAGATCTTTTTGCATCGAGAGTGTCACATCAACTTCCAAGATATTTTGCTTGGAAGCTGGATCCATACAGTGTGGGAAGAGATGCCTTCCAGACCCAATGGACGAATCTCAAAGGGTATGCATTCCCCCCTTTTTCTCTAATGGGAAGGGTTTTGAAGAAGATAGACATGGAGCAAGCGACAGTCTTAGTTATCGCACCGGTGTGGCAGGGACAACCCTGGTACCCAAAACTCCTTCAATTAGCCATAAGGAATCCTGTAATTCTTCCATTGAAAAGGAACTTGTTAAGGAACCCAAAAGGGGAGGTTCATCCCTTGTTGGCCAACAGCAATCTCAGACTGGCAGCGTGGTTGGTTTCAGGGGACAAAACTCGGACATTGAACTTTCAGATGGGGCTTCCAATCTTATCAGGTTCTCCCGCCGAAAAGGTACACGATCTCGTTACCAGTCCTCCTGGTCAAAGTGGGCTAGCTGGTGTTCTAAAAAACAAGTTGATCCAGTTCGATGCTCTGTGACTCATGTTCTAAACTTCTTAGCAGAGTTGTTTCAACAAGGTCTTCAGCACAGTACTATTGCTGGTTATAGATCTGCCATCTCTGCGCTTCATGATCCTGTAGATGGGGTCAAGGTGGGAAGTCACCCAAAAGTTACCAGTCTTCTATCAGGTGTTTTTAATGAGAGGTGTCCCAAACCTAGATTTTCTTTTGTATGGGATGTTGAGACTGTAGTTAGGTACTTAAAGTCTTTAGGTAAGAATCTTGATGACAAGATGCTCACTTTGAAGCTGACAATGCTTTTAGCATTGACGTCAGCATCCAGGGCCCATGAGATCAAATACCTGAACAAGGATTATATGCTCAGAATGGATGAAAAGTTTGTCTTTCGATTTGGGGACGTTACGAAAACCGCTAAACCGGGAAAGATGAAGCCAGCAGTTGAGTTCAAAAGGTTCCCATATGATTCGGATCTATGTGTACATAGCTTTCTTGACTTATATTTTTCTAAGAGGGAAAGTTGGGGCAAGGGCGATGGCCAGATGATGGTTAGTTACAAGTCTCCTCATGATCCTGTTTCGACATCAACAATTTCCCGTTGGATAGTAGATATACTTAAACTGTCTGGGGTGGATGTTTCAAAGTTTAAGGGACATTCCACTAGAGCCGCTACTACTTCTAAGGCATTAAGTTTGGGAATTTCTACCAAGGAAATTTTGGAACGGGGTAACTGGACCAGGGTGTCTACCTTTCAAAAATTTTATTCGAAGCCTATTGAAGGCCGTGCTAAGGATGGATTCCAGGAAAAAATTTTATTTTTAACATGAGAGGCTTTGAAGAGAGGATGAGTGGGTTTGAGTTATGACTTTTATTTCTTGCCAGTCATGGCGGATATTCCAGTATTTATCTGGCGGAGATTTTATCGTCATAAAATTGAGGATTGTGCAAGGGCCGAAGGCCTGCAGTGCAATCCAGATTTTATAAGATAAAATCGAAGCCAAAGATAAATACTGCCCACCCATCCCACCCATCCCACCCTTACGTACAACATATCTGTTACATTTGTCTTCTCGTTATCTACTTTCAGGTTACACCAATCGTGGTACATACAATGGATTTAGTTAAAGATTCCCATTACTTTGTTAAAATTTTTTCATCCTAGCTTATTACTCAAAATATATCGCTACAGTTCAACCGAACTTTATTACTGTCGTCTGTTATTTTCTTGTATACTGTTTGCTCGAAAAGCCTATAGTTTTAGTTTAAATTCAAAGATAGAGTCGAAGCTGTTTAAGTATTATGGTTTAAAGGCATTCTTTGTTTATCGTATTTAGGGTTTGAGTTATTTCATTTTATTTCTTGCGAGTCATGGCGGATATTCCAGTATTTATCTTTGGCTTCGATTTTATCTTATAAAATCTGGATTGCACTGCAGGCCTTCGGCCCTTGCACAATCCTCAATTGTATCATAAAATGGCTAACTTTCTCATTCCCGGGAAAACATACCTGCCCCATCTCCGGGATCTTTTCGCTTCTAGGCGTCTCCGGCAAAAATCGGTGTTAAATCTACTTTTGTGGCATTTTGGTCCTTTTCCGTTGTACACTAGCAATCGGAAAGTTTCGCTGGGAATAAGGAAGTTTAGCAATCCTAAGGTATGTAGTGTAAAAAACCTTTCGCTTGCGAACACGAGATTTTCGTATCGTGCGTAACCCCTTTTACAATTGATAAGCATATGAAGGCTCAGATTTGCAGATTTCCTAAGCATAACATAAGCATATACGCTAGCCTGAAATAGTTTTCAAGTAGTCAATCTCTTTCTATTCAAAAAGGTTTGCAAGTGGTCAAGTTAAAAAAGACATTCCACGGCTAGCCACATTCCACTGCTCAAAAATCTAAATGCTTTTTGAATCGAATATTAACAAAATTTTAAAGATTTTACTAAAAAATTTGGTTGGGTGAATCAAAAGCATAATAATTCTTAAGCATATAATAAGCATATTCTATGTCTGGATGCTTTGAAAGCTTAAGCATACTCGAGCCTGACCAAGGGGCATACACTTGCTTATAAAAAAAAAAACATNTTTCTTGTATACTGTTTGCTCGAAAAGCCTATAGTTTTTAGTTTAAATTCAAAGATAGAGTCGAAGCTGTTTAAGTATTATGGTTTAAAGGTATTCTTTGTTTATCGTATTTAGGGTTTGAGTTATTTCATTTTATTTCTTGCGAGTCATGGCGGATATTCCAGTATTTATTACGCGCGCAGCGCGTCTCTTTTGGTATAATGTGCGCGCGGTCGACTAAGTTCCTATATATCGCTCAACCACTTTCAAAATTCAGACTTCGTGTATGACTACATGACATCAATTTTCGTATCAATTTTTAAATCCTCAGATCACTCCGATCGCAAGTGAAGGATCCTCAGTACTTTATATTTTAAATCATGAGATTGCTCCAAAACGAAAATCTTCCAACCCCCGGACCTTATCAGGTATTTTCAGCTGACAGAGGGAAGGAAGGCTCCTTATTTTGCTCTATAAAGACTGATTTTAGCTTATTTTTGGGTTTTTAGAATTAAAATTTCCAACCCCTCCAACAATTAGCCCTCCCCCTACTAAGAACCTAATAAAAGTAAGATACAGTTTGCTTGTTGGTTCTTGGTTTTAACCATAGACATTACTGTGGTTTATAAATTGTGAAGATAAAATTTCAAGGTAAAGAGTTTCATATTCAAGTTAAATCTTCATACAGTACTCAACAACAGCAGACAGGCCTGTCTGAGAAAAATCAAATCAAAAACAGTCGAAAAGATGACTTTCGGAGTAGGAAGTGTCAAAGAGAAAGGGAAAGGGGGAAAACGCAACAAAAATATTTTCAGATGAACTTTTAATTTGGATTTCTTCCATAAAATACACTAAAATCAAATCTGATGAACTAAGAAATTTATAAAACTACTTGACATGATCCAAATATTTTCAGCTTTTGGTATTGTCCGTGTGAAGCCAAACAGTTTTTCATCACTGCATACAAAAAATTTGAGATTCTTGAATGTTTGCCAATATGCGAGATTTCTGATAACATAATAAGGGAAATGTAACTGAATGTAATGTCTTGTATTTAAAAACCATATGACGAGCGATATTTATAAAAGTTCTCTCCCAATTCTCTCGTTTGCGACAAAGGTACGTCCTTGACTTTTTAAGAATCTCAACAATCAACAATCATTAGTCTACGGTTTGACGATAATCAAGAAATTATTCACATTGTTTTACTGTTTCAAAAATGTTGTCTTTTTTAACCATTATTACAACCAACGCATACGTTTCAATCATGGAACTCCTTTCTGCATATCGAAAAAAAAACATAGAAAAAGACTCAGTGCTTTCAATCTGATTAATCCAAGGGTGGTTTCTTCTCTATCGAAATAATACTGTACACCGCCATCTGCATTTTCAATTATCAATCTAGAAACTTTCAAATACATCTCTGAAAAATCTGCAACACCCCTCACTGCGAAACAAAGCTTCTGGGATCGAAAAATGCTTCTCTATTTTGTCAAAAGATGCAAACACTAAAATCGAATATTTTCGTTCGAATCTATAACGTTCGAATTAGATTTTCGAATAAAAACATTCGAAACTACAAGGCGGAAGTAAAAGGGCGCTATCAGCAGTGAAGCATAAAAAGCTGATAATACGCAGGGAACGAGGTTGGTAAAAGGGCTGCTCCGCTCTCTCAGCGAGAGGTTCGAAAAATTGGCTGTTCGTTCGTGGGACTCTCTTTTGAAAAAAATTGACCCTGAATGGGACTGAAATGTGTTTTTGCGGCATTTACCTGGGACTCGTGAAGGTGAAAAAAGGTACCCCCCGCCCCCTGCTGGGCCCGTGCAATATACTCGATTTTCGGGATTTTTTTTAACTTTTTAGAATTTTGGTATTTTGGAATTCCTTTTTACATTCCCTTTGGCCAATGTGTTTTTCAGATATTTTGGACTTTATAGATCCTGAGGCTGTTGTAAAATGTTCGGCCGGGGATAAAAAAAACAGGTAAATAAAAGTTTTTTCAACTGGGAAAAATGTCGTCGCCTTAATTCTTATAATTTTCGTCACTTTCCCCCGACATATTTACCCAGAAAAGGCACTCTAGTTTTGCCTAACAGATTTCCCGCAAAAAAGAATATCCAATTAAAAAGCTGTTGTTTACCTTTCACTAGTGCTTCTCAAGACTATACACTCGCTAAAATAACGTATTTTCACTAGCCTTAAATTTTTCGCCGATCGTCGTGATTATCCTGGCCTACCTCAGTATTATTTGCAACGCAAACAGAGTGGAGGAACGTACTTAAGCGTTCTGGAGCGCGCGTAACCCCTTTTTCTAAACATTGATCTTTGGCTTCGATTTTATCTTATAAAATCTGGATTGCACTGCAGGCCTTCGGCCCTTGCACAATCCTCAATTTTCATAGCTAGTCCAACTACCATTAAATACCAAGCTAATTTACCATTTTGATTTTTGACGACATCATCATATTTTGGTGTCCAGGCTACATGAGACCACTAGGCTAGGTTCTTACATGCTTGCTTGCATGCTCAGTTACAATCTTAAGCTCTCAAGGATAAGGAGCTCAAATCAGATCAAGACTAATCAAATCAAACTTTATTTTTTTCAATTCAAGTCAAGTTCAGACTTTGAATTTTCAGACATTTTTCATAATGCTGGCAGGCTAATAGGTTTTGCTTTCTTGCTTTTCATTTTTGCCTTTCACTCTTTCCAGCTGGCTGCCATTTTGTTTTAGCAGCATGCTCCAGGTGGCCATTTTATTTTATATGCATGCTTAGGTCAGGTCATGTGGACCTATATTTTTAAATCAAACATTTTTCATTTATTATTTTAATTGAGCTATTAATTGTCAAACATGTCTATCTTGTACATTTTGCTCAATGAAAATATTTATTAGTCATATATTTTCCTTTTTAGTTTGAACACCACTCATTATTTGTTACAAACACTGTCGTCTGGATCATTTGAATTCAAATCTTTTTAGACTAGACAAGAGGATAATGCTCGAAAGCATGCTAACGAAATATCTAAATACCGAGCAGAAGTTAGAGCAGTCAAAAAGCAGTCTGATGAAAAGAATTTGAAAATCACCGATCTGAGAATGCGCATAAAAGAGATGAAAAAGGCGTGTACGGACTACGAGTGGCAAATATCGGGATCTAAGAATTTAGCGAAAAAAGGAAAGGCGGAAAATGAAGAACTTAAGAAAGCTTTGGAATCAGCTACATAAGATAGATAGCCTTTAAAAAAATAACCAACAACTGGTTCAGGCTGCATCATTTGAGGCGTGCGATCGCACGCGCGCGCCTCCACACACGCCTAAAAAATTTCAGACGTGCGATAAACAGTTAAACACCAAGGAGAGAAGAGTTTTCTGATTGCGATCAGAACTTTTCTATAACTTATATCTTATAATATCAACAAAATCCAATCAATTTTCTATTTGGAGATGGCTGAAAACGTCGAGGATGTAGTAGTACATCAAGTCGAGCAAGAAGCTCAAAGAGAAGAGGAGCAGATTGCTGTGGAAGAACCTCCAAGAAAAAGGTTCAAAATCCAATCGGAAGAAGAGGAAAACGCATGGGAACTTCCTCAGGAAATGCTGGATTATGTCATCAATCAGTTCGAGTCATATATCAAAGAGAAGGACATAAAGGATAGTGTTTTGTCAATAAATCCTGTACCGACCAACATAGAAAAAGTGAGAAAGTTGGACATGTACCTCCATGAGCTCATGAAGGACAGTAAGAAAAAGTAAGAGCTAGATTTGGAGTCTGTTTTTGAAAAACTCCAACAGAAATTGAATGATATTATGGGTCCACTTGGCCGTCTGTGGAAGTCTGTGAACCGTTCACGTGAAACAAATATGAAGCAAAGGGGTTGAAGATAATCCCCAGAACAATAGAAACCGTTCCGAACCGTACCGATCCGTTGAAAATTATTCGGAGTGGACACATGGCTTTACATAAACGACCATATAAGGGCAGTCATGTACTATCTGAAACAAGATAAAGTAAGCACATTTATTAAACCTTCTTAATCGAATGAAGAAATCAAAGATCTGGTGCTACATCTCAAAAATGAAGTGGACATGATCAAAAAATTTATTTGCAACAAGAAGGCCACATCCAACCACCACCACCACCCTAGGCTGCATGCATCCCCAAATTAGTTTTGATATATATCAAAACTTATCAGAGGGGATGTGGGCAGCCTACCACCACCCCAATGCAAACCCAAACCCAAACCCACAACCACAACCACAACAACAAAAAGAAATTCAACCAAGTCAAGAGAGCAAGATCGACAGTTTTTTCGAGGAAAACATCAGCTACATATCACTGATGACAGACGATGATTCGTTTCCCAGCTTACAACAAGAGGAAGCGGTGGAAGAGGAAGCGGTGGAAGAAGAAACGAAAACGGACAATGAAGAAAGTTCTCTGCCTGGTGCCCCCCCCCCCCAACGAAAAAGAGAAGAACAGTCAACCAAGCGGTGCGGATGCTAAAAAGGGAGCTCCATAATTCCTTCTCCCAGTACGAGTTGGCGACACACCGTTTCACAGCGGTGAATCGTACGTTCAAAGGTCAAGAAATCATTTGCGATGCGCTGTCGCCAACTCGGCTGAACAGGGCAATTGCCAAAGTCGACCAAAAACACCCTTTGCGGCTTTGGATATGGCTGACATTCGAGCAAGAAATGAATTGGGCGAAACCGTAAACCAAAAATGTAGGGCAGCCGTGAGAGCCACGAAAAAGCTACTTTAATCGTAGAAATTTTAGCTCATCGGAGTCCAAAAGGATATAATTGAAATAAAAAATGTAATCATAAAAAACTTGGGCGAGTCAAACAAAAAAAGTCACCAACAAGAAACAACAAAACAAAAAGAACAATTCTCAGGTTTGTGCACAGAAAAAACTCAGAAAAATGTTGAAACTTGGAAACGTCAACTTTACAGAACTTGAACTACCGGACTTGCCAATCTATATCAGTGGAAATCTCAACGACCACTTTAGAGAACTTTCTTGGATGTGTCGCTCGTTAAAAAGAGAAAACCTCATCTACTCTTACAAGTTTCAAAATGATTAAAGTAGGACATCTGTCAATCAGATTCCAGTCAGAAAATTATTTATTAATAGTATTTCTTAATGTGACCCTGAAAGGTGAAATCAGTGTTTTTTGATCAAGTTATGTTTATTTGAGATAAAAAAGTTCTTGTTGATTGCTATTGCTGGGATGTTGTGATCAACTGATTAAAATAGTCAAAAATTAGCTTTTTATTCAAATAACACCGTAATTAGGACGGAAAATGGACAATAAGTCGTCCATTTTGGATAAGAAATATGGTCAATTGATTGTCTTTAAAATGGACCATTGTTACTTAATTCGTGGTTTGAATGTTCCATATTTTTGAAAGCATCAGATTTCTCAATTCTATATCAGACTTGATAAACATACAAAATTTCATGGTTCTAGCTTGAAGCGAATAGCGTTACCATATTTGGGCATACGCCAAAGAATAGACTTAAATACACGGGTTTCGAATTAAATTTTTGCTTAGCTTTAGCTTTGATCCCATGTAAATTTGCACGAAAAATATCAAGTAAACAGAACGAAAATTGGCCGTGTATCAAGCAATTTTAGCTCATTTTTCCATTTTGACAGACTTTATGGGTCATTATGAAAACAAAAAACATTAAAATAAAAAGTCAATCGTTTAATCATATTTCTTTTATTGAATTTAAAATAGAAAAACATCTTTTGAATGAACACCTGGCTTTCAAAAGAGAAGAAAGGAAATCTATCAACCTTTTATAAGGCATTTCCCCTTATCGCTCCTTTTATTTACTTGATTTTTTCTCTCGCGCCAGATTTAATTCGAAACCCGTGTATTGGCACCAGCGGGTCGTAGCGGAAATTTCGAAAACACCAAATTTTTATGTAATGCATTATCCTTGGTCAACATGCAAAATTTCAAGGCTCTAACTCAAAGCGAATATTATTACCATATTTGGACATACACCGAAAAATAAATTTGAATTGCCACCAGCGGGTCGTAGCGGAAATTTAAAAAACACCAAATTGATGAATGTATTGGCAAGTTATCTGAAAACCGTCTACACCAGAAATCGCAGATGAAGATCTAGATGGTCTTGACGAATTAAATGATCCAGAAATGTTTAATTTTGTGGCAGAAAATTCTTATGTTGCTCTCAACAGTCCACCAAAATCTTTGGAATTGTTTTACTTGCTGAAAGTTAAGAGTCAAAGAACACAGCTAGCGAAGACATTATTGATATTTATGGACATCTTATCCAGAAAGGTGCTGAATTTGTTTGTGGATACTATCTTGAAAAAGTTTCCGAAAAGAAAGGCAAGGTATTTTACAAACAACTAAAAAAAAAGAGTTTACGTGTATCCTGCTGAAATATTTTGTCCAGCAGTACCATTTGATTCTGATGGATATTTCTTGAATGCTGCAGAATATCAATTTCTCGCAGACTCAGTCTAGTAGATTGATTCAAGTATGTTGTGAGGACCTTAAATTAGATTTTAAATTATTATTTTATTTGTTCCCAATGACAAATATAATTAAAATTTTCCATACCTTTAATTTTCTTAATATCTGTGCAATTTTTTAACCCTAAAAATTTTTACTTTAAGCGAATGATAAAAAATGTTTTGTTTCCGGAATGCGGGTGAAGGGAAAAAGTTATCATACGGCCGGCCGGAAAATAATTTTTTTTTGCTATTTTTGATAATTTATGGCTCATTGAAATAGAGTTTAAGAATAACTTTTATGTATAAAAACACAGCATAAATTACAGGGCTCGAAATAACGATATTTAGGTGGTCGGACACACTGTCCGATCAAAAATTGATTTGGGTCGGACATGTCCTAAGGCTTTTAAAGTAAAATGGGTCGGACATGTCCGATTGATTTTTATGTGTGGGTATACTTCAAGTCTAATACAAGCTTCTGATAGAATTTTACATTGATCACGAAGAAGCTAAACAAATGTCAATTAATGGTCAGAAGCCAATGATTTTTACTTGAAGCATGCTTTCATTTGTTGAGAAAAAGCATCACACAAAATGAATATCTAACACTAATGATCGCAACTTTGAGAGTTTTTGTGTGTAAATAAAGAAGTTACTAATTCTATGTATAAAATTACAATTTCTTTTGGAAATTTAACAACGCATCTGACAAATTTTTCGAAGGCACCGAAAGTAATTGGGTCGGACATGATGTCCGACTAGAATCGATTTGGGTCGGACATTTCAGCAATTGGGTCGGACAATGTCCGATGTCCGACCGTTATTTCGAGCCCTGAAATTATGCCCTAAATTACAACAAGTACGGACTACTAACGAACGAAAGTTTGCGGCCGGGTCAGAAAAAAAAATTTTTCACCCGGCCGGTTTCCGGAAACAAGAAATTTTTTTTGTTTCGCCTAATGATGGATTTTTTTCTTCAAATATTATTAAAAAAATTGTAAAAATCCCTATTTTAATCAAGTGTGTTCGCCCTTAGGTTCGAGAAGAAGTCGAAAAAAATCAGCAAAGCGAGACGTCAATCATGATACAACATGAACCCATGCTCAATCAGGTCCTGATAACTACGATTTACTGCAATATCACGTTATACGACATTCGTTCAAAATTGCTGCATAACTCGACTTTAAGCATTTACTCGTTCATGAATTTAATCTAGTTTAGTAGAGGCGATATTATCTTATGATGAGAAAGGAGACTTTCACTAATATCGATCCCAGGTATCGAAACTATTTATTATACATTTAAACTCCGACGTGACAAAAAGCCTCTTTTTAATTAACACCTGATGTTCGTCTTTAGATTCATGAACTAGAAGAGGCACCAATACTAGAGGCGGACGAGATGGAGGTCTGGTTCGTACCAGAAGAAGAGCAAGAAACATCATCTACATCGACACCAGTGGCAAAGAAAAGGAAAAAAACCCTGCAGTATCTATGATAAAAAAAGAAATGCAGAGTGGTTTTACCATAGAGGAAATGAAGACTTAAAGATTCAGGGAGGTTGAGCAAAAATATAAGGGAAAAAATATAAGGGCAAAACCATCTTGTGTGGTTGACTGTCACCCACACGGCTCCAAAATCTGCCACCCAGAAGAATGCCGGAATTTCAGAACGAATAATGAGATCAGAAATATTGTAAATCATAAGTGCCGGAACTATACCAATAAAAGAACTCCTTAATGTAATTTTATTTTAATGAATACTATTTTTTAATAAAAACAAACTATATAAGAACATAAGCTTCGATGGCCTAAGGGAAAAAGAAGAGCTAGTAAATGATATTTATCCTGTTGATGGATGCAACTTGAGTTATAAAAAAGAATGCCTTTTTTTCTTTTTTCGATGTTAGAAGATCATTACTAAGAAAATATTTTTGAAAAATATTTACTTGATCAAAAGATACAGTCGAAAGTTGATCACTGATGACTGTAGAAAAATCTTCATGTTTTTATCAAATTGTATAGAATAATAATTAATAAGAATAATATTTATTAGGATTACTCAAATTTTCATTTTCATCAGGATTTACTTTAGGGAAATTTCAATCATTGTTTACATTTTGATTTTCATAGCTACAATCAGTGCCATAACATATTGGCACTTTTCGCTAATTTACCATTTTTCGAAAATTGAAGTTCGAGCGAGAATGTCAATTTCGGGCCCTCAACTTGATTTCAACGATTATTTCGATCTGGGAGGGATTTATTGGTTTCTAGGCTATATTTCAAGCCCTACTGGACCATTTTTGAACTTTTGAATCCTCAGATCCTAAGGTCCTAAGTGTTAAGTCTAGCGTTAAAACTCAGACTTAAAACTCTACCCTTCGAACCTACTTTAGAGCACTTGCAAATCGATTGTGGTTTCAAAACACCCCGGTGGGTTTCCTTTTTGTGCCAAGTTTTTCGTCACTGATTGTCTGAAAAAATGGAAAATGCTGATTTCTGCTCTGCAGGGGGTCCCAAATTACATGAAAACCTTCTAAATTAGTTTTAAAGCATGATTTTGGCCATTTTGAAGCGTGTGCTGCTGACCAAAATCACTTTTTTGTGAAATATTTAACTTTTTGAAAAGGTCCAATTTACCAAAAGTCAAAAACGTGAAAATTTCAGAAAATTTTGACTTTTTTTCAAGTTTTAGCCCCTAAAATTGATGAAAGGGGGATTTTGAGCGCAAAATATTGCTTGAAACTTAGCAATAAGACCCCCCGCTGAGCAGAATTTAGCATTTTTCAGTTTCTCAGACAATCAGTGCCATAACATATTGGCACTTTTCGCTAATTTACCATTTTTCGAAAATTGAAGTTCGGGCGAGAATGTCAATTTCGGGCCCTCAACTTGATTTCAACGATTATTTCGATCTGGGAGGGATTTATTGGTTTCTAGGCTATATTTCAAGCCCTACTGGACCATTTTTGAACTTTTGGATCCTCCAGATCCTAAGGTCCTAAGTGTTAAGTCTAGCGTTAAAACTCAGAGTTAAAACTCTACCCTTCGAACCTACTTTAGAGCACTTGCAAATCGATTGTGGTTTCAAAACACCCCGGTGGGTTTCCTTTTTGTGCCAAGTTTTTCGTCACTGATTGNCCAAAACCAACAAATACAATTCAGGAACCACGATTTGTCACATCAACCTCAACAAACATTCAATCGTCTACATCATCTACCACCCCAGCACCCCACAATGGAACCAACATTTCCAAGGAATCTACTGGGACAGTGACTGCCCTTACTGATGCTGACCCGACTACCAAAACTACTTCTAAACCTACACTGAATATGTTTTCGTTTGTCAATATACAAGGACTTTGCCCACAAACAAAACCTTCATCTGTACCCTACCTCAAAGATCTTACAAACAGCTCAAAACAACTGTTTTTAGGCTTAACCGAAACCTGGTTAACGGACAATCACAAAAAAGGAGAACTTGATATTGAAAATCACTTTTTTTAGAAAAACAGAGAAGAGTAAAAATCGAAATATGGAGAGCAAGCGGAGGCGTTGCATTTTATGTGCGTAATGACATTGCACCATTCTTCGAGCCCATTTTCGAATTCTCGAACGGAGTAAATGAAGCATTGATGCTTTTATCAAAAAAATTTAATATTCTTCTCTGTGTTATCTACAGACAACCCAACAATCCAGACCACAAATCTGAAGCACCTGAATTACAAGAACTCCTTTCTGCAATGATAGCAAAAATTGATAGTATTACTGATTGTACACCTGGACACATACATCCTTGGGGATTTCAACATACCCACACACCTCTTAATGATGAGACTTCAACCCCAACACGAAATTGCAATAAACAGCTTCTGGACGTTTTAAATGTTTTTAAAGCAGACTTGCACATTAATCAACTGATACACAAATCAACACACCGTGATGGTAATATTTTAGACTTTCTATTCACAAACAACACAGACACTGTATTTAATTACACATGCTCACCTACTATTTATTCAGATCATCTTGTTGTAGATGTTACAACACATCTGAATTTGATAATCAATTCGGAGAAACTGAAGAACGTAACTTAATAAGCAAATTTGACCTCTACAACTTCCAAAGTGATAAAATTGACTGGGAAATTATTAACAAAGAATTAACAGAGATTAATTGGTCTCAAGAACTGGACACAAATCTATATGACCCAAATCGTCAATATGCCAACTTCCTTGAAAAATGTCTTCTGATTGTGAAAAACCATTTGCCAAAGAGAAAACCTCCAAAAAAATTTTCAAAGATTCCAAGAGATCGTCGTATTATTATGAGAAAACGTAAAAGACTCTCAAAAGAATTTCAAAAACCAATAAAACAATCAGAAACAGAACTAATTGACATTGAACTGATGCTACAGCAATTCCACAAAAATGAACGCGATAAAGCAGAGCGGATGCCTCACTCAAAATCAAAAGCAATCCTAAATACTTCTACTCCTATGCAAAAAGATTCACAAAAACTAAACCTAAAGTTGGCCCACTGAAAAATCCAACCACCAACAAATTAACAACTGACTCACAAGAGATGGCAAACATCTTACAAACGCAATTACTGTTCAGTATTTACCACTCCCAAAAACAGACTACAGTTTTCTGAATTCAAATGAGACAAAAGACTCCTCAACCCTTGAGCACATTACTTTCACAGAAGATGATTTCATCCAACAAATTGACACTATTCCAGCCAACTCGTCAGCCGGACCAGATGGCTTGCCAGCAAAGTTTTTCAAAAATGTGCAAGAAATCACTTTCTAAGCCACTTAAGATGATATGGCAAAACAACTTTGACAAAGGAATCACACCTGAAATTCTCAAAACACGCCACATTACACCAATATTCAAGAAAGGAGATCAAGGTTTACCAGAGAATTATCGACCTGTTGCGCTGACATCAATTACACTAAAATATTTGAGAAAATAGTCAGAGAGAAATTGCAAATCCACCTTGAAGAAAACAACCTATACAATCCAACACAACATGGTTTCAGACCAGGGCGATCTTGCTTGAGTCAACTATTGGCTCATGTAGAAAGACTGATATCTCGCCTACAAAACAATGAAAATGTTGATGTAATCTACCTTGACTTCAGCAAGGCCTTTGACAAGTGGGACCATCACATCTTGCTACACAAGCTAAAAATCAATGGAATCAAAGGACAACTATTGAAACTGGATACATCCTTCCTTACTGAGAGATACCAAAAAGTTTCCATAAAAACGTTCCTATCAGATGAAGCGAAAGTTACAAGCGGAGTTCCACAAGGCTCAGTTCTGGGCCCCCTCTTGTTTCTGGTAATGATTAGTGACATAAACGAAAAGATTAAACATTCCATCCTCTCATCTTTTGCTGACGACACAAGACTTATGAAGGCAATATCTTGCGCTGCAGATGTGAGTCTCCTTCAAGATGATCTAGACGTTGTCTATGACTGGACATCCATCAACAATATGGAGCTCAATGGAAAAAAGTTTGAACACATTGCATACGGAAAAAATGAACAACTGAAAGTACACTCAGTCTACAAATCAGATGTTACAGCAGCCAATCGAAATAAAAGTGCGTGAAAGACCTGGGTATCTTGCTATCAAACAACCTGTCATATGAAATGCACATTCAAACGATCACTGACAGAGTCAAGGGTATAAGTGCCTGGATATACAGAACCTTCAAGTCCAGAGATAAATCAGTAATGATCACTCTTTGGAAGACATTGGTACTTCAACATCTGGAATACTGCTCCCGCCAGCTATGGTCTCCTACAAAGCGATCCCTGATGCAAGAACTGGAGTATCTGCAAAATCCTTTATAAAAGGGATCCAACTTCCACCCATTTGAATTATTGGGAGAAGCTCAAACACCTCAACATGTACAGTCTCGAGAGAAGACGCGAAAGATACCAAATTATATATACATGGTGTATAATCGAACAACTGTTCCAAATTTTAACTATGGTGAAGGGGAAGGCGGTATTTATTCATATACAAACCAACGCCTGGGAAGAAAATGCCACCTCAAACCAGTGAATACAACAAACAAGAACATTTGGAAGAGCTGCCTTTCAGACACCGGTCCAAGACTATTCAATGTGTTACCAAGAAAAATACGTGACATGACCAAATGTTCCAAAAATTCCTTCAAAAAACAACTTGATCAATTTCTGCAAGATGTTCCCGACCAGCCACTGCTCCCTGCCTATCTCCCTTACAGGATGGCTGACTCGAATTCAATTGTTGAAATGGTCAAACACCGGACCCCACGGGTTGAGTGAGCAGAGAATTTGCTGAAACATATCAAAGGTAATCAAAGGTAGGTACAATCGGAATCCTCTATATATATAATCTATATCCCAGAAACTTGAGGTATATCACCAGAGAGCTTAAACCTTTGGCTACATTAAAGATAAAAGAATATCAGTGATCCTTTGTCCTTCATCAAACTTACGATACCAAAAAATATGGATTCTTATACATACATCGAAAGCAGTCAAGTCAATGAATTGCATGCCGCTGTTCTTTGCCGCTGCAAACTCGCGCCATGTTTGAAGAAGTTGCTGAGCCATCAAACAGCAAAATTCAGTTCCTGAAAATACACAGAATTTGGGCGCGAAAATATTCTTCGGGCGACATCCGGAGAGAGCCAGGGGCGTTTCTCGGATATGTTGTGAAGAGCCTTCATACACAATCCGTGCCATAATATATTTGCACTTTTGGCTAATTTACAATTTTTCGAAAATTGAAGTTCGAGCGAGAATGTCAATTTCAGGCCCTCAACTTGATTTCATCGAGTATTTCGATCTGGGAGGGATTTATTGGTTTCTAGGCTATATTTCAAGCCCTATTGGAACATTTTTGAACTTTTGGATCCTCAGATCCTAAGGTCCTAAGTCTTAAGTCTAGCGTTAAAACTCAGAGTTAAAACTCTACACTTCGAACCTACTTTAGAGCACTTACAAATCGATTGTGGTTTCAAAACACCCCGGTGAATTTCCCTTTTGTGCCAAGTATTTTGTCCCTGATTGCAGCTCGACATCTTTTAGCTTTTAGTACAGTCAGTCCAGTATCAGTGGCGTTGTGGGAAATTTTTTCTGGAGGGGCCAAAGTCAATTTTTTTTAAATGGCGCCCCCTCCAATTTTTCAAAGTGGTGTCCCCACCCATCATTTTCTAAACTGTTACCAAATTCATTTGCCTAGGCATAATGAGGAAGGAAATATTTAGTGGAGAAAAGTAGATTTATCTTTGATGAATGGAAAAGGGAAAAACAGGCCCCACCATGGTTGGGGCCGACTAGAAAATTTTTTTAAATCAACTGCCAAGATACCCTAAATCACTAATAAAAATAGCAAATTTGACACTTGCTAGAGTGAAATGAAACTTAAAGAAACAATGTGTTATGCGAGCGAAGCGAGCGAAAAAAAATGTTTTATGATTTCAATATGTTGTCAGCAGATGGTCTTGGGACGCAGTTAGCTTTACATTTAATAATGCTATATTGTACACAAAAAAAAGTTGTAAATTAGCTAGATATCAAAGAAGTTACCAATTAACTGTATTGCGAGCGAAGCGAGCGAAAAAAATTGCAAGTATTTTAAAATTATCTCAATAAAATTGGTCCTGGGCGCAATTTAAGGCGCACAAAGTATGATTTTTAAGATTGGGGCGTTTAAAAAAATCTCTTTTGGCGCCCCTTGCTCTTCGGCGCCCCTTCAAAAAAGCTCCGCTGGGGGCCATGGCCCCCCGGCCCCCCCTGCCACAACGCCACTG